>NC_090234.1:45393697-45743345 GCF_024489055.1 Chanodichthys erythropterus | reverse complement strand
AAGTTCTCTCAAATTATCTGTTCTGTCTGGCTCTGGGACAGCAACAAGGGACACAGAGGGTCCAGAGGACACAGCTGTCAGAAAAACTTCCTTTAACAGACTGTAATGAGTTCACAAGAGAGTAAATAAAAGAGAGCAATAAAAAAAGTGATGTGAAGTGGAAGAAGACTTTTGTGGATAATAGCTCTTTAATGTATAATGATGTTTCCATTGTGGTATTTATTTACTCCACATTCTTCAGTTTTATTGTTTTTACATGCCACATATTTTTCATTGTTGCTTCTGATTTTGCATTTTTTGTCATAACTTTCATTATCAAGTCATTAATAATCATTATTACGTTCTAAAATGTTTAACAGATCATAAGTAAAATGAAAATACATTTAAATACAATATATATATATATATATATATATATATATATATATATATATATATATATATATATATATATATATATATATATATATATATATATATTTATTAAATATAATTTCAAAATGTAATGACATTTACTATTATTTGAATGTGAATGGTCTGTTTAGCATTGCATAATATGCTGCTGCTGAGATCTGGACAGGTGGAGCTGGGGATGTGGAGGATTTCAGAGGAAATATATATATATATATATATATATATATATATATAATATATATATATAATATACTATTTTTCAAGAGATTTATATGTATCATATGTTGTTTTACTGCAAAACTTGTTTCAAGCATTGAATCATGAACCTTTGATTAAGATCATAAGTGTTGTAAATGTACTGGTATGTTATGTATTATGTAATGATTCCCTGTAAAACAAAAAAAAAAAAAACAGAAACAAACAAAAAGTTAAATCTACAGTAATTTAATGTGTAGGTATTTGATAGGATTAAGAATGTAGAATAAGGCATAAATATGTGCTTAATAAGTACTAATAAATTGCCAATATTCTAGTAATATGCATGCTAATAAGCAACTAGTTAAAAGATCCTAAAATAAAGTGCTACCATTCTTTAATAAAAACTTCAAAAAAATTTCAAAAAACACCATAAGGTCACAGAGACTTTAATGCAATAAGTGAAGAATGGATAATGAAGCTTGTTATAATGATGAGCTGTTTAACTGTTACTGTCGATAAATGGATATTCATATTCAAATCATGCAATATGCATCACTTATTTTATTTATTTATTAAAATTTCAGTTTATTTTCTTTTCAGTCAGTTTCTTACAATGTATAAGTGCTACTAAATTGTTACTAAATTGTTTTTTCCTTAAAGTTGCAATGTATGAGAAGTAGCGCCAGATCTTTTCTTCCATATGTGAAGAACATCTGAGTGAAAAAGATTAACGTTCACAATATTATTGTTTACAAAATAAATAGTGAATTTTTATTTCATGCCAATTTTAATGCATTAAATTGTATTTATTTTGTGTAATATGTCTGGTGATGGATGTTGGTTGGGGATAGAGTCCAGGTGGTCACAGCAGTTCATACTCTGCCTGGCTCTCTACTGGAGACTGACAGCCACCCTAACAGCACAGACTTTTGACAGATGTATGACAGCAGAAGCGCTCTCTACTTTCATCCACAGAGAGAGCCGCACTGACCTCAAATCAGATATTAAATATTAATATGATCCCTGATGTGTCCTTCTGTCTACTGCACACAGAGCGAGCAGATGTCACCCAAATATTGGTAACGGGAGAGAGAGAGAAGTTTAAAAAAGTTGAAGACTCAGTGAATAAAATAACTTCAAAAAGTGATCTCTCTTCGAGAATGAGAAACATTTACCTTTTTCATTTTCTTGTGGTTTTCAATCAAAGCATCTGCAGTCTGTTGGAAATTTGATAAAAAATTCTGTCCATCCAACCATCCATCCATTAAAGGCTACTGGTAGCCCTGTAAAGAGTGAGACATAAGATGTTACCATCCTTCCTGGAAGTCACTTTGGATAGAAGTGACTATCTTTTCTATTAATTATTTCACTTATAATGTTTCTCACTACTCTAAATGAACTTTGAGCTCAATGGATATCATTTTACCTCCAATTTCCTTCACCAGTTTGTTTTGGTTCTAGATCAGTTCTGAAAGTGCATGTGTATGTGTAAATGTAGGCTACCATTCAAGAGATTGTGTAGTTTACAGATAAGATATTTCATTTAGAGAATAAACTTCTATTTCAGAAATCATAAAACAAAACAAAAAATCGATTGTATAAACCCTCATCAGCTGTATTTGTTGTTTGATCCACTCTTATTAAAAATGGATTTCCAGTCCTTCTGTTTGAATGCTGATTATGGCTAATTGTGGTGAATTTATTTATTTATTTATTTATTTTTTTTTTTTTTTTGATGATAAGTTACTCATTGTTTTATTTTGGAAACAACTTTGTTTAATGTCTCTCATGATTTTTTAGGAGACATTCAAAAATAGATCAGTTTTTGTCTACAGCAAGAGTACAGAGCTATAAAATGAATATGGATATTTTTATGAGAGTCAGAAGAAAGAGTTCATCCTAAAATGAAAAATAAGTCATCATTCACTCACCCTGGTGTTGTTCTAATGCCCTGTGTTTGTGCCAGTGTTTGTGCTCATCCATATAATGGCAGTGAATAGAGGCCAGCATCAAGCTTTTTAAAAATAAAAGAAAAAGAAAAGTATCACAGAATAATCTCATGTGACATGTGACATGTATTCAGAGTGTTCTGGTGGTATGCGATAGGGTTTGGTGAAAAACCAACCAAAATTTAATGTATTATTTAATGAAAATCCTGACCTTAACCATTGGGCTTCTGTGAACAACTATGTGATGTGCACGTTCATAAAACTCTTAGTCCTGCAGTTCCCTATTCATCAGTCATTATGGCATTATGTCGGCTGACAAACTGGGTCTCACTTGGGAGCCCCAATCACCTATGAGTTTTAGAAAAACGGCCAGTGGAATTGGCGAGTGGAATTTGCATGCCAATCCACTCCATGCACTCAAACATACGGGTATATAAGATGGTGGCACACATCCACTCATTCGATTTTTGCTTTGCAGCCGAGTGGTTGAGTACAGTGATCACTGTTTCCAGTCACCTGATAAAGAGCTTTCACAAAAAGAGCTTGCAACAGAGGAGATCTCTCTTGCTGGTGAAAAGGCACATTCAGCTCTTTCACCATTCAAAAAAGAGAAGTGCACAGTTAAGTGTAGCGATTCCCCCCTGGGTGCTTTGGCGCAAAAGAGCAGATTTCCCTGAAACAGCAAACATGGGCAGCGAGTGTTTTTTTAAAGATGTCTTTCCGTCTATGTGATTCTGGATACAGTCATTTCCTGGCCTCCTATGAAGACCATTATCGCTGTCTCCCATGTCTGGGCTGCGAGCATGCTGAGACGGCATTTGTAGATGGTTAATGCCCTCATTGCAAGAACATGACCATGTCAACATTGCATATGTGACTTTCCTTACTTGTGAGTAGTGTTACCCAGCCCGGTTCCGCTGGGCCAGTCCCCATGGACCTCCCACATCTCCAGCATATTGTGTGCCGCTGAGCTACCGGATGACGGCGCAGGTTCCTCTAAGTGGGGACCCAGATTGTCATTCGGTGCTCCAGGCAAGGATCAGACGTTGATAGCTGCATCATAGAGTGGGCTATTATCCTCTGGAGATGAAGACAAAGCTGTGTTTTCCCCCTCTAGGGTGGCCGCTAATGCTAAGTCTGATTCAGATTTGATGGCCATGCTTTCCCAGGCTGATGCAATGGAATCCTGCAAGTCCAACAGGCCAAAGCACTTAAAGAACTGCACAAGGGTAGTTCTGAGCCAGGTTGATGCAGGAACTGCACATGGCAGCCAACTTTGCTCTCCGGGTGACCAAAGTCATGGTGCGGGCTCTCAGCCAGATGATGTCCACCTTAGTCCAGGAATGCCATCTCTGGCTAGACCTTGCTGAGATGCAGGATGCTGACAAAGTGTGCTTTCTCAACTTCCCCATCTCGCAAGATGGCCTCTTTGGCAACACTGTTGAAGACTTTGACCAGCAGTTCACGGCAGACCAGAAGCAGATGGAAGCCATCAAGCACATCTGGCCCCCACTCTGAACCACTCCTTCTCCTGGAAGAGGGCCAGGCAGAGAATCTTGTGTTTTTATTCAAAGAAAGAATAAAAGAGCAGTTTCCTCAGTATCTGTGTTATACTGGGCAGGACCTCGACTGCAGTAACATATCAATTGCCTAGATTTGCTGGCAGTGCTGCTCACTCTGCACTGGTTTCGGCTGTTGCTTCAGGGCAAGCATGTGTTGGTCCGGATGGACAACACTGCAATGGTGGCATACATCAACATCCAAGGCGGTGTACATTCACATCGCATGTCACAACTCCAATGCCATATCCTCCTCTGAAGTCAGCAGTGTCTCAGGTTCACCATTCACATTCACAAGGAAGGACCTTCTTTCTCAGTGGCACACCATATGGCACGTGTCCAGATTTCTGGAACCTCCATGTGTGGCTTCTGGACAGGACAAGGAGGACTTAAGTGTCCTGCCACCAGCAGTGGTAGACACTATCACTCAAGCCAGTGCTCCCTCTAATAGGTTAGCTTATGCTTTGAAATGGAGTCTGTTCTCTGAGTTGCCCAATCAGCTCTGTGCTTTCCTTTCTGAAAGAGAGGCTGGAGCAGAGGCTGCCCTTCCACCTTGAAAGTCAAGGCACATCATGATGCAGTGGATGGTATGTCACTGGGAAAGCACAACTTGATCATCAGGTTCCTGAGAAGCGCCAGCAGGCTAAAGGTTCGGAGTGAGGGCTCACTCCAATAGGAGTGTTGCCTCCTCCCGGGTGTTGATGCGTGGCAGACATTTGCAGAGCTGCGGACTGGGCCACACCTAATATCTTCACAAGTTTCTATAATCTATGGGTTGAGACAGTTTCTCCTCATGTACAAAACTGGTAAATGGTGGGAAGGCTGGCTCAGTGTCTCGCTTGCAGAACCATTACCTGCCATGAGAACTCCCCAGTTGGTGGGCCCTGGATTGAGTATCATCCAGGCATTTTGTGGCAGTCAGATGTGCCAGAGGCATCTGACACCAGGCCCAGTACCTGAGATGCATGCCTGGTCAGCCCCTGTATTGGACTAGATGCCCCATATATTATGGTTCCCTTTGGTAATCCCATATGTGTATTCTTCCATGGTAGATTTTCCCTGTCGGTAAATACGTGTCTTTCCTTGGGCAGATTCTGCTCTGCCCCATCTCTGTGTCTGTAGTAGTTCAATCCATTTCTAGGCAGGACCTACCGCAGTGATTTTTCCATATGTAGCACTGCCCCACAGGTCAGTCCAAATGTGTAATTCCACATGTTCCTCCCTACAGGTAGGATGTGGCCTCTATAGCATCCCTTTTCACTTGGAGTAGGTATGCCCCAGTATAATCAACACTGGTCATGGCTGAAAAAATGAAAGACAACCGAAGCACTCCTCCCAAGAGGTAAACATACAAAAGGAACAGCAGCTAATGACTATATCCATAGTAAGCCCCATCCTTTCAAGGGGCATGGAGGATTAAGATTTTGGGCTTTCATGGGGCGCTGGGTAGGTTACAACTTAGCAAGAGCAGTTGTCAAAACGGCATATTGCAGCTTGCCAGCATCTGTATATCCAACACTCGTAACACAGTTTATGTAGCTTTTTGCACTTTCCATAGGGACCCCAACGGAGATGTTATGTCCCTCCTGCCACAACCCTGGACTACCCTGCTGAATAGCCAGAACACCGTCTTGGCTCCTCAGCATAAACCTAATGAATGGATGCGTGCTGCCATCTTATACACCTGTATGTACGGGGGAGTGGTTTGGCAGGCAAATTCCACACACCAATTCCATTGGCCATTTTTTTAAAACTCAATGGTGATGGGGGCTTCCAAGTGAGACCCCATTTGTCAGTCAACATAATGTCTCCATTCCCTCAGGGAACAAGGGTTACAACAGTAACCAACACTTTCACTCCATCTCACCCAGAAAAAGCACACAAGTTGTAAGAAATCAGGATTAACAAAAATGTTAATTAAAAAAAAAGTTTATTTAAAAATCTGAGCACAATTTGAGACATTGCTGAGATCTCTTCTGAAACTCTAAAGGAGATGCCTATTACTTTTTGTTTGTTTGTTGTTGTTGCAAATGTTCACAAAATTCTCCATAGGCTACCAATTTAATCTCATTGCTGTCTAGGAGAAAAAATGAAATATTAAAGAGAACTCAGTTGAGATTTTTCTTTCCCATATACAGATTTGAAAGGAACTTTTTCTTGTCATCTTTTTTCCTAAAATGCATTTAAAGGTGCCCTAGAACTTTTTTTAAAAAGATGTAATATAAGTCTAGGTTTGCCCTAAATGTGTCTGTGAAGTTTCAGCTCAAATTACCCCATAGATTTTTTTAAATGAATTTTTTTAACTGCCTATTTTGGGGCATAATTAGAAACAAGTCGATTTCATGTTATGGCCCCTTTAAATCGCGCGCTCTCCACCCCCAGAGCTTGCGCATGCCTTAAACAGTGCATAAACAAAGTTTACACAGCTAATATAACCCTCAAAATGGATCTTTACAAAGTGTCCGTCATGCATACTGAATGCATGCGTCGGATTATGTGAGTATTGTATTTATTTGGGTGTTTACATTTGATATTGAATGAGTTTGATAGTGCTCCGTGGCTAACGGCTATTGCTACACTGTTGGAGAGATTTATAAAGAATGAAGTTGTGTTTATGCATTATACAGACTGCAAGTGTATAATAATGAAAATAACGACGGCTCTTGTCTCAGTGAATACAGTAAACGATGGTAACTTTAACCACATTTAACAGTACATTAGCAACATGCTAACGAAACATTTAGAAAGACAGTTTACAAATATCACTAAAAATATAAATAAATCATGTTATCATGGATCATGTCAGTTATTATTGCTCCATCTGCCATTTTTCGCTGTTTTCCTTGCTTACCTAGTCTGATTATTCAGCAGTGCACATCCAGACATTCTGCCCTTGTGTAATACTAACTGCCCTTGTATAATGCCTCGATCATGGGCTGGCATATGCAAATATTGGGGCGTACACCCCAACTGTTACGTAACAGTCGGTGTTATGTTGAGATTCGCCTGTTTTCCGGAGGTCTTTTAAACAAATGTGATTTATATAAGGAGGAGGAAACAATGGAGTTTGAAACTCAGCGTACGTCATTTCCATGTACTGAACTCTTGTTATTTAACTATGCCAATATAAATTCAATTTTTAATTCTAGGGCACCTTTGAGGACACAAGGCAGGCTGTACTCTTCCACACAGAGAAAAAGAGTATGAAATGTTTTACTGCAGGTGACAAAATCATTGCGAGCTTTCAGGCTGTTCATCAGAGTGTTCCGTCAAAGCACGATGACAAGCAGTGTGTTACGGCTGCAAACACATATTCATTCTGTGTTTTAATATTTGCTGCTTCATACTGAGACACAAATACATCATGACAGGTTGTCAACTACAATTAGAACACCTGTCTATGATCAGAGGAGCTGACATTCTTTAGAGAGAGAGAGAGAACGACCAATTCACTGAGCTTGCACAAAAAACAGCAAGAGAAATAAATAATTAAATAGGCTAAATGCCCTGAACATTTCATAATAACTTCTCTCTAGGTATCACTCTCCTATTCTTTTGTTTAACCATCTGTTGAATACATTTTCTTATATTAATGTGTATTGAGAGAAGAAATGGAGGCATCACCGCAGGCAATGACAACACACTTATCACTAACTAAACAGGACACATATTGTTACGGTACAGATGGCACAGAGGCAGAAGTAAAAGCAAGTAAGGTTGTTTATTGATATACAGCAATGAGCAGGTGAGTAAATGGTGGATAGAGAGTTCAAATGTGATGATAGGGAATTGATACTGTCCTTGTTGCTTGTAGATGGAAGTCATGGTAGGAGAGATGGAGAATGGCTGATGAGGAACACTCACACACACAGAGGGAGGAACACAGGAGGAAGAATGGAGAAGCTGGAGAGACTGGGATCGCTGGTAGCAGGTAAGTAGCAAGTTGGAGTCCTTGAGGTAAGTATACATGAGTCTGTATAACGAACGAGACCAGACAATTACTGTGTGTGAGAGTGTGGGCTATATAGTGCTGGTGATTATGGGGATGATGACGTGTAGGTGGCGGTGATTAGAATTCCAGTGATTGAGTGCGTGGGTATTGCAGGAAGATGGAGCCTGACGTGTCTGTGACACATATATAGACATGATGCATTAGAAGTAGTCACCATAACATTAACATGCATAAAGACAAAAGTTAGACTGATCAGGAGAGAACAAATTACAAAATTACAAAAAAAAAAATTTTGTAATTCATAAATTTTTTTATGTTTTTTGGTGGCTAATTTACCTGAATTTGTACATTCGGATTGTACATTTTTTGTACAATCTCCTTACGTCCCCCTGACGGTTAAGACCAAAGTATACTTACGGTTTTACACATGTGTTAGGGTATGAGTACAATGCACAGGACGTAAATATCATCATCAGCACAGAAACCCTTGTACTGTAAGCGCACAGCCAATTTTTTCGGACCATGTGCACTGCACATTGTGCCTTGAAATTTTTTTTTTTTTTTTTGCACTAATTAGTTTGCTGTCCATAAGGTAGCAACCCTCGCCTGGCCCATTGTTTTACAGTCAAAAAAATGTGAGCAGATGGAACAACCTGTCATGGTTAATTGTCTTTGAACTTTGAAGTGGATTCCCACCCATTCTCTGTTCCATGGCCCTTTCTCCTCCCCTGGTTCAGTCCAGTTCCCTGGCTCTGCCTCCCCTTCTGGTTCTGTCCAGTTCCCTTGCTCTGCCTCTGGTTTCGTCCAGTTCCCTGGTTCTCCATCCCCTGCTGGTTCCTTCCAGTTCCCTTGCTCCACCTCTGGTTCTATCCAGTTCCTTGGTTTAGCCTCTGGTTCTGTCCAATTCTCTGACTCCATCTGTGGTTCCGCCCAGTTTCCTAGCTCCACCTCCTCCATAGGTTCCATCCAGTTCCTTGGCTCCACCACATCCTCCTGATCTGCTGGATCTCCTTGGCCCTCCAGCTCCACCACCATGACCACAGTCTCATCATCACCTAGATCCACCGTAGTTTTCAGAGTGGTAACATTAGAGATCCTCTGGCTCACACTCGGCCCTCCGAGCCCATAACTCCGACTTGGCCCTTCAACCCATTAACTCCACTGGAGTAAATCAGCTCAAAATAAATATGAATAATTAACCATAACAAATTATAATTAATTATAAATATTTACATTTTCATACTGTAGCAGAATTAATTTTATGATTATTTAATCAGTTCGTCCGAGCGAACAGACAGCATAATCTGTAATCAATTCTAGGAAACAAATTATCTTCCTGGCCAAGAAAGAATAACCTTTTCCAACAATATCAAGTACTAGCAGGGTAATAGCATGTAGCTAGATAAGGATGTTTAAGAGACTTTGATTTGTGAGCATCAACAAAGAGACAATAAGCGTGGATAAAATGTTTTAATAAACAGAAAAAGAATGGCATCTACGCTAATATTAGTCTTTCTGTTTATCCCGAGGTTTACCGTAGTCAACCGGATTCGGGGCTGTTTCCAGATGAGACCGAGGACCGGTGCCTTGACACGACCACAACGCAGCCCTGAAGTATCAGCAGAGATCGAGTCGACTAGATCATCCATTGTGAAGACATCATCAACACGACAGCCAGTGCCACAGTTTCCTCAAAATTATAATCACGATTATTAATCATGTTTATTCTATTAATCATGTTTATTCTATCAAAAGAGTAGTGTAACTATGGCTATTTTGCAAGTCCTTTACCAACCTACACTTCACCCAAAAGGCCTGTAGGTGGCACAAAGACTTAAATTTAACCAACTATGATAACTTCGTTAGATGGTAAATCAATACAAAACATGGTTTTGGTGAGCGCTTTGTAATATGTATTCACATTAGATTTTAAAGCAACACAATTCGTTTGCAATAAGACAAACCAGATTCAAATTGCCCGGCAAATTCGTAAAGCAAAGAAAAATCATTTCTAGCTGATCAACATTATGAAAACTGGTAAAATCTTTAGGAACTTCAAAAGATAAAACAGCAAAATTCCAAATATTACTTCCAATATTTCCAAATTATGTTCATCTTCAATCATTTTTCATAGAGCGGGCCAATATCGTGACAATTATTTAAAATCAATCGAGAGAAGCAGATATCGTTATCATGATAAAATGCGATTAATCGTACAGCCCTAATTTAATTTAATTTGACTTGACATTTGATATTCAACAGTATCCTTGACATTTATTCAACAGTGATTTTGATCTGCCTGCATTGACACTATTCTTTAAAAGGAAAAATTATATACCAGTTATCAATGTAAAGCTGCTTTGACACAATCTGCATTGTAAAAAGCGCTATATAAATGAACGTGACTTGACTTGACTTAATCAACGATACTACGTTAGGCTACATACACTACTAAACTAAGCAATGATTATATATGGAATAAAGAAAGTGAAGGAAATTAAAGAAAGAGGGAAAGAGAGTGAGAGAGAGAGAGAGAGAGAATGGCAAGATTACAACAGTTAACCACAACCTGTGAGAAACATCAAAGAATCCGGGTCACCTTAAAAGGGGCACAAATTTGGAAACGTGTCTAAAGGCTGCAAACTGGTACTTGCATTGACTTTGGTTGCTGAATAAATCCAGATGCAGTAGATTCTGGAGATTCTTGATTATTTTGTCAACAGTGCGATGAAGCGTTCGCTTGGGTTCTTCTGTGAGGTCCACGTTGAATCCAAAGAAGTTAACTTGAAGATAGAGTTGCCGGAAAGAGATGGTCTCGATGGTCTCAAAAGAGATTGAGCAAAGGTGTACCTGATCTGAGGACTCTTAAAGCCCTATAATTTCACACCCATTCCGATGAGGTGACCAATCAAAACTGACCAAGAAAAAAAATTTTGTTCCATCTTGTCACCCTATTTGCATGTTTATGTTGGTCTGGAGGAATGATGCAGTTTTACACAAAAGCATGGTAACAATATTCTAATGCATTTTATCATAGCATACTATACAACATTAAATTATGAAATGGAAAGAGGATTCTTTTGATACTAAGAAAAATGGGGGTTCAATGACATTCAAGCAGTAATACATACACCTGGATACAGGCATTTGAAGTTACCCTGACATTACTAAAGAATCATAGTTAGGTCAATATAACATAAGGACATACATCGAAACAGGGAAAATACTATATACAGTTAGGGCAGTTTTATTGTAGGTAAAAATGGAGTCAATGTCCTTTTTCCAAAGTGTACTGGAAGTTTATCTGTTGTCTGTGGATCAAATGGCTGGTTGATGGGGGATGTGGAGAGGGGATCACCTCTTGTCTTTGAAGCTTGCAGAGAGCTCCAGACACGTCTCTACTAAGGTCTTTCATGTGAGCCGAAATGATAACGAACATTTGAAGAGAACTGGTTTTGCGACTCTTTGGAGCCAATGACTTAGTTTGAACACAAAAAGAGATAAGGGGGATTTTATGATGCCTAAAGCATTTTGATCCCATCTATTCATTACACCACTGTGGCTCTTCACTCCCTCAGCTCCACAATGACCTGTGAACCCTCCAGCTTCACTGGGGTCGCTTGTCTGTCTGACTCTTCCACTCCTTCAGCGCCACTGGGGTCCTAGGGATTATAGCTCCACCCTGGCCTCTAATCCTCTGGCCCCATATGCAACCAACATATGCAGATATAATTAATGTCTATAAATTAACATGTACACATTTTTCAAGAATTAGTTTGATTCAGGGGAATCATAAGGCCTAATCCTGACTGACAAGAGGAGGAGCTGGGGATGGAGGAGAGTAGTTAGCTCCTGAGAAACACGATAGCTACTGATAATACTGAGGAGCTTATATATGGATGTTTTGATAGGCCTCATATTCCTATAGGTAGATGTGAGTCACCTGGCAGTCAGCTGATGCGAGCTTGACTGATGTGATCTGCCAGAACTGACGCTAACGCTGGATCTACACTAAGTGTACTTTGAGGTTTAGGGGAGGGGTTAGGTGTGGACATTTATGCTTGTGCTTTTTTTTATCATATAAGCTTTATTACAAATTATACTGTCAATCACCAGATTGTAAAATAGTTACATCTTCTCAAGAGATTAGTTTGTAGATATAGCCTACTCTATAAAAAGAGAAAGCTATAATAGTAGCTTCTGCTCAAGATCAATGCATGGTTTAACAGCAGCACAACAGAGCGAGGAGAGCTGTGTTAATGAAAAAAAAACATTTCCCTGTCGTGCTGGACAGACGTGCTGTGTCTGCGGGGCTATAAAGAGACACAAAGCTCGCTCACTGCACGTATGAAGTCAATGATACACACACACACGTGGCAGCACACACACTGGCAAGCAGACAGCCTCACACTGGCAGCAGCCCAACTGTTTCCCAGAGATAAGCGGGAGAACTGAGCGCTTCAGGTGCCTCTAATTTAATAAGACAGAGAAAGATGTGCACATCATCACTATCTAATTAAGAATCTGGTCTCTCAACAACAACAAAAAAGTTTCTAAACAAACAGGATGTGGAGTGTTTACAGTGTTAGTCTGGGATGTGGTGGGGTAGCTATTCAATGTCAATCAGATACTACAGAAGTTTATCTAGAAACTGCATTGTAACAATACAAAGACTGTATTCATGTGGCTGACAATGAGAATTGCTCTGAAGAGGATGATGTGTGATGTTCACAATATGGATTGTCTATCATACATGGTGTGGGTGAATCCCATTTCATTAGACCTTACATTAATAGAATAATAAGTAGAAGAAAGTTTAAAGTGGACCAGAGAAATAAAGTGTTACCAAACAAACTGGCAGTTGTGTTTTTTAACATTTACTGCATAATATTTTCCTGATAACACATATGGTAAAGAGAACCATATCATCACAAGTAGCCTTTCCACAAGCTGGAAAAAACAAACAAACAAACGAATATATAGAAAGTGTACAGTGTCATATACAGTACACAAATGCAAAACACAATTGTTAACATAGGCAGCACTAAAATAATGTAATAAAAATGTATTACACTATTACATGTAATATAAAAACTGATAACAAAACTATTAAGAAACAGTTATTTAAATGAAATGCCATCAAATGTCACAGGGAATTCTGGGAATGTCAGTTTTTTATTATTATTATTATTATTATTATTATTATTATTATTATTATTATTATTATTATTATTATAAGATGTCTTGCTCTGTTTTAATTTTACAAAAAACAAAAACAAAACTATACATTCAACATAATTTTGTTTCTGTAATTATTACACAAAATGCAGGAGATCTATTTGAGTTTTTCCTGTATAGTAAGGGTACTTACCATTAATCAGTGGACAGGTTTTTACTGTAAAGCTTTTTTACAGACTTATTTTTTACAGTGCACCAGAGAACTGTGTAATAAAATCTCAACAAAAGACTCAAAGAGATGCTTTGATAGCTTTAAAGAGCAGAAGTCTTGATTAATCTGAGCCGTGGAGATCTCGAGCAGACTAATGAAAAAAATATAATTCAATATGAGACTATGGCTGCTTTCTCTCTGGGTTTGTTTTTGGTGTGCTATTATACTCTACCCTGCCAAAAAGGAGAGCCGTTCATCAGGTGTTTCAGCTCTGGGTTCATGGTAGGCCAGCTCTACAGGCTCATTAAAGCCGGGAGCAGGTGCACTTTCATGAGTGAATATTATAATGCAATGTCAGTCAGAGAGCAGGTTAGCGTGGCCGCTATCGACGGCAGAGAGACCGGCTCTCTTTCAGAGCACCCACTGTACGCCATTAATCATTTCCATGGCTACGGCAAATCACAGGAGAAGCTAGTCAGCTCAAATCCCATTAAAAGTTTTACATAACGCTGCCTGAAACATTTAGCGACAAGCCAACTCTGTGCTGGAAATATGACTGTTTATTTTTATAAAGAGCAGACAGGAAAGACAGCAAAAGACTAATTCTTCTTAGGGAAGCGATGTCAGGAAATGTTTGAACAAAGCATATCATGCTGAGTTTTTCAAAGCTCTTGTGTGCACTTTCTCCTTAAAGGTATAGAAGGTTGTGAAAGTACACTTTGAACTACTAGTTTAGTACTTTTATACTGCAAGTATACTTGTACGTTTTCTTTAAGTAAACTTAACATATAAATCAAAAGTTTGGGATCTGTAAGATTTTTTAATGTTTTTAAAAGAAGTCTCTAATGCTCAACAAGGATACATTTATTTGATCCAAGTTGCCAGCCAGTGGCAGCATTTTTGATCATTTTCATAAAAATTTCATAGCCCCCAGAATATTTTGTTGTATGAATACCTGCAATATATCAAATGAACCACAAAGATTCAGGGCCTCGGTTTAAAGTCTCATCTGAGGGACGGATGTGCCCCGCCACCAAAAAAAAAAAAAAATCATATTTTTCACATATTCAGAATTTGGAACATATCAGATTTCTTTATAAATAAATATTTTCAAACAAAGTGAGTTAAGACAGTATGTAAAATTATGTGGGAAATACTTACAATACTTAATTGAACTTGTAAGTATGGGCCAGTTGCATAAACTTAGTCACTATATTAAGACTGTGTCTTAAGAACTAGTTTGACCAACTTGCAGTTAACCAAAGGGTAATCAATGTTTTTTACATTTTTATGTAACAGACTTTAAAATTTATGACCACTCTTCAAGAAAAAACATTAGTGTCTTAACTTTTAAGACTAGTCTAAAGTGTTTATGCAACCAGCCCTATATCTCAATCAAAAGATTGACTACAAGTATAGGCCAAATATACTATAATTCTAAGTACACAAAGGTTTTTTTTTTTTTTTTTTGTATAGGGCTCCCCAAAAATGTTAGTCTTTTTTTTTATTTACTGGCCCTTATGATGTTGTGAACCATATTACATTTTTTGGAGAATGTTCATGCTTCTCTTTTCAACATATTTAATGTCACTCAACTAGATATTTAGGCCCTAATTTTAGATTAGGGGTATGTATTTGAATTTCATATAAAATGTCCATCCATTTGGATTACACAGTTTTAGCATAAACTAATAAACTTAATGTGATACTTATTTGTCAGTCATACATAAATAAAACAGGTAATAAACAGGTAGGATTTCTTATTAGTACTAATAAACTGAATGTGTTTCAAATGCACAGTAACTAGCTTTATATATTTAACATCAATAAAGTTAACACTTTATTTCAATGGGCCACTTTAGGCAGTAAGTAGCTTTGCAACTACACGTCAACTAACTCTCATTAGAGTATTAGTAGACTGTCTGCTTAATATCTGCTAACATTTTATTATTATTATTATTTAATCTAGGTTTTCACTGCATGTTCTTACCCAGTTTCAGCCGGTAAAACATCCACACAGGCCAGTTACTGCCCCCAGCTGGACATAGAGTGATTGCAGCTCTCAGGACACTTGCTGAAATGAGACTTCAGCCTCAGAATCCTAAACATTGATCCATAAAGTCCATCTATTAACAAAATGAACATAAATAAATAAATGAATATGTGGAAATGAATTGCACTTTATATTCTCATACTAAACACAGTTACAGTGTTACACAATTACAGATTTTAATGCCGCCATTACGCTTTCAGATCAATTTAGATTCCTGCTCATCTCCTTCAGCTCACACAGCGAAACATCCACATACTGTCATCCTCATTAATCAATTATGGATGCTTTCTGCCAAACCAAATGATGGAGGCCATTTGTTTTTTCCTCTGGAGGCCCCAGACAGTGTTTTAGGGTGTCCCAGTTTCGAAAGAAAGAGAGAGAGAGCGAAAATTCAGTCACTCAGAGAGAGATCAGTCTTACTGACTGGACTGCACAGCCCTGATAACCAGACAGAGAAAAGCCTGTTTTATTTGGTCTTCACTCAGTTCAATCAGTTCTTCCAGCACACTCTGTTTAATAACCACTTTGAAGTGTTAAAAAAGATTTGGGAAAATAATATTCATTACACTCATGTCGATAATAAAGCTCTTTGAATTGAATTAAATCTGAGAGACAGACAGAGAGACTGATAAAGGCAGAAGTCAAGTCAAATGTATTTGTATCACGCTATTCACAATACACATTGTTTCAAAGCTGCATTACAGAAAATCATGATTTTAATGTTTATATTTCATGTCTTATAGTTGTATTTAGCAGATTACAGCTGGGCAATAATATAGTTTACATTATAAAACATTCAAATTTAGCATTTTCCTTCAGGTCATTTTCCTATGTTCATAATAAAAATCCGTTTGAATGTCCGCTGCGATCTTGTCCTTTTAACAGTTAATGGGTTTCCCCGTGTCCTGCTGACACTGACAGCGCTAGTCAAAACACTTGCGTCTTGTTCCGTGTTCACAACTAGTTCAATATATTCAACTTATGGAATGAACGCGGTGTCAGTTTCGTTTTTTTTCCGTAAGTAGAATAGGGAAGGTGTAGGGCATACGGGGTAAGCTTTTTGAAGAATACGGAAAGCGGAAGCATGTACAAGGCGATCATTTGTGTTTATAAAGCATGTACAGTTGTATTTTTTCCAAAAATGACCAATTGTTTCTCTAGATAAGACCCTTATTCCTCGTCTGGTATCGTTTAAAGCCCTTTGAAGCTGCACTGAAGCTGTAATTTTGACCTTCGACCGTCTGGAGGCCATTTAAGTCTACTATAAGGAGAATAATCCTGGAATGTTTTCATCAAAAACCTTCATTTCTTTTTGACTGAATAAAGAAAGACATGAACATCTTGGATGACATGGGGGTGAGTAAATTATCAGGAAAAGTTAATTTGAAAGTGGACTAATCCTTTCAGGAAAGTTGCATTGATATTGATTTTGGCGTTAATATTTGTATTGTAACCATTTTATAAAAGCAATAAGCCCCTGTGAAGCTGTGGTTTACAGTGAATTTATAACAACTAAGGGCTGTTGTTACCCCTTTAGCTGTTATAAAACCTCCTTAGCTGTTATGTAAACCATGGTTTCTTGGGGTTTATTGCTTTATTTGGCAATGAACAATCAAGCATTTGCCATTTGATATATAGTATAAATCGATTTACATATAGGCGGATAAAGCTGGACATTCTTATATATCCATGTTTATATAAAGAGGTGGGCAATAATTTTATTACAATTTACTATAATATAAAAAAATCAAGCAGTTGAGTTTTGATATATATCACTATAAAAACATTTCACTGTGGTGAAAATTAATTTCTATGAAAATAGTTTCATTCATGACTTCTTTTTGTTTTTTCTCACTTGATTTAGTCTAGTTAGTTTTGCCTCAAATACAGTGTGATTTTTAGGGATCGAGATCTTCCAGCAGCAGCTCATTTTTCCTCTCGGGTGAGGAAACTCACAGCTTTTTCTGCCCATGGAATCCTCCATAGGCCAGCAAACCAACGAGAATGCGGGACAATGATGACGATACATTACAACAGAGATCAGCTTACCCAGAAAATTTCCGTCATACCATCATGCTGGAATGATTTTGGGGGTGTTGCTGCAGTTGCATGAGTGATGCATTCAGTGTTGTTGAAGTTGCTTGGACACACCCCTAGCACACCCCTCCTATCCAAGCTACATGATTTATGGTTTCATTCATGTCTGAATAAAAACAATTTCCTTTCTGAAGTTTAGAATTTAGGGTTAAGGGCTACAGATGAGCAATAATAGACTTAGCAAACACCAATGAAAATAATCTTGATTCTATCACAGAGAGACAGAATGTGAGACATAGGCAAAGTACACACACTGATTTACATTCATGAAATCAGGCATCTTTAGAGAGGTTGAGGTAGGGAGTCTGTCTGTCTGTCTCCCTAGTAATCAGTTTCTTTGTGTTGGGGTTGAATGAGCTGAAATCACAGCATACAGAGACACAATCAGAAAGACATATTTAGACGCGTCCAACCACGGTTGTGCTTTCCCTGTACAGAGAACAGACTGAGATGAGATGAGAGTGATATTAGAATGAGGAAGTGAACAATCATATTTTCACACCTGTAACATTGGTAATGAAATGATCATCTGAACACTGTTTTCCTAGTAGAACTCGTGGAAGATTGTTATATTACACATACAAAATTTGTGTTAATTGGGTGTTGTGCTTTTTTTTCTTTTTCTTTTTCTTTTTTTTTGTGAAAAATTCATATGTGCACAACAAATGTTTAGAAAAATTTGCACTTTACCTTTCTGCTAACATCAACAGCACCTCTGCTTCAACCACCTGTCATATAGAGACCCCTTTTCATAAAAAATGACGTGCCCTATGCATTTTAAAATGATTAAAAATACATTAAATAATTTTGCTTTAAACAATAAACTAAAATTGTTGTAGCATGGTCCAATTGACCCTACATTTTTGCAGTGTTGGGGATTTAAGGTATTTTATATTTATGTATTTATTTATTTTGTGTTTGTTTTCTCCATCAGGGATGTGTTGTGGTATCGAGCCTTTATTTTTGTGGTTTCTACATTGTACTTGATTATTTTTTATTTTTTTTGACAAATTATGTAACAAAAATACTTTTTTTTACAGTCTTCCATTGATGGGTGAATTTTGGGTGGAGGGGCAGTTTGTGGGGGTGGAGCGGGTGGATGTGTGTGTGAGCACCAGTGTTCCACATTATGGATGCGCTATAGGGTTGCCACTTCACTTCTGTTCCTCAACACAGGCTAAATCAGCCTGTGTTGAGGCTGATTTAGTTTTTTAGGGGTTGTTATTGTTAAATTTTCCAATTGGATCAGCATTCTCCCATAAAAGTGATCGGGCAGACCAAACCATAAGTCCTAGAGACTTGAAACTTTGAGAGCTGGTAGTATCCACACCCCCTACAACTTCACCAAGGCTCGCCCCGATTGGCCTGACGGGGGCGCTACAGCAGTCAAAAGTATGAAATGGCTCATAACTCCTGAACCGTTAGGCCTAGGCTCAGGTGTTGTTGGAATTGGATTTGCTTGTCGGCAAAAATCGAAATTTTCGGATATTTTGGATTTTTTTGAAAAACATACTTTTGCGAACTAGTCCTACGTTTTTGACTCGATTGGAACCAAACCAGTGCAGCGAGATTCTCTGGTGTCTGATTGTCTATACTAGTTATCAAAAAAAGTTAAAATTTCGATTCACGCTCCCTAAGGGCTCCCTAAAACGTTTGAATTGGGTAGAGCCACTTTTGCTAAAATGGCTATAACTCGTGAACAGAATGAGATATTTTTTCAACTCAGCACACCTATGTAAGAGCTCATTCTGTGGTCGCATGAATAAGGATGTGGCAACTGGCCACTTAGTGGCACTATAACAGGGAAAAAAAACATGAAAACAACTATAAATACTTCACCATTCAGTCATCCAATCGACTTGAAAATTGCTGTAAAAATTGGCTTTAAATATATATTTTTAAAAAAAAGTATAGATTTTTTTTAAAAAACTTTTTATCAAATTTTCATTTCAATGTGAGACCCCGGACATCCTGAGCGGGACTTTTTTTTTTTTTTTTTTCGCACTAACATACAACCAGATATCATTCCAATTTATTTTTCTGTGTGTATAGCGCTAACAATCCTTTGGGGTAAGATAGATAGATAGATAGATAGATAGATAGATAGATAGATAGATAGACAGACAGACAGACAGACAGACAGATAGATAGATAGATAGATAGATAGATAGATAGATAGATAGATAGATAGATAGATAGATAGATAGATAGATAGATAGATAGATAGATAGATAGATAGATAGATAGATAGATAGATAGATAGATAGATAGATAGATAGATAGATAGATAGATAGATAGATAGATAGATAGATAGATAGATAGTCTTCCACGACAGACCATGAAAACTCCTCCTTATACCATCAGGGGCTCAGGTGAGAGACGTGTATGTGTTAATGTAAGTTTGTTCATTTTGGCATGCACCAGTATGTGTTTGAGAGTGAGAATTGCCTCTCAAGCATACAGGACTGACATAAGTGTTTGAACACCCATTCTTACACAACGTCTACTCATAAAACCAAAAACATTTTTCTCAGCACACAGACAATCATCCTGTTGCTCACCATAGAGGAGTAATGTGGCAGTGTTAAAGGGATAGTTCACCCAAAAATGAAAATTTGATGTTTATCTGCTTACCCCCAGGGCATCCAAGATGTAGAGGACTTTTTTTCTTCATTCGAACGCAAATTGTGATTTTTAACTGCAACCGCTGCTGTCTGTCAGTCAAATAATAGCAGTGATTGGGAACTTGAACAATAAGAGTCGAAAAAACTTCCATAGACAAATCCAAATTAAACCCTGCGGCTCGTTACGGCACATTGATGTCCTAAGACACGAAACGATCGGTTTGTGTGAGAAACCGAACAGTATTTATATATTTTTTTACCTCTAATACACCACTATGTCCAACTTCGTTCAACTTCCGGTTAGTGAGGTCTGATCGCGCTCTGACAACGGAAGTGCTGCTCGCGCTCATTGAAGTATATGGGCGAGACATCACTTCCGTCATCACAACGTGTTTTTTGACCTCACTAACAGGAAGCTGAACGAAGTTGGACATAGTGGTGTATTAGAGGTAAAAAATTATATAAATACTGTTCGGTTTCTCGCAAAAACCGATCGTTTCGTGTCTTAGGACATTAATGTGTCGTCACGAGCCGCAGGTTTTAATTTTGATTTGTCTAAGCAAGTTTTATTTACTGTTATAGTTGAAGTTCCCATCTACTGCTATTATTTGACTGACAGACGGCAGCGGTTGCAGTTAAAAATCATAATTTGCGTTCGACTGAAGAAAAAAAGTCACCTACATCTTGGATGCACTGGGGGTAAGCAGATAAACATCAAATTTTCATTTTTGGGTGAACTATCCCTTTAATGTCACGTTCACTTTTGAGAATGCCATAGATTGAGTCAAATGCTTATGTCTGTAGCTGTGCACATGTTAATGAGCATGTGTTGTGTGTGTAAGACCGTGTTCTAATGAGTGGCAGACTGTGTGTGTGTTGCAGATGTCCAGGACCGCAGCAGTCGTGAGCCTCTCTACACCCACCCAGCTGATTTTCCAACGGCTTTGAAGTCGGCTTTACCTCCAGAATCCACTGATGACACCCAATTACATGAAAATGGCTCCCTGTTCCCTAAATGATCTCGGTGTCCCTGTCTCATAATGATGTTTGCGAACACCAAATGAAACATTTTCAAGAAAACTTCTGTGACTTGCTGTTTGATATGCTAGTAGTTTGATATGTTAATGGTTCTGCTGATCAAACAGCAAATAAATATACCTTGATGTGAATGTCATTTGAATATAAAATAGGGGGGAAAATGCAATAATAAAAACATCTAGAATGAGGGTTGGGCAGGGCAGCACTGCAAAATATGATTTTCTAAAAGTTTGGAATAATTAGTATTTTTAAATGTTTTTGAAAGAAATCTCTTTTGCTCACCAAGGCTGAATTTATTTGATCAAAATACAGTAAAAATGGTAATATTGTGAAACATTACTTGTTTGGTTTCTGCTGCTTGCAGACAGCCTATTTTAAGGAGACAGCTGATTGCCATTCATTCGCCACTCTGATTGCACTCACAAAGTGCGAATACACTGCAGGCTCACTCCTGCTTGAATCCAAGGTAAATACATTATAATCAGCAACAACGCATGCGCAGGTTACTTTACTTCCTCAACAAGTGCGCGAAACGGGGCACGGTACACATGAAAAATCTGAAAAAGGTGAAAGCTGTCATGCAAACCCATATGCACCGGGGTACCAAACCCAAGACTACCTGAAGGCAGTGGTCTGAGTTCGGTTGCACTCAAACTGTGCCACGGTTCGTGTGAATATAAAAGCAACATGGACTCGGGTGCGTAATTGTTCAGGAAGTAAAGTAACCCGTGTATGTGTTTTAGCAGATTATAATGTATTTACTTAAATAAAACACATGTAAGAGATGACAGTGTTGATGATTTACCTTAGATTCGAGCAGGAGTGAGTCTGCAGTATATTTGCGCTTTGCGAGTGCATGCAATCAGAGCGGCAAATGAAGGGCAATCAGCTGTCTCCTCAAAATAGTCTGCTTGCAAGCAGCGGGAAACAGTCTACATGTGACACACATACAGTAAACCCAAGTGTCGTTTACACTGCTACACATAGTAGCACCAAATTAATAAAAAATTCAATTTCTTTCCACTCCAGAATCCACCACTTAACCCATAGCTGCACCAAGCATTTCTTCCTCCCCTGTCTATGTTGCCAGTCCCATGGTCAACCCAGTGCCCTACTCTGGCTTGGCAGAGGACTGCAATGGATTCTTACACAGAGAGAGCAAAGATTACCTTCATTCTCTCCTTGTTGACATGGCAAGTGCTACAATGGGCTGAAACTATCTAGTAGCAGAGTCCTACAACCCAGCCCGCAACTTCATTGGCTGTTTCAGAGAGATCTTCAGTCGATCCATGGGGACTCTTCAGTTGGTAAGCAATTATACCATTTATGTCAAGGCAACATTTCATTCAATGACTATGCTTTGAAATTTCGTACCCTAGCGCCAGCCAGTGGATGGAACAAGCGCTCGCTTCTCACCACCTACCGTCAAAGTTTGGAGCCAGCTCTGCGGCTGCATCTCTTAGTTTACAATGACTCCATTGGGCTTGAGCGTTTCATTCAACCGTCCATCCAATTTGCCAAGTGAGTTAGAAATTGTATGGAAGACCGACAGTGCCAGCAGTCCTCCTTATACCATCTCCACCCAGAGTTTGCCAGCACACCAGAGCCAGCTCACAAGCCCATCCAAATTGATCATGCCTGACTTTCCCTGGCTGGAGGACATGTCATTCTAGTTACTGCCCTCATCGATTCTGGGTCAGACGGCAACTCAATATCAGGAGATCTCTGTTGCCATCTCAACCTCAAGAAGAGGTCTATTGAAACCACCTATCAAGTCCAGTTGGTAACTGCAAAACTGCTCAAAAAACCATGTTCGTTTTTGTGTAGGACCTCTACAACTACGAGTAGGCTAGCTGCATGTTGAATCCATCCATTTCCTGGTTCTGGAGATATCCTCTGCTGGCATTATTTTTAGGTACCCATGGCT
The DNA here is from genome assembly GCF_024489055.1 of Chanodichthys erythropterus. Lineage (NCBI taxonomy): Eukaryota > Metazoa > Chordata > Actinopteri > Cypriniformes > Xenocyprididae > Chanodichthys > Chanodichthys erythropterus. The sequence goes on along the minus strand of NC_090234.1, from coordinate 45,720,144 downwards.
TGTGACCCATAATCCCATCCTGTACTGGTTCACTGGAGAAGTTCTGAAGTGGGGTGATAAATGCTTTCCTGGCTGTTTCCCTGTCCTTCCTAAGCTATCTCCTCTCTGACATAGAGTTCTATCCCTAAACTCCACGTCTATCGAGAGTACAGTGGAACACCAATCTGTGGATATATCAACCCGTTATGCCCCCTTCAGTGATGTTTTCTGCACCAAATGAGCCTCAGAACTACTGCCTCACTGACCATGGGACTGGCAAAATGTACCCACTCTCCATCCCAGAAAGCCATGCAGGAGTATGTAGAAGAGACTTTTCAGCAAGGCAATAGCCAACCTTCCACTTCCCCTGCTACTTCCAATTTTTTCTTAGTGACAAAGAAGGATAGAAGCTTGAGGCCTTGCATTGATTACCAGGCATTAAAAAAGATCACAGTTAAATTCCATTGTCTACTTCCCCTCATTCCAGCAGCCTTGGAATAGCTAAGAGGAGCAATTGTTTTCACTAAGCTGGACCTCCAAAGCGCTTATAACCTCATCCAGATACGTGAGGGGGACGAGTGGGGGACTGCCTTTGTGACTTGTAAATTGCCCCCCTCTGTGAACTTCATAACGAATCTGCTCCTCTCAGATGAATTCACCTGTATTCTTGTCATAGTAGACAGATTCTCCAAAGCCTGCCGTATAATCCCCCTCAAGAGACTCCCCACTGCCATGGAAACAGCCGCACTGATGTTCAATAATGTGTTTCACACATTTTAGCCTCCCAGAAGACATAATGTCTGACCACCTTCTGCCAAGGCCACCAGAACACCTAGAACCTTTTCCTCACCTGGGCTGAGTACAGCCAAAACTCCATTCATCAGCCTGCAACTGGACTCTGGCTTCCAGCTCCCCTGCTACTGTGGTTCCCGGAGGTACCATCAGTCACCCATTGGTTCCGGGTGAGCGAGAGGGTCAGGGACGCAGCTTACCATCATCCTTAGAGGGAAGCGTGCTTTCAGAGGGTTCATGCCGATGCCTGGTGGTCCAATACTTCCACTTACCAGCCTGGGCAGAAGGTGTGTATCTCCACATGGGACATCTTAGTGCCAGATACATTAGTCCATTCCCTGTTATGCTTCAAGTCAATCCAATCACTTATGAGTTACCTATCAGTTATAGTAACAGTTACCCTCACACTATAAAATTCACCCCAACTTCCATGTCTCTGCCAATGATCCTGGATGACGGTCCTGTCACGGTTTCACCAGGCTCCATATTCTCACACACCCAACGCTTACTCTGACCTGAATACTGATCACCTGCACCTGTTCCCCATCAGCATGTCAATCAGCACTCCATTCTGCGCTATATAAAAGCACACACCTCGACTCAGTCATTGTCTGGTCTCATCTGGTCTGGTCTCAACGGACCCGGTCTCAACGGACCCTAAGATTCTTAAGCATACTCCTTCTGAATCCACTCCTAAGGTGTGTTGTAATTGCTGTAATTACGAGATTTCAACTTGTAAAATGCATTCACATTCTCGTAGAGCTCGTAAGACGAAAATTTTCAGAGATCTCTTAACTGTCGCATGTGACCACTGTACCACCTGACTGCTGCAGATTCATTTAGGCGTTATATAGTCACTGAAACGTTTGCCACTTTTTCATGAAAGCAGTGGTTTTATCTTGCAATTGGTTTATCCTCTTCATTGTTAGAGCGTGCATTGGACAATTTTTAAGGCACGATGAATTCCTGGCTTTTCTTCAGGCATTGATAGTGTTGCCATAGAAATGCATAATTCCCAGTCCAAGGATGTGAACAGCTCTGAAAAGAAAGCCAAACGCAGCTTGAACACTCTTGTCCCTTACGAAAAAGTACTTCAAGTTCATTTTATCAAGTATACTTAAGTACCGTTCAAGTATGTAGTAACATACGTAACTCCTTACTTTATGTAGTAAGTATACTAGTATCAATGTACAATGTACTAGTATACTAGTATCAAAGTAAACTTGTAAATGTACTATTTTAATACCACTTGGGACTAAATTGGCCCAACTGAAGTATACGTTTAAGTGTACTATAGCTAAGTGTAAAGTAGTAAACTTTAAGTAGGGCCTACACAACTAGTTCACAATTACGTTTCTCATCTGTACTGCATCTGTGATATTAGTATACTAGTAGTTTACTATTTTATACTAGTACATTTTTTAGTATATGAAAGTACACTTTGAAATATACTCTCAGTAAACTACTAGTTTAGTGTAAGTATATATTAAGTTTTCTTTTAAGTGAACTTAACATCACACATATAGTTTATATTACTATTTAGGTAATATTTTTATACTTGAAATACCTTTTTAACTGTACTTTAACTCTTTCCATTTTAAAAACATTTTATTCTAGCTTCATGAATCCTTTTTTGTCAACACTTAAATGTGGGTAAGTTTCACTACAAATATACCTGACCAAATAGACTTTTCTGTCAGTATAAGTCAAGAATACTTAAGTGCAATTTTAAGTATTTTTCTCAGAATTACATAAAGTATATTTCTGAGAAGTATATGAAAAGTAGACTGAAAGTATACGTTCTTATTTTTAGTTCAACAGATGTATACTAATAACACACTTGAATAAACTTCTTTTTTCGTAAGGGGTGATCTCCTCACTTTCCTGTAAGTCAAGTTTGCCAGTGATCCACTTACCTGAATACTCACACTCTGCCAGCAATGAGGTGTGTGCTCCATTTATCATCTGATCCATCTTCAAGATCTCCTCTTCACCCTGGTAACACAACAAAGACTCATTAACATGCTATCAACCACACAGGACCTGCAATATTGCCATACTCGGCTGATTGTCTTTTCTGCACCTCTGTTAATAAAAACACTCCTGTGGTTTAAAACTAGCTTTTGTGTGTCTGAGTCTAATGTTCCCTGACAAATATCAATATAATGTATCTATCTTTTTCCTATGCTCCATGATGCTTTGCGTGAATTATAGGAGTAACTTGTAAACAGTCAGTGACAGAATTCTTTTGTGTAAAAGCATTAACAAATTATAACAGACAATGAATAATGAATAGGCCTCTATAATATCCTATGTGTCTGTATTAAAGGTGCAGTAAGTGGTATTTGAATTGTTTTTGATTGATATTTGAAATCAACCCAAACAAACGCACCCCTCTCTTCATTGCTCCGCCTCCAAAACTCACACTCCAATTCTGATCTCCCTGCTCCAAGTCAGTCTCGAACCTTGGCCCACTTGCTGCTGATATGTGAGGCAAATGCGCTATCAATGATGCTAAGCACCTCATTCTCTAGCGGCCAACAGTGCGCAGTGATTTAACTGCACAACTCTCACTGTCTGACCACTGTTACACACGCGATGCGAGTGGATGTCTGTTTATCACAGCTGACATGCAACAAAATGCTTCACGAAAAATAAAGCGCAGTTGATGAATGAATGACAAGGAAGCACAACAAATGAACATACAGTACACAAGAGTAACCAAAGTGTTCGTTGTTAGTCGCAAACAGCACAGCAGCTCCAGACAATCAAAACCCAGTGTACTCGCATGAGAAGCGGGATCAAAGCAGTTTTCAGGCCTTCCCTCTTAGCTCTCTCCAGCGCTGGAAAGCTTTCCTAATATAAACCTGGTCCTAAAGCGCTTGCCTAGTCATAAACATTCATTCCAGTGATATTCTTTTGAGCTGTTTTGCATTGTGTCCCATTTCTCGTTCTGCAGTTTGTTTGTTTCTTTTTTTTTTCTTATTTTCAAATCTCCCTCTTGCTCGTTCTCTCCTCCTCGACTGTCATACGCCCCCTGATGCTGATTGGTTAGACATTTGTTGTTGAACTCAGCTGAACTAATTTCCAAACAGTGGATTTGATATATCACTGAGTGCCCCTTTAAGCCCTGGGTATACTTTGTTTTTTTACACATATACACAGTCAAACGCACAACCTTGCAAAGTATACTTAACTTGATTTGTGCGCGTACACAGCCGTTCAACGCATGTGCAGTTTTGAGCAATCTCTCACCACGAGTTACAACCCATGTACATATATTTGTATTATTTCATGCTAGAGTTGTACAATCTGTCATCTATATAGGCCTCCACTTTCGCTATAGCTTGCATGCGTTCCGGTCTGTTTGAGCTGTTTCCCAATTCAGGGGCTGTGTCCTCCAGAAGTCGCACTTGAAGTCTGCATACGTTATCGTGTCTGTCTCATTTAAGAAAATTAACCATAATAAAATTGTTTTTTATTTCTTGTGAGATGTAAAAAGGTTATTGTTAGCACTACGGAAGAAGAAGACAGACAAAGGAAGATTAAAAAATAGTAACAAGGTTTAATTCCACAATCAGGTGATAAGGTGTAACAGTACACAAACAACAGCCAACAACGAGAATGAACGGGGAAGAACTTAAATACATAGTGGTGACAAACTAAATGATGAGCAACTGAGATGAATGGTTAGTGTCCATGGAAACAGATGCGTGGTGGGAAACTCAGAGGAACACATCTGACTGATGAAAACAAACGCAACCTCCTGGAAGGCGCGACCTCGTGGCATGGAGTGGAGAAGGAAGCTTAGGAGGTGGACGAAGGGATGGTGACAGAAGGACGACGAAACCCCGGCAGCGTAGATTGATGATGTTCGCAGGCACAGACCCAGAGCACAGTGATGACAGCCCATGGCAGAGTCGAGGGAGGGAGGAGCCAAGGTGGTGTAGAGGCTGACGACAGCTGGGGGACAACTGCAGGAGACGAGGGCAATGTATCCATAGGCGCAGACAGACAGCTGATGGAAATGAATGACATCGTTGGTAGTGGAGACCAAGGGGATGACGTGGCAACGACTGTCGAAGGTGGAGCCAGAGTACCCGAGGGCTGAGGTGAATCCGGTGTGACGGTGGACAGAGGTGAGACTGACGGGAAGGAGGAACCTGCTGCAGCTAAAGGGGTGGAGGGACGGAGTGCATTGGACGGCCCACAAGTCAGTGGCGGAAGTGGTGTGATGACTGACCAATGAGGAGCTTGGTGGAGCCGTAAGTCTGAGGGTCTCCGGTGGAGCCGAATGTGGGAGGATCCAAGACGGAGCCAACAGGTTAACAGGCCGAGATGGAGCAAAAAGAACAGAGGCCGGAGGTGGAGCCGCAAGATTCTCTCACACGGGCGCTGCAGGTGGATGCACGACCTGTAGCATGATGTCACAGGGACTCGCCGGAGATGGCGCAGGGCTGTAGACATCCAGCAGCGGTGGGGCTGGAGGACTGGCTGAGCTTTGCAGTGCAACACAATATGACAGAAAAATGGTAAGAATAGCACAGTCCATGTAGATCGATGAAATAAGGAACTCATAGTTCATACAGTCATTAGTGCTGTTCAGAAACAGCGATGATAAAGGTACCGGGTGGGAGTCGATATTTCCTCATTGAAGTCTATCAGCCAGTCCTCAGCCAATTTCACACCCTGGTCAGGCTCACGATGGAGCTCTACTTCCGGGGAAAGGGTCAGCTCTGTCTTCTTCTCTGGTTCTTGCTGACGTGTCGGGCGGGTGGTAGCTCTCTGTCTGCAGGTGGCACACACGAATACTCCACGGTCGACGGTGGTGATTCGTTCTGGCTGTGTCCTGGATTGGGGAAGGATGCTCTCCAGAAACCGGATAATGGCTTCCTGCCAGTTCAGACTGGTGGTGTCTGGGAGGTAAACAGGATGAACAGTGACTTCAGGGTCTTGTCATCGTAGGGGCTGGTGATGGCAAGATGACAAAATCATTCCGTAAACAACAGTGGCAGGAAACTCAAACAAATTTAAAGGGTTAGTTCACCCAAAAATGAAAATAATGTAATTTATTACTCACCCTCATGCCGTTCAACACCCGTAAGACATTCGTTCATCTTCGGAATGCAAATTAAGATATTTTTTTTTTAAATCCGATGGCTTAAGGAAGCTTCGGAGCATTATGAATCTGCATGGTGAATCATGATTCGGCTCACGTGTCAAACTGCTGAAATCACGTGACTTTGGTGCTCCAAACCACTGATTCGACATGCTGATTCATAATTCTCCGAAGCTTCCTGAAACAGTGTTTTGAAATCGGCCATCACAATAGAAGTCATTATTTTGTTTTTTTGGCACACCAAAAATATTCTCGTTGCTTTATAATATTAATATTGCACCACTGTACTCACATGAACTGATTTAAATATGTTTTTAGTACATTAATGGATCTTGAGAGAGGAAATGTCATTGCTGGCAATGCAGGCCTCACTGAGCCATCGGATTTCAACTAAAATATCTTAATTTGTGTTCCAAATTATTTTAATTTTTGGGTGAACTAACCCTTTAAGGAACACATGTGACTGATGAAAACAATCTGAAAGTCCATGAAAATGAAACAAAGTTTATTTGTGTGACAGCTATACCATGTCACATAAAAAATACCAAGCATTATTCTCCTGATAAGATATCCAAAATAGAACATGAAGGAAATTTTACAGCTCATTCAGTGAAAATGATGGATGAGGATTGTTTGTAGAGTGCAACCTTATGATTTGAAATTATTTGTTTTAGGGTTTTTTTTTTTTTTTTTACTTCCCCAAACTGAAAGTACCTCCCATCATCTAAAATGCAGTAGACGCATTAGGAAAAAGCTGGATTTTCAGTAGCCATTACTCTAGTATTCAGTGTCCCTCAGAAGTCATTCTAATAATCATTCTATATCTCTATGTTCAACAGATTAAATCTCAGTATTATTTGATGTGAACATTGGGAAAAATAAACATACTGTCTCAGCATCCGGTATGACAGACATGCATTTAAAACCTCATAGATCAAATATTCACGGCTCAGACACAGGTGAATTATTTCATAAACTCTGAGTCAGCTGGGCCTTTATCAGGGTCTAACATGTTTCAGTCTCAAAATTGCATCTCCCTCCCCCGGGCTCAAGAAAATAAATGTTACGGTAAATGGGAACAAGCGGCCAATTAAAGCAGCATGACGGATGACCGTGGTGCTGAGACGACAGGCCGAGTTCCCTGACTACCTGCAGAGAGTTTAGAAATAGAGCATGTGTCAGAGAGACTATTGTTTCCTGAGCACGGTGGGCGGCTGCATTGATTTCAGCCTCTTATCCTGTAAAAGTTTTACCTGAGAAATATTCCTCTGACTCACTCTGTTGATTGAATGCATCTCAAATATAAGTATCTGTTAATGACTGAGCTAAATGTCAGGGGCTCTCTGTTTTAAGCTCTATTGTTGATTAGTGATGTTTGTGTATTGGCTTTGATTTATTAAAGGTTTCTGCCTAATGCAATCCTTAATTAACCAATTATTATTATTTAATTTATTCACCAACGCACAATGAAATGTTCTGAAACGTTAGGCTTGCTGTACAAGCTATTAGTTAATAAAAGGTCAGATACATCTTCAGTAACCTTACATGGTTACATGCTTTTGGCAATTACTGTCACCCAGAGAATAAATATTTTTAGATTATGACAGATTAAATTTGTTTGAATAGAACGTCAGCCTGTTATCTATAATTCATAATGAAGGATGTACTGAAGAAACAGACTTTAGTGGTTGAGTCTCATCAGTCAAATCTATTTCAGTTCCAAATAAAGCCAACAGTAGTCAGAAAAATGGAAACAACAGTTAACTACAGGCCAGAGATGCTGTAAAATCAAAATTACATTTCTATTTCTTTTTTTCTTTTATCTTGCCTTATTATAACAGAATATAAATTCACTGCATTGGGTATTGAAATAGAAAAAAAAATGTATAATAGTATTTCATTAAATAATATATTATGTTAAAAAATAATTTTTTACTGTATCATTCATTTCAATTTTTTTTTTACAATCACTAGGACCCATTTCTCAATACTTAGGTCACTTTTTTCAAAACTCTTCACACAGTTCCCCTAACCAACTTTCAACGCACAGTAGTTAATTTCACATTCAAAATGCATTAAAACTAAACCATCACTCAAAAAATACTAACAACTGGTAGCATTACACATTTATATAGTAATTGTTTCTTTACAAGACAAGAATGACAGCTCTCTACTGCTCAGAATTCACTACATGGTCAATGTTTACATTTCAGTACAAAAAAAAAGTTCCCCTTTTGTGTAAATGGTAATGAAATTGAAAGACTAACATGTGTTGGTGCTACAGTTTTTAATTAACGTTAGGACACTTTTCAAAACTCTTCGCACAGTTCTATCCAACTTTAAGCTTGCCACGAAAATAAATTTCACATTCAAAATGCACTAAAACTACCAAAATACTTCATTCATGTCTCAAATCAATTCATTCTTCCATAACACTATAGCAAAGGTTTTCACCCAACAAACAAAAAACATTCTCACCCATAAAACAGACACCTTATTTAACAAAACAAGAATGTCCCCAAGGTCTCCTTACTGTGCAATAAAAACAGGTGCAATACCCACCACTGTACTTATTATTTATACTTTATTGTATTTAGCATACCATACCTCTTATTCACATTCCTTTGCATGATTGTGTATATATTGTCTATTTTGTCTATTGTGAATTTATCTGTTATCATTCTGTCTGTGCACTGGCTTCTGTCACCAAGACAAATTCCGTGTGTGTAAGCATACTTGGCAATACATAAATCTAATTCTGATTCTGAATGACACTATCTACTGTTCAGAATTCACTGCAGTATATGTTACATGGTCCAAGTTTTTCATTACAGTACAAAATTATTCCTAAGTTTCCCCTTTTGTAAAAAATGGTAATGAAATAATTGAAAGACTAACACCTGCGTGTTCAGCTACAACTAACTGTTTTGATAGTATTTCTTTCTTTTCTTTTTTTTTTTTTAGATTCTGAATAAATTTTCAATATGGTATTACTGTAGAAGTGTAGCAAATTTCTGTCAGTTTTTCAATTCAATTTTGTATTTTAGGTTTTAACTTAAGTTTAACAGATTTGAAAAGAGTATGTAGATGTGCAAATTGGCCAACTGGTTCATAGAGTTTTGATGGTGTTTGTGTGAGAAAAGAATTTGAAATAAGTAGTCAATACATGTATTTTGTGGCAAAGCAAAGATAAATGATCCACAGTTTAGCCCACATAGTCTGCTTATCATGGTGTGAAGAGATTGGAAAAAGTGACATTTACATTTTTGTTCAACTGCTTACACACAAAATCCTTACTTGTCACACAACATTCTGAAACCTGACACTCAAACACCAGAATCACACACCAAATCTGCAAAACCATACACTAATTCTCGGCCTTCGACTCAGTTTTCAATTTCATAAAACACTTTTTGCAAAACACAACACACAATTCTCTATGTAACACAAAAATCTAACTGGAAGTATCTTGATTGCCTTTTTCAAACACATTGTTTCTGTCCAACTACACATGGTTGATGTATTTCTTTTCTTTCGTACTGTGTAATACTGTATTCACAACCACAAATGCCTACAGGAAAAAAATAAATAGTTTGGTTTCAATCTTGCTTTCGTGAATTTTTCTACATCTCTTTGCTAATTACTTTCAATCTTGTAAAGAAAAGTACATAGGAGCTCATGGTTTTGAATGTATATATATATCCAAAAATACAATGTTATGGCAAAGGTCTTTGCAATGTAAGAGAAATGTTTGCTTTTGAGATGTGTTTGTGATATTTTGAATGCAGTGCTTCATTTTGCAAAAGATGTGAGGCATTTTGCATTTTGTGTGTGCAATTGTTGAATTTATGTGTAAAGTTAAAAAAAAAAAAAGAGGCAACGTTTTGAAAATGGGTGTAAGCAGTTGAAAAAAAACTGTAAGCATGCAAGAGACTGGTCCTAGTGAAAGTAAAAAAAACTGTAACATGACAGTCCATCTGACTTGCACTCAGGCTTCAGATCTGCGTATTTCTTGCGCAGCACTCCAGTGTTTTTCCGGTACTTTGAACTCGTATATGCGCACGTATTAACTCAGTGTGGTTGCACTGGAACGCGCCTGCTGTAGTTTGAACCCGGCTCGCAGCAGCCAATCAGAGTGTAGGTTTTTGTCTCGCGCAGGGCCGCTGCATGTTCACTCATCATGGTGAGTCCAAGAAAATACACAGTTTATTCACATAAACACAATACTGTCGTGTTCTTGCAGCTACAAATGACACATGTAAACAATGAACGGCGTTTCGCTTGAATTAAAGACAGTTTCATTGAAGTAAAGGGTCTATTATAGACCAAATAAAGGTTGGTTAGCATATAAGCTAATGTAAGTGACTGATGCTAAAGCTAAAGCTAACGTGTGTTTGAATGAGAATGTATTATTGTGTTTTTTAAAACACATGTCTTAGACTTGTTACATATCTGATTGTGTTAAACATTTATGTTTGTAAGCAGTTTGTTAATGGGTCCGTTTCCTTAAGCCGACTTCACTGGTGTTTGTAAAACTGAATAAGACTAGATAATGTAAACTTAATCACTGTGATAAAGTGATTCGAGTTTTCATTGATAATCTGCAACTGATAGTCGATATATCCCTGATAAACTCTCATAAAACTGTTAAACTAGTGAGGTTTGAGTGATAGTTGATTGTGTTCTTATGTGCCTGGCTTGTTAAGGGTAGTAAGATGGTTTGAGATCACTGGATTGTTATACATTTAAAATTATATTTATTAATTTGTTGTCTATTTAGATAATTTCAGGGCTAAAAGTAGATATTTATGCTAGATGGTTAGAGTGAAACATCTGTTTTAAGTAACATCTGATACTGAAGGTTCACATAAGCTTGGATGTGTTGGTTGGCTCTGTCACTAGACTTGGAAAAACATCACCAGACTTTAGATCAGTGATGTGCAGCATCTTTATCAGAGCTGTAGTGGTTACTGTAATGGACTCTCTTGTTCATAACAGTCTTCGACTGATGCTAATAGTGGCCCCAGTCAAGCACCACCTTTTCCTGGTGTACCACCTTCAGGAATCCCCCCGCCCTTTGTAAGTTGGTGTTGGAAAGCCTTTACTGTAATGCCATCTCTCTCTCTTTGAGGCTGCTTGGTTGTATTTGCACTCATTCATGCCTCAAATCTATTTTTGTGTTTTCCAAAGATGGGGCCACCAGGAATCCCGCCTCACTTCCCTCCAATGGGAATGCCACCCATGGGTCAGAGGCCGCCTAGCATGGCCCCCATGCCCCCAGGAATAATGCCGCCCATGATGCCCCCAATGGGAGCTCCACCCATGGGACAGGTAAGAACTAATAGCAAACACTGCTTATGGCAATCAGATTTCATTTTGAAAGGATGCTTTTTTTCTGGGTTGTCACATTTCATAAGTGGAAGGCAATAAAATTATACAACAATAATGTATGTCACATGACAGTTTCAACATGGCTTCTCTGTCAGAATGCTCTTCATATTAACGGATTAGTTCACTTTATATTGAAAATTACCCTAAGCTTTACTCACCCTCAAGCCATGACTTTCTTCTTTCAGACAAATACAATCTGTGTATTAATAATCCCCCTGACGCTTTATAATGGCAATGCTTGGGATGTACTACTGGTATTACACTACACAATGACGTACTACGTTATATGTCGCATATACGTTACGCTTTAGATGTAAGTAGGATCTGTTTGACCGGAAGCTAGTTATTTTACTGTATAACATGTTAAATATAGATATTTTTCTTCGGTACCTAGATGGTACTGAAATTTTAAAAGCGTGACGCTTTGAGCGCTGTTGAGTGGATTCGTAAACATCTCTGATTGGCCATTGTTTTCACGGCTCATCGGATATGTCTGTGATAGGCTTCAATGATCAATGCTGTAAAAACGTTGTAAATAGTCATCAATTAATCTCTTTACTAAGCGCTTACACAGATAGACACGGGAGCATTTGAAAGCAGGCGTCTATCGCGGATTGGTCCACTGATAGACGCCTGCTTTCAATCGCTTTCAAAACGCTTTCAAATTCAAACACTTCCGTGTGCTTTCAAATGCTCCCACGCGTTGATCATTGTAGCCAATCACAGGCATATTCGATGAGCGCGTCAACACAATGGCCAATCAGAGATGTTTATGAATCTGCTCAACAGCGCTCAAAGCGTCACGTTTTTAAAATTTCAGTACCGATAGGTACCGAAGTCAGTACTTTTGACAACAATAACATACACATCTCTTCACTTCAGAGGGCCTTTATTAAAGGGTGAGTTCACCCACTTATTACTCACCCTCATGCCATTCCACACCCGTAAGACCTTCGTTAATCTTCGGAATGCAAATTAAGATATTTTTGTTGAAATCTGATGGCTCAGTGAGGCCTGCATAGCCAGCATTGACACGCGATCTGAATCATGATTCGACACAAAAGATTCATAACGCACCAAAGCTTCATGAAGCAGTGTTTTGAAATCGGCCATCACTATATAAGTCGTTATTTAGTTTTTTTGGCACACCAAAAATATTCTTGTCACTTTTAGGGTTGGGTGATGTACCCTAAATTGGCAGTGGACGATGTTTACAGTAAAACATCGCGATGGACGATGATATCGTTGGGTGGGGAGGGGATAATTTTAATTATCTTTAATTTAAATACATATAAGTACAAACAAAATGTGGTAAGGTTCTTGTGTAGAGGGAAGGAAGAGGACAGGGATCGGCTTTGGCTGCTGACAGTCTTTTTATTCTCACCAGAGAAAATATCAAACAAAACAAACAAAAGGACGGTGCAACGCACACTCAATAACTCCACATCCGAGGACGGGCTTCACTCCAGGCAACGAGCAGGGCTCACACACTGACTGTCAGCAGACTCTCTCTCTCTCCTCCGCTCCTGCTTCTCTTGGCGTTTTATCCTGTCTCCACGGCAATTACTGGAACGAGAAACAGGTGTTCGTGATTTGCATTCAACCCGTTCAATCACCGCGCTTCCCCAGACGCTCCCTCCTGTTGCAGAACCCGCTAAACCGCAGAACCCGCTAAACCACGCCCCCCTCGCCACACAAAACAATACATTTTAGAGTTTGTAAAATACACACTGATGTAGCCTATATAGAAGCAGCAGTAACAATTCTTTCCATTATAATTAGAGGACATGTTTTATTCATATCAAATACACATTGTGTAAGTAACTTTAAAGTTTACTCTATTCTTTCCCAGTTCACCGCTTACTTACTTCGGGAGAATTGAACGAATTCACATGTTGTAAATCCAACAGAACCTGCGGCTCATAACATGTATTGCTCAACTAACGCGATCATTATAAAAGGTGCTCATATCTAACAATCGGAATATCAGATATTTCATATAGTTATCAAATTTGTGAATATTTTGAATAAAAAAGGAAAACTGAAATAAAAGCAGATCAGCCATACATCGCTGCGGTTTGCTACATGACAAGCAATGACGCGTATATTTTAAAGAATATTTTAAACTTACGTGCTAAAGGGTTATTTTATTTCTCAACTAATGACTCATCCGGGCTTTCCAATAGGTATGCCTGAGACAGTATTTTCACAGACTAACACACGTCACGTCTGTGGCATAAACTACAGTATTTAAAATAGCATATATGCATTAGTTATATTCTCAATTTAATTTACAGAGCAGTTCCTGCAAAGATTTTAGGTTAACTATAGTATATAGAAGAGTGTATCAACTCGCAAGACTCGCAGCGGACAGCCATCACAATGGATGATGATATCGTCCATCGGCACAACCCTAGTCACTTTATAATATTAATATTGAACCACTGTACTCACATGAACTGATTTAAATATGTTTTTAGTACCTTTATGGATCTTGAGAGAAGAAGTGTCATTGCTGGCTATGCAGGCCTCACTGAGATTTCAACAAAAATATCGTAATTTGCATTCCGAAGATGAACAAAGGTCTTTATAGGTGTGGAACGGCATGAGGGTAGGTAATAAATGACAGAATTTTCAGTTTTGAGTGAACTAACCCTTTAACCCCCGGAACCGTGTGGAGTACTTTATGGTGGATGGATGGTTTTTTTTTTTTTTTAGCTTCAAACAGGTGGTTCCCGTACACTGGCATTATAAATCCTGGGATCATCAGTGTGACTATTAATATAACTCCGATTAGGGCTGCACGATTAATCGCATGCTATTCTCACGCGCATTTCGTCAGTAAAGCCGGTTCCCTGATTACCGCTAAATCACCATCACCTGCTTTCAAATGAAGCGGCATTTAATAGACAGAGCCGTAGATCACTGAAAAGCCACGCAATATCGCGTTCATATCGCAGATGAATCGCCTGCGATAATGAACGCGATATTGCGTGGCTTGTCCGTGAACTATGGCTCCGTCTATTAAAAGGCGCTCCGTTTAAAAGCAGGTGATGACGATTTAGCGGTAATCAGGGAACCGGCTTTACTGACGAGACACGCATGACAATCTCATGCGATTAATCGTGCAGCCCTAACTCCGATTGTATTTGTCTGAAAGAAGTAGTTCATATACACCTAGGATGGCATGAGGGTGAGTAAATCATGGGGTAATTTTCATTTTTAAAGTGAACTAATCCTTTAATGATCATGAAGTAAATTCTTCATCAAATGCTGTACATGCTTTTATAGTACGCAAATGAGGACACAATGAATGTCACATGAACAACTTGTCTGTAGATTGCATGTAAAATGTACATTTTAATATTTAAAGAACCTAAATTGGTATGTAGTATGGAGAAACTGATTTTTATTTGTGTATTCAGTAATGATTGAAAAAAAAAATCTGTTTAAGTCCTCTCATCCATAACAAACTTAAAATAGTGTAACTACTGGAAAATTTTATGTGGCATAAGCTCTATATAAGAACTTCTGTCATGAGCACTTTTTTAATTTTACTTGTTTTTTTATTCTTTTGCAATGTGAAGTGAGAAACAAAACACACACACAAAATCAAAACAACAACAGATGCATTTTGTTTTGCAATCTGGTTGCTCAGTTTCCCACAAATTCCACTACCTCATAAGGCTGGGTATTTGATTCATTAATTATTTTGGATGTATATCAGGCAAAATTTCTCAAGGAAACAAATATCTCAACTAATGCTGTAAAATATACTGGTAGGCAGTTGGTACTACATCACTATAATATTGAAGGTTAATATTAACTAATTTGTATACAGACACTTACATTTTATTTAAATGAACTTTTTATAATAGTTATAATTCTAACTTTATAATTATGTTTACTCTAATTTATAAATTTATAGTTTTTTGAAATATAAACATTTAAATGGTGGCTGTCATAACTTAAATGATGAAGAACAGTTAAAAATGTAATGAATATGTAATTTGGTGAATATATATTTATATATTTATTAAATATTATATTATATATTTATTTATTTATTAATATAAATTTAGCAAAATGTTCCTCTCTAGAGTTAATTTTTTCCTGACTAATGAGTTTATGGTCACTGAATGGCTTCTTTGAGTTAAAAGTAACATTACATGATGCAATGTTTACAAACTGTTTTGACATCTTTCGTGGTTGAAACACTGACTGATTGAGCAATTACATGAGACATAAAGGTTTCGGTCAGTTGGACTATATATTTTAACATATTTTCTGATGTTCATTTATGTTTATTTCATGCTGTAAATGGTTATAAAGCGGAAGAGATGATCTTCCAGCTTATTTTTACACCGGCTGTAATTATGTACATGAACTCTTAGTTTCTTGCTTTTCTGCACTTGAAATCCCTGTTTGTGTACTTTACTTAAAGTGAAGAAATGCAATAGACTACATACTTTTTTTCTGTCAAAATGACAGAAAACATGTTGAATTAACCATCAATTAAAAAAAATAAAATAAAAAAAATTCAGTGAACGCAACCACTTGGAGTATTTTATTCACAAATCAGAAATTAGTGGTCACATCGCAGGGACTAGTCTTTATTTCTTCTCACATTCAATTTCAACAGTTTGTGTTTGATAGACAAAACAAGGCATGACCAGTTTATTTGTGTAGCACATTTCATACTCGGCAATAATTGCGTTTCCATTTCTCAGAAAGAACAATGACAAAGAATAATGTACTCTTCCAGAACATAAAATTCCGACCTTTTACTGCTAGTGTTAAAATGCATGTTTTACTACAGAAAATCACACTTTAATGCACATTCTGTAGCAGCAACATAATGGGCATTACACCAGTGATGACTAAAGTTTTAATAATCATTCTAATTCTGTGAAAATAGTCCACACTGCAGCTATAACGATAATGACTCAGAACGATATTGTTGGAATCACTTTCAGAACATTTTTTTTTTCAGCTGATGAGCTAATAAAAACATTGACAGCCAATCAGAATCAGTTTGAACATTTAAAGTGTCAGACTATAAAACTGCAGTGTGCGTTTATAATAAACAGAATGTTATCATCTGTTAGTGTGGATGCTAATATATAGTTATTCTTATGACTCCATCCTCTCACGTATTTATAGTTATTGCTTGAAACTACAAACAAATGTTCTTGTCACACTGTATTTCACCTCAAAGTGAAACTTTTCCATAAAGTCATTGTTCCCTGACAGATTGTCATTGCTGTCTGTGATACAGTATTGAGGGAGGTGGTGTACACAGTTGTGATGCAAATATCATATTAAAAAAGGGCTCTAATGGCTCTTAAATTAGGCTTCGTTTTATTTATTCAAAACTCTTGAAGTTTTCATGGGATTCAACCTAATATGGAGATGAGAGAAGTGCATAGCCTTGAACATGAATATAGGACATGTAAAATCATTGATATGATTGCAGTAATGTTGTACTATTATACCTGATGCTCCGTGTGTGTGTGTGTGTGAGAGAGAAAGAGAGAGCGAGATGGATGGTGTGTCAGTGGATGTTTTTGGCTGTGAGGATCAGACTGTAATGAGGGACTAGAGACTACAGAGCACAAGATGTGCTTTTACTTCCCTCAACTCACACCTTCGTCTCCCTGTGTGCAGCGTAGGAGGGAAATTAGCAGTTTACATGAATTTTTCATGAAACTCTTTTCTTAGATGCCAGCCATGATGCCACCAATGATGCCAGGAATGATGATGCCTCCCCGTTTGCCAGCTGCATCAATCCAGCCTACAGGACCGGTAAACTAGCTTGCATATCACACTATTCCATCAGTGCTGGTTAAAAATAGACCCTCACATGCTTTCAGCAGTGTCAGAATAACCCTAATGAACACACTGAGAAGTGGCAAAATGTACCAATTTAGAATCAACACCATTTTTTATAGCACTTATCCACATGTTATGAGTGATAGTAGCAGAAAAGATCAGCTTGATCTAATTTATTTCGGTGTATGATACGTCTCCTTCTCTACAGCACACTTTGTGTCTATTAGGGGTATAATGGTTCAAATTACTCATTGTTTGGTTAGTATCACGGTTTTAGTACAATTCGGTATGTGCTATATTCAGGATAAAAACGGATTACTGTGAAATTATCAAACTTCAAGGAACAGCACAAATAAATACAATGGAGAAAACATACAAATAAAAAACAGTGCTTTTCAGGTAGGTCTAACTGTAGATTTCAGGTACAGAAATTGAATAAAGTAATCATATAAAATAACTCTACATACAATCTTCACTGTATAAATTAAAGATTAATCCTTATTAAAATTACTAAAGTTAAGCAGTAATTTCTTTGTCTTTTGTTGTTTGGTTAACTTTAAAAACACAGACGGCATCACTGCTGTCAAATTAAGACATAACAACACAGATCCAATATACTGTTACACATGTGTTGTCTTTCTTGATTGTTTACATGCACTTTAGACATGTTTGCTAGGATACTCACCAAGATGGGCGTGTTGACATTTTTGTTTGAATTTGTCTGTTGAAATGCAAGAAGACTTGAAAGCGAACTCTATTATTCACTAGTATTCTAATATTTAAAGGATTAGTTCACCCAAAAAATGAAAATAATGTAATTTATTACTCACCCTCATGTCGTTCAACACCCGTAAAACCGTCGTTCATCTTCGGAACACAAATTTAGATATGTTGGTGAAATCTGATGGCTCAGTGAGACCTCCATTGCCAGCAATGTTAGTGCACCTCTCAAGATCTGTAAAGGTAACGGTTACTAAAAACATATTTGAAACAGTTCATGTGAGTTCACTGGTTCTATCTTAATATTATAAAGCGACAAGAATACTTTCTGTATGCCTAAAAAACAAAATAACGACTTTTCAACAATATCTATATGGTCCGAGTTCAAAACACTGCTTTAGAGCTTTACAAAAAAAAAATCAGTGAATCGGATCACCAACGTCACGTGATTTCAGCAGTTTAGCCGTTTGATAGGAGATCCGAATCACTATTTTGAAACAAAAGATTCATAAAGCTCAGAAGCTTCATGAAGCAGTGTTTTGAAATTGGCCCATATAGATAAAGTATTCTTATCGCTTTATAATATTTATATTGAACCACTGTACTCGCATGAACTGATTTAGATATAATATTTAGATATTCCTTGAGAGAGGAAATGTCATTGCTGCCTATGCAGGCCTCACGGAGCCATCAGATTTCAACTAAAATATTGTGTAAACAATTTGTGTTCTGAAGATTAACGAAAGTTTTACGGGTGTGGAACGGCAAGAGGGTGAGTAATAAATGACAGAATTTTCATTTTTGGGTGAACTAACCCTTTAAACATAAGTACCCTGTGGTAAAATTTGTCTAGCTCAGATGATCTTTCTAAATAATCTTGGCATTTGAGCAGTTTGAACGTCACATTTAATTTAATTTCATTCATCAATAATCCAGCTTTGCAAGGAGACTGCTTCTGATGGATGTGAGGCAGGTAAAAACTGTAGAGCCATACTAAAATCTGACAGTTTTCAGACAAAAAAGACCAAACATTATCAGAGTTACTAACTTTTCAAAATGAAATGTAAAAATACATTTCCTTAAAAGTACCTACACATTATTTAAATGATATGGAGAGAAATGCTTGAAAAGCTGATTCATATCTGACCAATAACATGAAACAGCCCAGTTCATTTAGAGTGGCTTAATTCATTTGCGTTTCAAAGCATTACATCACTAATGAATATGGATGAAAGGACAACATGGCAGTTTCAGTTCAGTATTTGTAAGAACAAACTAACCATGCATGTGCAGTTCTTTTTTTGAACACACCTCCTCAGTCAGTGGTGATTAAGATCTGCTTTCATGTAATCATCTATATTAAGCATCAAACAGACTGTCGTTAGTTAACCATATTAAATATTGATAGCATCAGTAATAATTAGCACCAGGCTTTGAGCTGTAGATGAAGATGTCTGATCAGATGCAGAATCCAGCTGATGCTCCAGGAGCTGTCAGTCAAACTGCCCTGTCAGTCAGATGGCATTTCCCTTTCCTGTAATTTGGGGTAAGGACACTGCTAATGAAGTTAGCTCTGATGTCTTTAGATCTGCTCATGGACTAATTTAATTCCAGCAATTATTGACAGAGCTTTCATAGATTATATGAAGTTTCAAGTCATTTAAAAGATGTCACACACAAATCAGCATGTTTATTCTGTTGTTTATTTTATTTTGTAATGAAACCCTCTTTTCTTTGTCCATCTCAGCCTGGCGTGAGTCCAGTTGAGTCTGCAGGTGAGAGATAACTGGTTTTGCATAATCATCATATAGTTGATTATTATTTCTAAATGTAATGTGTTTTTGTTTTATTTCAGCGCCGGCTGCTCCCGGAACAACAGTAAGAACAAATAACCAAACACAATATTGTTAATATTGTACAGTTAGGATTGTGATTTAAATAACGTTCCTGGCTCTATAAATTACAAGCTATATACAATGCTATTATTGAAGACAAAAAAAACTTTTAACATGGAAATATTATTTTTTCTCTCAGAGCACATCAACCGAGTCTTCACCTGATGAACAGCCGAAAAAGGCAAGACACAACAAACACTTTTTATTAATCATAAATGAATACAACGTGCTTGAAATTAAAGTTGTTTAAAAATATATATATATATATATAATATTTGAAAGTATAAAGCTGTTTGTCTAGAATTAAGACACATCTACACATTTGCATCTGAACCATTCTTAATTTTTAGTTTTTAAATAATGTTTTAAAGCATGGGAGACTTGTAGATATGAAGTGGACTCTCACATTTGTAACACAGTGTTGTTAAAGGAATACTTAATACTTAAATGAATACTCGACAATGAAAATTCTGTACTCATTTATTCACCACCTTGAAGTTTCAAATCCCTATTGAAAGGGATCAAATCCCTTATTTCTTCCATTGAACACAAAAGGATTGTCCTGGTTGCTCTTTTTCCATGCATTTTAAAGTATACTTTTAAATACGTTTTTATACTTTTAAAGGCGCAACAGTGACTTGTGAGTTGAGTGCTATGTTTCAAGTATTCTGAAGCCATGACATTCCTTTGTGTGAAGGAGAGACTGAAATTTAAGTCATTATTACTGATCATTAGCCTATTCATTGCAGTGGTAATAACTTCCCTCCAGTGAGCGGTTAACTACTGTAACTGGATTGAGTAACTCGTGAAGCACAGCAGTTTGATTCATGACTGTATCATTCAGATCGGTCTATTTTTGAGAACTGGATCTGTCAATTCAATTCATCAAGTAGTTCTGATTGATTCATTCACAATTTGGACATCTCTGCTTCTCTCGTAAATGGTCCCTAGAGAGCGGGATCAGTGCTGTCACACAAAGCCATTATATGGTTCATTTATTGTTATTGCATGGAAAAGAGCAATAGTCATACATGGTTTTGTACAATTAAATTAGCGAACACAAGATCTAGCTGATGAAATGTCTAGTGATGACTAGAGATTAATAATGTAATCAGCGAAGTATTCATCATGTCTCCTGCAGAAGTCAGTATGGACCGAGCACAAATCACTGGATGGAAAAACATATTACTACAACACAGAGACCAAACAATCCACATGGGAGAAACCCGATGAACTCAAATCACCTGCAGAGGTAAAAACAGGTCAACACACCCTTCTCGCAGTCATATTTCATCTGCCAATTACTGCTCATTCAGGAGATCATGCTCTTGAGGTATATTCTGCTTTGAGATTCTAATGCCCCATAATCTGCATACTACTACTACTACTACTATTACTATTACTATTAACAATAATTAAATGGCATAGTTTAGTTAGTCTGTGCTTGACAGAGTTTTGAATTGATGCTTGTTCACACATAATGTGAAACAAATCCATTATTCCATTACGCCAAGTGCTGAAAAGACTTTCTGATGGGAGATATCTAATATATATATATAATTACACATTTTCACACATTTTTTGTGTAGTCCAAACAAATTGCTGAACCCAACTCATCTGTTTTTAATTTAATTTAAAATAAATTTATAAAAATATATACACACACATTAAACTAGGTGGAATACAAAGTTTAGTACTATATTCAAAATATGAGGTACCCTTTGTTTCTATTCAAAAGTTTATTTGCAGGAATATCCTCATTTGTTGTAAATACTTGTGTAGATTGAAACAAACTCAGAGATTTGTGTTTTGCAGCAAATGTTGTCCAAGTGCCCATGGAAAGAATACAAGTCAGATACCGGAAAGCCCTATTACTATAACTCACAGACCAAAGAGTCTCGCTGGACTAAACCCAAAGAGCTGGAGGACCTGGAGGGTCAGTACACAAAATGAATAAAACACATTCAGCATTGTTACACAAACACAAATCTAAAAATCTTACATAAGAAAATGGTTTAACTTTTTTTTTTTTTCTCTCTCTTTTCTTCAGCGATGATAAAGGCGGAGGAAAATGGGTGAGCATCAGCTTTATTTACTAAGAACCAAAAGGGATAGGTTACCCAAACATGTAAATTCTGTGATTTTCTCAGCCTCATGTTGTTCCAAACCTGTAGGTATTTGTTAATTTTCAAAACACAATAAAGATATTTTTAATATATTTACCCATCATTTTTATCCATCCATTGAAAGTTAATTCCACCAAAATTTGGTGGAATTATAAAGTTCATATTGACATAGTAAAATTAATGAATTGAGTGGTTTAATATAATTCTTCTGAAGAGACATGATCACTTACATGATGAACAGATTGAATTAAGGTTTTTATTCCCATTTAAACAGTCAGTGATCAGTGCACAAAAATAGAGCTCATCAAATGTGGTAAATGGAAGATATATTTGATTGATGTGTGAGAATAAAGCTCATTGGTTCATAATCATGAACCATCATCTTATGAATTACTTTTACTGTGTTTTTTGTGTATGTTTTGGAGCTTAAAAAAGTTGAGTTGACTTTCAATGAATGGATGACAATTCTGAAAGAAAAAAATCTTAATTTGTGTTCTGAAGATGAACGAAAGTTTTACAGGTTTGGAATGACTTTGGGTTAGTAAATGATATGAGAATATTCATTCAAAGGGTGGTGCAGGTTCACCACTGTTGGTGAAAACTTTCATTTCCCACAAATCAGGGTTTTTCATGAGTCAAAAATGGTCTTCAGTGGTTTCAGTTGAACATCAATACACAGTACAAAGCTCCCTACCCAAGTCAACTGCGAGCCCAATACTGACATTAAATCCAAAATAAATACAAAGAAACAGTGTAATATTAACTTATCCTATTTAATCATGAAATAGCAAAAAGCTAAAAATCACTGTCAGGACAGATCAGATCAGTGCTTAGAACTCTTTTATAGTCCTATTTAAAAATCTGTATGTTTGTATGTGCAAAGTCACTGAGTAACTGATTTTAAGTTAGAAAGTTAGAAATAAAATGAACAACAAAGTAACACATTGCACAAAAATCTAGAAAAAGTGGCAGGTCTGTTTTTTGCACAGATCATTTGACATCTATTGCTATGGTTTTCACTGTCATTCGGATTCAGTCACGTAATTCAATCCTGGTTTCAATCCAGAAACTTTGCAGTGTTTAGTTGGCATCATGAAAAATATATACAGTAATCGAGCAAAGATTGCTGCCATTATAATCAATGAAGCTGTCAATTATAATGCAAGGTAGACAAAGCTGCACTCTTGTGCAATGGATCTCTTTTTGACATCGTGTTTATACTTTGTTGTTTATAATGACAGAATTCGAGAGCGTGCAGAACTCGCACTGAACAAACTCGGCGGTGTTGAGTGGATTCTGACTAACTTGAGCGCAATGGACAATAAGAGGTGTTTATGAGCTCAACAGATGGGTCTGTGATTGGCTACAAACCTCAATGCTGCAAAAACATGTTGAAAATAGAAACCTTTGACGCTCTTCAGAGTGCTTACACAAACTTTCATGGGAGCATTTTAAATCTATCAAATCTATCATGGGAGCATGTACTGGTACTACAGAATGGCAGGTGACAAAGAATCATTTTGTTGGCTGCCAAAATATTTTCAATGAAGGAAAAACCCTGCAAATTAATGGCAAGATAGCAAATATATAATTTTTGGAAGGGTAGTGTCACTAATTTGAAATTTTTTTTAAAATTCAAAGATCACCCGATTATATTCATTTTCAATCTGTCTGTTAAAGGACGGCTGATGTTGTGGCTCCTGGCACCACCCCTGCTCTTACGTCTCAGAGCGAGTCTTCTGTTACTGTGGCGGCAGTTGCTGAGACAGAGGCTACCATGGCGACAGGCACCTCAGAGGAACAGCCAGCTCACGTGCCTGCGCAGGTTGCTGAGATCAGCAGTGATGTCACTGTTAACTCCACTGAGGAAACGCCCAGCGTAGAGACACAACCAAGGTAATGAACTCGTATACGCTCAGCACATTTGGTACAGAAAACAGCGTAACCTGCAAACAACCCCCAGAACATTCTAAACATGTGTCTGTCTGAATCAAACAAACTAGATCTCACATGACTCACTGCCCAAAACATAGTATGGTTATACACTGTGAAGAACAGATTACATTTACATTTCACAATATTAATCATAATATTAAATCATAATTGCGCTTACTTTTACTTTCTTATTATCTCTGGCATATTTTTTTTTTCCCTGATTAACACTACCATTCAAAAGTTTGGGGTCAGTAATATATATATTATTTCTTTTTAAATGAATACTTTAATACTTTTATTCAACAAGGATGAAAGGATGAATAAATGAAAATTCTGCCATCATTTACTCACCCTCATCTCATTCCAAACTCGTAAGACTTTCGTTCATCTATGGAACACAAATTAAGATCTTTTTGATGAAAACCGATATCTCTGTCCCTTTATTGACAGCAAATAAACTACCACTTTGATGCTTCAAAAAGCTCAAAAAGAGATTGTAAAATGAATTCATATGAATTGTTTATGTTTATGAATAGTTTATGAACAGTTTAGTCCAAATTTTCTGGAAAGACACAATCAGTTTATATGATTTAATTTAGGCTTTTATTCACATATTAATTACATAGTCTAACATGATTCACTTTTCTCGATCCAATTGTATCCTGATGAGTGAAATAAAGTCTTGCTCTACATTATTTCCTGCTGAAAATTCACTTGAAAATGTCAAATTATGAAATTTAGTGTTGGGAATTGTTTTGTGCCATATGGATACAATGCTCCATTTCCTTCAAGTAAATTTGTTTTATAATTTATTTTTATTTTATTTTTTTCAGTAATGATGTTTCTAAGGAGGAGAGACCTGAGCTGGTGAAGAAAGTTTACAAGTGGAACACAAAAGAGGAGGCCAAGCAGGCCTTTAAAGAATTGCTGAAAGAAAAGGTAATTTTTTTTTTTTTTTTTTGCTCTCTCTCCCCCCTGTAGTGAGGAGGGAGGTGTTCATATTCCAGCTGGGTGTTTCTAAATTTAGTGTGTTTTAATTTGGCACACAAAGTGCTCCTGTGAGAGCCGTGGCTGTTTAATTGCTGTG
The DNA here is from genome assembly GCF_024489055.1 of Chanodichthys erythropterus. Classification (NCBI taxonomy): domain Eukaryota; kingdom Metazoa; phylum Chordata; class Actinopteri; order Cypriniformes; family Xenocyprididae; genus Chanodichthys; species Chanodichthys erythropterus. The sequence goes on along the minus strand of NC_090234.1, from coordinate 45,695,268 downwards.
AGTGTGATTAGACTGGAGTGAGTGAAACAGAAGACGGTGGAATCGCACGCTTCACAGACCCCCAACAGCCTTTCAGAGAGACACGCTCATAATGAATGAAGAACTTTCTCTTTTGTGAAGTCAACATGGAGATCTACTTCTCCAAACCTTTATATTACTCTATCTTTTTTTCTCTCCATTCTGCTACTTTTATGCCCCTCTCTGTGGATGTCCATTTAAGCCTCTCAACAATCACAACAGATATCAATCTAATTATCTATTCAGGTCAAATAAAATCTCGCAAATTCTACTTGATGAAAAATGTCTCTATTATTAAATGTTATTTAGCAAATCTAAATGAATTGCACCTTTTTATTTGGAGTTTTTCCAACCCCAGTATTTTCCCCAAACACATCATGCATCGAGTAACATTATATAATTTTAAGTCTGGTGCTGTAGACTGTAACTTTCCATTTTTATCCCTCCAAATGACTAGGGTGTTTCCTCCAATGCATCATGGGAGCAGGCAATGAAGCTGATAATTAACGACCCTCGTTACAGGTATCCAAATACTGCACAGCATTATTGTCATTTGATAGCGTTTACATCCTGCGCACTGCACTGAAACTCGCATCTCTTTCCGTGTGTGTGTGTGTGTGTTCGCATGCAGTGCTCTGCCCAAGCTGAGTGAAAAGAAACAGGCGTTCAATGCTTATAAAGTCCAGACAGAGAAAGAGGAAAAGGAAGAAGCCAGAATCAAATACAAGGAGTCTAAAGAGACTTTCCAGCGCTTTCTGGAGAACCACGAGAAGATGACTTCAACCACACGATACAAGTGAGTGTTTACAGCTGTTTTGATGATGCAATTCCCACATAAAAATAAAAATGTATACCTCATACTTAAAGTTAAGGAGTTTTGATGAAATACCCCAGCAACTGCATATTATCAACACTCTTAAGCACTCACTCAATGCCCTGGCAACCACCCATATCCCCCTGGCATCATAGTGTTTTGCAGTTTTGCATGCACAAGCGCTACTACTTTTTTTTGTAATCTAGGATTACTATAAACAAGGTTACTGATTTTTCAGCTCTTTGTTTGGTCTCTTTATCTGTCATTGATTCAGAGCAGTTGAACTTTACTCCCCCACTTACTTAGTTGATTAAAATCACATCAGTGTTGTCATGGTGACATGTTGGGAGGTTTTGGTGATGTCACTAAGTAAAATTATGTTATTATTGTAAATCTCACTTGCAATCAGGCTTTAAATAGCAGTGTTGTTTTTCGTGCGTTCCTGTCTGCACTGTGTCATAAGGTCTCATAGATACTCTCCGTTATTAATTAGTAGTCATGTTAAAATGCTGTGATATTACTGCCCCCTATTGACCAACTTTTGAACTGCAGCAATGTATGTACTCAGACCATAGAGACTCAGACAGATGAAATTGTGCTTTATGAAGTGTTTTTTTTTTTTTTTAAGTTATTGTGCTTTAAGCAGATGTTGTTAGTGAGTAAATGTGTGTCTTGTACAGAAAAGCGGAGCAGATGTTTGGCGATCAGGAGGTGTGGTCATGTGTTCCAGAGAGAGACAGGCTGGAGATCTATGAAGATGTGCTCTTCTATCTGGCAAAGAAAGAGAAGGTTTGATGGACAGATTCTGGTTATCACTGCTCTCTCATGTACATGTTACACTAATAATCTAATAATCTGCTAATTATCATTTTTCTCTAACAATTTAAATGTTGATATCCTGTTCAGTTGGATGCTTTTCAACTTGCAAACTTCAATTATAAAGCAATAAAACCAGATATTGCTGTTAATTACAGTGATTGAGGGATGTTGTTTGGTGTGATGTGATGTGAACACATGGTAGTTTATTATGTTTATAATAAAATAATAAAAATAATTTTAGTAAATGTTTTTGATACATTTTAGTTTTAAAATTTACTTGATTTGTGATCACTGGTATGTGTGAGTATTTCTTTGTACAACCAATGCCTTTATATTTGAGACTTTTTTTTTTTCTTTTTTTTTTTTTTTTTTGAATCATGAAAATTCTGGGAAAAATATGCTTAAATGTCATGAAAATAATGCCTCCTATAAATAGTGCAAAAACTCTTAATGTTTCTTAAATCAGTTTGGTTTTTATAAATGCAAATAATACTTTATTTATTACTATATATACTATAGTATATATATATACTATATATACTTATTTATCTTGTAATCAGAATTTAGAGTCGTATCTATTGTGTATCTGTACACTTTTTCTTCTTAAATGATGATTAAATATTTATTAAATAAAATTTGAAGTAAAGATATTTTGGCTAATAAATTTGCTTTCCCGATGCATATAAGATCTTGTCCTGTCTACAGCCTAATATTACTTGATCATGACTCAATGTTTTTTTTCAGGAACAAGCCAAGCAGCTGAGGAAGAGGAACTGGGAGGCGCTGAAGAACATTTTGGACAATATGGCCAATGTGACATACAGAACTACGTGGTCTGAGGCACAACAGTACCTGCTGGACAACCCCACATTTGCTGAAGACGAGGAGCTACAGAGTATGAACACACACACACACACTGTACAGCCACCTCCACATGATGATGCTTTTAACCCGCATAATGTGAGTGAGTGTGTTTGATATAGACAAAGCTTTTATCTTCCTCTGTGTGTGTGTGTTTTAGACATGGACAAGGAAGATGCGTTGATCTGTTTTGAGGAACACATCCGTGCTCTTGAGAAAGAAGAGGAAGACGAGAAACAGAAAACTCTGCTGCGAGAGAGACGCCGACAGCGCAAGAACAGAGAGGCCTTCCAGGTGACACATGCGCGTGCACACGCACACACACACACACACACACACACGTGAATGTCCTGGTTTTTCCGCTGCGTCACCTGTCCAGGCCTGCTAATATGAAAAGCCCTCACCTTGATTAATTGGAACTTGATGCTGGAATATCAATAAAGTCTGTGATGACAGATGATCTGTTTGACCGAGTTTAAGTTACTGCAGGTCATTGTGCCGTGAGGGAGACAGAATGCTAAAGCATCACTCGGCTTTATTAACACTTGGATACCCACTGGAGTATAAATATTGTTTAAAGTTATTAATTGATTACTATTTTGCACTTAATATGGGTTCAAACTGCATACAACAACAGCTTGCGCTCTGAAATGTGTCAGCAATACATTCGGAACAAAAATATTTACATTTTAAATCTCCCATGTCACAAAGACCAGGGTTCACACACAGTATGGAAGAGTATGGAATTTGATTTTAGTATTTTCTAGGTCTGGTTAAGTATGGAGACATATATGTTTCCAACTATTGCTTCTATTTTATTTTCTAAAATATTAAATTGAGAATCCTAAAAATAAATGTATCATTTAGTGATCATTTAACGTGACTGAATGAAGATGCATTCAGTCAAGATGCATATTTTCATTATGCAAAACTGCTTGTCTTTACTATAAGCAATCCTCTTTTGAACTGTACTGTATACTGAATATAATTTTGATAATGTAAAATAATGCTATGCGGGTGAAATACTTTATGGGTGAGGACTTGCCTAATGGACTTGGGTGATAATGCCTAATGATTATGCCTAGTGATAATGAAATAATAAATTATTTCATTAGTATATTTATAGTATAGAAAACATTATTATACTGTATATAATATACTGCCATTATTTTTAAAATAGAAATGTGACCAGTGACAATATTATTTTAAAACTTATATGGATTTAAAATGTATGCAGTCAGTGAAGGTGTTCAGTGTAATCCTGTACTTTAGCATTGCAGTTTTAATAAAATGCAGTGCATTGAACTTGTTTGGGTTATGGCAGTTATTTAGCAACATAGCATAATATACATGTTACCAGTTGAATTTTAAAACCATTCATCAGATGTTAAATATGGTCTGAAAAATAGTTTGAAAATTTAAATCTGGAGAAGTATGAATTTTTTTTTCTAAATGTGTAGGAACCCTGAAAGACAACATGTCACTTTACTGACAGTTATTTACTGGTTTGGATCGAATTTAACTTTCTATATTCTATATTCTTATATTATTCTATATTATTATTATTATTTTCTTAGTTTAGTGATGACACACTCACATTCAATCTTACTGGAAAGGCTTCTAAGTCTAAGTTTATGTATTTTGAAACCTTGAAAATGCGCAATTTTGAAACACTTAAGTTAATACCAAAAATATATATGTGCATAAACATAGCCAGTGGATTCCTAAAATGTCAATTTTTAAGGTTGGAAAAATAAAATTATCAGTATTAATCCTTTGTGAAGGACAACATCATTGGCATGATTGTAAAGTGCTGTGTGTGTGTGTGTGTTTTCAGAAATTCCTGGATGAGCTTCACGATCATGGGCAGCTGCACTCCATGTCTGCCTGGATGGAGATGTATCCAACCGTCAGCGCTGATATCCGCTTCAACAACATGCTGGGCCAGCCAGGTCTCTCTCTCTCTCTTTCTCACACACACACACACACACACACACACACACACACACACACACACACACACACACACACACACACACACCGAGCGTGGCAGGCTTTGATGCTGATGAATAATACATGTAAAAGGGTCCTGTCCTCATTTCTGACTGTGTCTCCATTTCACCAGTACAGTCTGTGAACTCCACATGACTCTGATACATCAGCACTTATAAAATGGGCAATTTCTTATTTTGGGCCCTCTAAAACAAAATAATTGAATGACGAATAAAAAAATAAATAAAATTATTTAATGTATTGCTATTGGATATTGGTGTCTTTTATTGTAAAAGTGATACGCCTCTCAACAGTGTTGTGCTGTGTGCATTTTTTAGGCTCCACCCCTCTGGACTTATTCAAGTTTTACGTGGAGGATCTGAAAGCTCGTTACCATGACGAGAAGAGAATCATAAAAGACATCCTGAAGGTGAGAGAGAGACTGACGGTCAGTGATTATCAGATCTGTGGTGAAGCCCATGACGAAGTGAGTGAGTGTGCGTGTGTTTGTGCAGGATAAGGGCTTCCTGGTGGAGATCAACACAGGCTTTGAGGAGTTTGGCTCAGTGATCAGCTCTGATAAACGTGCCACCACGCTGGATGCAGGAAACATCAAACTGGCCTTCAACAGTGTAAGCAGACTGCCTTGCTGTACTTTATTCAAATTAGCCTTGTTCCAACACGTTGTGAGATGGCTAAAATAAATTTTAAGGCAACAAATGATGCTTTTCATCCAACATGAAGGCAGGTAGCGAGGCCCAAAATTTAAAGCTGTATACTTCGAAGATGTATGAAGAAGAAATAATCTCCCAAAGAAAGGCAGTCCCAAATTTCAGTCAGTGTTGCTAAGGTTAAGGGTTTTCATGTCAGATTCATGCCATATTAAAATGGACACAGGTAGCATTTTTGGGGACTACTTAGAATTTACAATGGCTGAAAGAAAAAAAATTGCTGATGTTAGAAAAAGAAAATGGTTTAATAATTAAAAGTTAAGAATTTTAACCCATATAATGGTTTACAATAAAGATTTCTCTCTCAAATGATTGCTGTTCTTTTGAACTTATTATGCATCAACAAAAAATCTACATAAATATTGAGCAGCAAAAACTTTTTTCAACATTGATAACAATTGAGCACCAAATCAGAATATTAGAATAATTTCTGAAGGATCACGTGATGCTGAATAATGAAGAAAGTTCAGCTTTGTCATCACAGGAATATACTACATTTTAAAATACAATAAAATACAAAACAGTTATTTTAAATTGTAACTTTTCACTATTAATGTTCTACTGTACTTTTGATCAAAATATAGTTTAAAAATAATTTTTCCAAACATCTGACCATTTGTGTATATTATGAATGTGAAAGACTACGGTGTGTTAAGAACATTTGGAAAGGAAAATAAGCTTAAAATGATAGCTTAGACATTTTTGGATGGCTATGTGTGTTCATATATCAAACTTTTTAAATGTCATGTAAAACCTGCCTCAAATTTTAAAACTGAAAATGAATAGATTGCATAAAATTAGAGGAGCGATAAATAAATGTCTACGCAAGTACAATAAGACTACTTAAAACTGTTCATGGTGTGTAAAAGCAACACTAAATGTGTTTTTAAAGGCCTATGTGTCAACAGTGTTTGCTTAATGAATTTTAGGCTATGTCCTTTTAAGCAGATTTTATTTTTTACTTTAGAGTATGGCTTTTTAGCTTAGCTATATGTTCAAGCTATATTTTCTAATGTAGTTTGTGTGCTGATTGCACTTTTTCCGAGTTGCTGCTTCTGTAGAACCATTCAGGTCCGTCTCTTATGAGGTTTTATTTCAGTGTGGATTCTGAAGGAATGCTAGCTCACTAGAGTTTGGAGCAGAGAATCAGTGTGTTGTGTTAATTCATTATTACTGATTATTTAAGTGATCGTTCACATTCATTGACTTGTGTTTGGTTTCTTTGTCCTGGTTCTGCTCTTAGTTGCTCGAGAAGGCTGAAGCACGTGAGAGGGAGAGAGAGAAAGAGGAGGCCAGGAAGATGAAGAGGAAGGAGGCGGCATTTAAGAGCATGCTGAAACAGGCCACGCCCCCTCTAGAGCCTGAGGCCACATGGGAGGGAGTATGTCACTCTATTACAATAAATATAAAAAAATATAGTTTATCTATTAGAAGTAGAATCTATCTGAACTGGATCCTTATGATGTTATTAGTCGTCTTCTACTAATCTGGTGCGAATGATGTGTGTTCCTGCTAAATCAGGTACGAGAGAGGTTCCTAAAAGAGCCTGCATTTGAGGACATCACTCTGGAGTCTGAGAGGAAGAGGATATTCAAAGACTTCATGCATGTACTAGAGGTATAAAAAAATTCTAAAGTTTTTACAGGACTTTTTGAAGAAGGCCTATTCATGTGTTCAAGAATTGCCTTGAAGAATGGGTGTTCATTTTTCCTTTTATACCACAGTCACCCAATGTACAGTTTATTTTGTGACATTCAAGTTTTTTTTCTATTTAAAAAAAGGGGCCCTATTATTTTTTACAACGTCAGCTTTCTTTGTGCTTTGTTCAACCGCAACATTACACACTAAAGTTAGTTAGTGTCCAAAGGGAGTTATTCTCTTTATCAGTAAGCACTGTTTCTGAACTCCCTGAAGTTTTCTTCAAGGGAACTAAGACGTCACAATATTTAAATAATTCCTGCCCAAGGCATACACAAAATCAAGGTGCGAGGCCTGGTTGAGTTGTGTTAGTAGTGTGTTGAAACTCACGGTTATGGTAAGAGGCGTGACATTTCAAAAACATGCTCAAGGCGGTTGACCAATCACAACACACTGGTCCAGATGACCAATCAATGCACATTGCACTTTTGGGAACTAGACAGAGCATTGCTGACAGACTGCAAAGGGAAGTGTTGCAACAGGGGAAAATGTTTGAACATTCAAGCATGAAAACCTATTCTGGTAGACCCCCCAAAAACTAATTTGAATCAAGAATTCAGTAATTCATTGGTTATGTCTGTGATTTCTTTTCTGTACAGCACGAATGTCAGCATCATCACTCAAAGACTAAAAAACACTCCAAGAAATCCAAGAAACACCACAGAAAACGTTCCCGATCTCGATCAGTGAGTATTGCCTCTAGCCATCTCATATCATACCTTTTGTGGGAAATACGTCATTCTGACATTGAAATAGGCCATTCTTGTGTCTTTATATGAATGCATCCCTTGAAGGGAACTCTTCAGAAAAAAATGATAGCATATTATTTTCGTCTTACCTCCATGGCAAATGCAGTGGTGTTTAAGCATAGTGCTGCTTTATGTACAGGGGTAACCACTCTATTTCTGCTGTTCTGTGTGCACCATCTGCTGTCAGAATGAATTTGCATTTTCATTCAGCCCATCTGCCGTTTTTGTTCTGACCAATTGAATATAAAGTACGTAATTTATGATTTTGATTTTATCAAAACTTTATTATTTGAATTGTAAAGTTGATTTTTCAGTTTAGGGTGTTGTAAACAAGAAAAAGAAAATTGCTAACTGCAGATAAATAAAGACTCAAGTTCATAAATCCAAAAGGCCTCCCTTTGTAACAATTTCTTGTCTCTATCTCTGCCTCTTATGAGGTAAAATCCTCTAAATGCCCGGGAACTTAATGTCAGACAAAGAATGTCTGGCTAGCTTAAAATCACATTAAATTGGAGATGTATCATGCTGTCTCCTGATGGCACTTGTTCAATGATTCTTGTGCATAATAATGCATAATGCACATGTGGTTTTGCCTATATGTAACAAAGAACATGAACAACTAAAAATATCAATCACATATGTACTCTTGCAAGTGATCAATTGTCTAACCTTGTATGTTTCCAATGTATGAGGATGTGTAAATGATTTAAATGTAACATATTTAGTACAAGAAGTACAATTGTAACATGGAAAGTTACCCTGGGCATCAACAAAAGTAGTCGGAGAGGAGATGCAAGTATCCACATGAACAAGTGCTCAAACTAGAGCTTCTAGTGAAAACACAAAGTGGTTGATCATTAAATACATTCAATAACTGAGGATCAATTTGAATAATGTGCCAACTATAAGTGGATTTAAAGACACATGAGAAAATCGAGCTCTCTGAACCTCTTGTTCATCTAAATTACGGACTTTCGCAAGTGTAGTATCAAGTCACTTTTTGGGATATACCCATAACTTGAAATCTGTGTACAGGGTCTGGACTTTGACCTCAAAATCCTCTTTCTTAGAATAGTTATGATGGAATCTTAAAAACTGGCTATAAGGTAACCCATGTTTTAAGGATGTTGGATGAGCACTCATAGCATAAACACTATTCTTTTCGGATGTCTTTTCTATAAAGAGAAGAGACCATTTGTTCATCAACAGATGCTATACAACTATCCAAAAAATTGACATTATTGATATCCATTTGATGTGTAAATTTGATAGTAGGTCTTACACAGTTCATATATAAAGCAAATGCTTCAACATCCCCTTCAGAGCCTTTGTAAAAAGAGTTTAGGGTGTTACCATAGGTATCAGTGTTGATTCAAAACAACGCTACTACTAAGTGATAGTTTTATTCTAATATCAGAATTTTCTGAAACAACTTCAACTGCTGAGTCTAATAATTTATGGAATTAATAAACCCTTTAAAGAGTAGGCTTATTAATGAGTATTATTTGCATTAAGATCTGGTTCAGAGTTTGCTGGTATGCATTTACTCAAGACACTTTCTCACACATCCTCCTAACTTGTGTCCTGTGTGTTTGTTCACGTAAGGGCTCGGAGTCAGAAGATGATGAGTATCACTCGAAGAAGAAGAAACGCTCAACATCTAAATCTCCGTCTGAGCACTCTTCCTCTGGGGAATCTGGTCAGTGTTGTTTCGGATCGATATCAGTGTCCTGCACAGCACATCAATACTGAATACATCATGACCGTTTAACAGCAGTCAGAGACTCAATGATAATCATGTGATATTGATCTTCACAGAGAGAAGTTACAAGAAATCTAAGAAACACAAGAAGAAGGGAAAGAAAAGACGACACAAATCAGTGAGTAGAGAAGACCTGAACCTCTTTTATACTTTTTCCTCGAGTAGCCACTGACTCGATTCAATTGAGGATGAGCATGACTACATTACTAAATGACATGCCCATAGACAAAGCACATCAGTGTTTGGTTATAACGATAACAGTAAAGATATAGTCTAAAAATCATGCTAAATATAAAAGAGTCCACCCCACAAGTATAGCGATAACGGCACAGAGAAATTACATTGTTGGAATCCCTTTCAAAACTACTTTTTTTCCGGCCGATGAACAGCTTGACAGCCAATCAGAATCCATTCTGCTTTAAAGAGCTCGAGCATTTAAAGCAGCAGGCCACAAAAATCAGCGCACACTTAGAATAAACAGAACAATATTGTGCATTGCTGTGGACACTAATATAGTTCTTGGTGTGAATGGGCCTTTACTTAAAGTTTTTATATTTAATGTCCAAGGTAATATGATGTGATGAATCAGTTCATTTTGAAGTAAAAAGTAATGACTTCATCTCAGAACTACAATAACTGAGCACTCAGAATGGTTACTGTTACATTGTATTTAGGTTTGTGCGATATTTTGCTGAGCATGTTTTTGTGCTGCTACTTTGACTGTCATGGACCGCTGAATCCTGAAGCTTTTTTGTATTCTGTGCGGTAGACATTTTTACTTTTATAAGGGCAATCTTTTCTAACTTTATTAGATTTTTTCTTTTGTAAAATTCTTACATTTTAAACTGCAACTCTTACACCTCGGCAGTGCAAAGACGGCTTTTGTTGATGCTGGTTTCAATGATGCATGAATGCATTTACTCTGTAATTACAATTGCAAAGTAATACTATGAGATTGTTTTAAATGTGCCCTAGAACCAGTTTTATAAGATGTAAAGTCTGTAAAGTTTCAGCTCAAAATCTCCCATAGATTTTTTTTTTTTTTTTTTTTTTATTGAACTGCCTATTTTGGTGCTTCATTAACTATGCACCGTTTCAGGCTGCGGCCCCTTTAAATCGTGCGCTCCCTGCCCCCCCGAGCTCTCAACTATAATACAGTGCTTTTACAAAGTTCACGCAGCTAATATAACCCTCAAATGGATCTTTACAAGATGTTTGTCATGCATACTGCATGCATGCGTCGGATCATGTGAGTATAGTATTTATTTGGATGTTTACATTTGATTCTGAATAAGTTTGATAGTGCTCCGTGGCTAAAGCTAACATTACACACTGTTGGAGAGATTTATAAAGAATGAAGTTGTGTTTATGAATTATACAGACTGCAAGTGTTTAATAATGAAAATAACGACAGTCTTGTCTGCGTGAATATAGTAATAAACGATGGTAACTTTAACCACATTTAACAGTACATTAGCAACATGCTACCGAAACATTTAGAAAGACAATTTACAAATATCACTAAAAAATATCATGTTATCATGGATCATGTCAGTTATTATCGCTCCATCTGCCATTTTTCGCTATTGTTCTTGCTTGCTTACCTAGTCTGATGATTCAGCTGTGCACAGATCCAGACGTCCTTGCCCTTGTCTAATGCCTTGAACATGAGCTGGCATATGCAAATATTGGGGGCGTACATATTAATGATCCCGACTGTTACGTAACAGTCAGTGTTATGTTGAGATTCGCCTGTTCTTCGGAGGTCTTTTAAACAAATGAGATTTATATAAGAAGGAGGAAACAATGGAGTTTGAGACTCACTGTATGTCATTTCCATGTACTGAACTTCTTATTCAACTATGCCAAGGTAAATTTAATTTTTGATTATAGGGCACCTTTAAAAAATACAATTTTGAATATTTAAAAATTATTTTAATAAATTAATTATTTAATATAAACTGCCAGTAGGTGACAGCAAGCCCATATCCTAATGAGGGCTTAGAATCAGTTGAATTGAACCAGTCATTGAAATTAATCAGTCATTCAAATGATTCTTTCAAAAATATCTGTATTCTACTAGGTTACGTCATGGAGTTAATGATTTTTGCAAAGTGAGTGATATACTGATGTCAGATCGCACACCAAACAAAACAATTACCGTGTTATTGCAGATGTTACACATTGCAAACCACTAGCTCTCTCCTGTTGCGCGTCTTCAAACTGACAACCCGCGGGAGTGTCAAGTCTGAGGGGGCGGGGCAAACAATATTTTGAATTTGGACTGCAGTACCCATTTCAACCACTAGCTGACATTCTTGCAAAAGACACCTTTAAATAGTGTTCAATTCCATGGTGCAACACATTTACTCTCACATTCATTGAACACAAGTTTTATAAAGTGTATACCTTCTAACAGCTATTATAGGATAATGAGGAATATCACACACATTGTCTCGCAGGCCTCCCCTGAGTCTGAAGGAGAGAAAGAGCGGAAAGGAAGAGAGAAAGAGAAGGACAAAGAGAACGACAAATCTAGAGGGAAATCACGTGGAGAGTCCAAACAGAAATCCCCCAAAAGAAAGAGTGCAAAAGAAGAGGTGAGCGACCATATCTGAGACAGCTTCTGTTGAGTCTCATTTACTCGCACCCAGATGTGATGTGAATCTCTGTGTCTGTCTCTCTCAGGGTGGATGGGATACGTCTGGTAGCGAACTGAGTGAAGGAGAGCTGGAAAAGAGGAGACGCACTCTCCTGGAGCAGCTCGACGCACCATAAATCACTCACTGTCAGTCTGTCCGTCTCTGTCTCTCTCTCACTTGCATTCCTGTAATGTGTTTTGCATCCTTTTGGAATGTGCTGACAGAATATTGATGAGCATCTGAGTGTTGGATATTTGGCTGTGAATTCATTGACTGTCATGTAGTCTCTTTGAGAGGCAGTATTGTCTGAACATCAGCACTCTTCTTGATCTGGGCGGCATGTCTTTTGTAACATTATTTTCAGAGGTTGCAAGTGTTAAGTTGCCTTTAACTGCAGAACCTTTTTTAGGTAGTTGTATATTTGTTAATGCCAATAGTTTTAAACATCACTGATAAAATGGAAAAAATGACCAAGCCTGCATAAAAACACCTATTATTCAACTTCAGATTAATCTGTAAGATTGTCTTTGAAAGCCATTTTGGGAAAACAATGTTATCAGTATAAAAAATATGGTCTGCAGCATTGTTTTCAACTTGAATTTTGACAAATAAACTTTAAAAATGATTTTTTGTTGTTGTTGTTGACTTGTTCTTATATTTACTCAATTTCAGCATCCCTTCAGTAACTTCAGATGTCCTTTGCATGAAGCTAGTTGAACAAACTCTTGAGTTTAAAGTTGACAAATCCAATCTGGTTTCTCAACATTTGCTACAAATGTCAACTCTGCAGTGAACAACCAATCATGAAACATGGAGAAAGTTTAATCCGCTGCTTGTAAAAGTATTATTGCTGTATTATGCTGCCAGGCCTTGTAGTTTACACAGGGACAACAATAACTGTCATTTTCAAAAACTTGCACTTTGAAACCCGTTTTAAAAAGTTTGCATTTTCAGACCTCCAAAATGCCGTTGTCGTGTAACATAAAAAACACATAGAGGAACAAAGAAAAAAAAAAAAAAAAAAAAAACTGCCACAGAGGTTTTAGAAGGCAGCTTCATAGAAATATCTGACTAGTGAATCAACTGAAATGATAATTTTTATAGGTTCACAAGCACAAAATAACAGTTAGCATAGTGATTTTAAAAGACTAGATGATTTTTCAAAAATTATTTCATTGTGAACTACTTTCATTTGCTTTACTCACAGCTGATTGGTCTGCTTTCAGTTTGTGATCCATACTGTAATCCCGAATAAATTGGCAAAACTCAAAAACTTTGAGGCAACTGGCAAACTGAATATCTTAACTCAAATTTGAGGTAAAGTAAACAGAACTTGCAGATTTTTATTTTGTGCTTGTATATTTGAATTGTTCTTAACTTGAAATGTTTGAGTACATTAATTCATACATTTAACTTAAAATGTCCATGTAACCTCAATGTGAACATTTTTATTAGTATAAACTTGGCTATAACAAGCATGGTCTAGAACTTGCTGAATGAGTACAGCAATATAACATTTAACAAACTCGTTCTCAAACCAAGCAACATACACCAGTTGTCACCATGATGGTAACTCTCCAAAAACCCACATTAACAGAAACTCTTCTAAATTAGCATAACAAAACATTATCCCACTTAACATTAATCTTGCGCAAAAAAAAAAAAAAAGCATTTACTTTCCATTTCAAGTGTCATGGACAAAGCATGCTAGGAAATAGAAATCCGAGCCCAGTTTCACTTAAACTTGTCTAAATTAAAAGAAATAAGATCATAAAACTCACAACAATGAAACAGTTCAGTTTATTTAAAATATATCAGTTCTGTGAACTTTAAAGAAAAAGAAAGTGCTAAATACTGTTATTTTGACTGAACTAATTTAAGTTCAAACCAATTAGTGTTCACAGTGCAGTATTAAAGAACAGGTTTGCTGTGTAGTGGAAGTTACCATGGTGATGAGAAGTAAAAACCAATCCACCTTCTTGAGGCTGAAAAACTGTTTCCTCACATTAAACTCAAATTTATGGGCTTCGTGCAACAGGCCTCAAGTCTAATATGTCTTTATGAAGACACAATGACACAATCTTCCATCTTTGCAGAGCAGCCTGAATCTTGCCCCTCAATTTCATTATCGAGCTTTTTTGGGGGCATCGTCCAACTTATATTCACCGTGTCAAAAACAACACAAAAGACCAGCATTGTGTAAATAGTTTAATTGGACATTGAGAAATCATCTAATTTTAAATCTGAGAACAGATCTTTTTTTGCAGTAAGCATACAATGCCTAAGATACAGTGATTTTTGAAAAAGATAAAAAACAAACACTTGCCAACTGTTTAATCCAGTTTTTATGAATGGAATGCTGAGAGATGAGACAGAAATCTATAGTGGCTATAATACTACTACTGCATCTGATTTCTGATGTTTTAGTGTAGAAGTGACATTCTAGTTTCTTAGCATAAGGGTGTGCTGTTGCCACATGTCTAAAGATTCAGGTTTTCAGTTTTTTTAAATATACAAAATGCAGGAAAAAAAGAGAGAAAACTATAAGTTAAAATATTCAAATGTTGTAGTACAGAATAATTTTTTTGTTTGTTTTTTTAAACAATATGTACAATATTAGAAGATTAAAAAGTTAAAAAGATTCAATTTTGTAACAAAATATCTGTACATTTAACAAATGTTTTTTTTTATTATTTATTTATATTTTTGCTTTTAAATAGAATTACACATCACAAGAAACTTGAATTTTCATTTGTGCAGGTCATTATAGAACCGCACGAAATTCAGTTTATATAACAGGCCTTACGGTGCGTTCACGCCATGTTGTGATTACCGATGTCAACTTGTAAAAAGCGTTCACGTCCTCATAGAGCTCGTAATTACAGCTTGTAAGAGCTCCTACATGTACCACATGACTGCTGTAAATTCATTTAGGCCTTGATACAAACGCATAATTCCCAGTCCGAGGACATGAACAGCTCTGAATAGAAAGTCACATGTTGTCTTCTCAAGACTACGGTTATTACGACATGGCGTAAACGCAGCATTATTTCCCATGAGCT
This sequence comes from Chanodichthys erythropterus, assembly GCF_024489055.1. Lineage (NCBI taxonomy): Eukaryota > Metazoa > Chordata > Actinopteri > Cypriniformes > Xenocyprididae > Chanodichthys > Chanodichthys erythropterus. The sequence goes on along the minus strand of NC_090234.1, from coordinate 45,680,120 downwards.
GACCAAGAACAAGAAACAAGTCCAGTTACAGCAACTGAATGAACCTGATCTTCTGTATTGAAGTGCCACAGGGAAGGAGGTTTGCTGTAGTGGTCAGCGGCCGTACGTCACGCGCACAGTTAATGCAGTAAGTAGTGGCGAGTGCTTAAAATATATTAAGGAATATTCTGTGTTCAAAACAATGTGGATAGACAATATATAAAAGCTGTCGATTACCACAGACAATATATTCAACCCTCTGTGTATCAAACAAGATTCCATTTACAGTAATGCACTTCCAATCGACGTATGGGGCAAGTGTGCTAGGGTTTAAAAAGCAGACGTACTGTAAAGCTCATATTTTTATTAAAGCATTTTTATTTTTTAGTCTAAATCAGGGGTGCAAAACTCTGCTGAACAGCCATGCAGTTTAGAATTAACCCTAATTAAACGCATCTGATACAGCTAATCAAGATTGAAAAGTACAGGTTGGAGCAGGGTTGGATTTGCACCCCTGGTCTAAATTGGAGGCTGAGACTGTTGTAGGTATTTGTTGTAGGTGAACTGCTGGTTATTAATGTACCAGTTACAGTCTTGACAGATGTGTTGTATTGCTAAGAGAATATTGGATAGTAACTGATTCTATCACAATATTCAAGTTAACATGTAATGTTAATTATGAGGTTTTGCTTTCAACTGTATTTTTACATTTATTCCTGTCTTGGCCCATAAACTGCCCTTTTAAATGCATTATTGAAAAAGAGTTTTGCTTGTTTTTACGAACTGAGAGACAAGTTGGATTTAGTTTCTCTTTGCAGAGCTTCACCTGAAATGAACATGGAACATGAATTATTCAATGAAATGAACTTGCTGAAAATGCTGAAGTCTGATTCCAGAACTTTCTTAAAGGCTGCTGAAGTTCTTGAATTTCACTTCTGCAATTTGGTTTATGTTTATATAATCAACCCACAGTTTGAGGACCAAAGCCTAAAAGCAGTATTGTTTGAGTAGCTTTTTAATTCAGACTTGTCAACAATCTTTCAGAAATGTGAGGTGCTGGAGTTCTGCAGCCTCCGGCTTATATTGTCACATCAGTCCTTTCTAAAAAAGTCTTTCCTTACACCTTCTCCTACTTAACTGAACTCTCTCTCCATCTGCGCACCAAGACTGTGACCTCAGCTCATGGCCTCCTGCAGTAACCCCACCATGACTGGGATCGACACTTCTTATTAGGCTTGGATCAGGATGGTCGATTAGTGCAAACAGCTGACTGACTAGTCGATTCATTTATATAGATTTTTAAAGGGCCTGTTCCAATACCCATATGTGCGGTCTTTACGCTTGACCACTTGTTTACTTGCATGATGTATTTCCTGCATTTGGCCCAAATACTCAAGTGAGCATGAAGTTTGTGTTGAACTTTTAACAAAGCTGTATTTTCAATGCTTTGTACTTTAAAAATAAACTACTAAATGTCTGGTCTGCTAGTGTAACAGATTTTAATTGAGGTGCATTAAAAGACATTTACTACCAAATTATATGTAAGATCTAATTAATTTAACTTACAAAGGAAAGTTTCTTTCTTGACAACTCTCAAGTTTGGTGAGTTCCTGAACATGATGAAAACCATAAAACTGAACCCTAAGGACACTGAGCTTTGACATTTTTCAGACCTGGGAGTCTTGTGCTCTTAGTTCCCATTGTGGCCAAGACCACAAGTGTGGGTATTGGGACAGGCCCATCATATATTTTGCGGTGTTGCTTTAAAGTGGATGAAACAGTGCTGCATTGATGTATTTTTGTTGGCCAACCCACAAGTTTGCATCACCCTGGTTCCCTCGACAGAAAGCCAACAGGAATTTTCCACTGGCTATTGGAATAATGCAGAAAATAAGCTCTGTGACCAACAAAAGTTTATGATTCTTACACATTTTTTCATCATGAGAATCTTCACAACTTTGAATTTTGAAGCCTAAATATGATCGCCAGCAATAAAAAGCTAAACGTAAATGAACAAAACTATGATTGCATGACTTTAATGTCACGACCAACTCTTTTGCTGAACTTTTGAGTTAGAACAGTTTGCGAGAGCATGAGTATAAACACAATGAGGCTGCGAAAGCGGACTAGTTACTAGACGAGTTTACCGGTTCACAGTTGACAACCTTATTAGTCCCATTTAGCCATAGTGAATATCTTATTCTTTTACCTAGAATAAAATGTAAAAATATCTTGCAGTTCCATAAGGATGACAGAACCAGAAGCACTAAAATAAATGCTAACTCATTTTTTTTTGGTTTTGGCCAACAAAAATATGTCATCCCTGCAAGGCTATTAATAGATGCAACCTCTCTGACAGGATTTTAGCACGCTAACAGTCTACTAGTACTGTCAGCACAGTAAAACCCTCTTTGAGAAGCTATGTCTCCAAATTCATCCTTTAAAGCACCAACAACACATTTAAATACTTTACAACTGGACTTCAAATCACCTTCTTGTGTCTCACCCTGCAGCATCTCAAGCCGTCAACATTGCATTTGCACAACATTTAACATAGTTAAATGCTTCTCAAGCTGCATTCCAATTTATTGGGCTCTTTTTAACACAAGAATGTGCACCATGTGAACAGCCCAATAAAAACAGGACCCTTATTCAGGCCTTCTTTAAGACAGACTAATAGATTAGTCATTTAGAAAACACATGATTGGTCGATTTTGATCTGTGGCGAAAGCACTGGAATGTAAGAGGCCTTTGTACAGGTTCATGATACATAAAGTGTTGGAACAGTTTTACATTCGGACACTTTCTCGAGAAAAACACTGATCTCGCCATCTACAATTTAAGCGCCATAAGATAAAAGACAGATCAAGACACTGTTTGTCATATAAAAAATCACAGACAGAAGACTGACTAAAACACATGTATGATTCAACACCTGAAGTGACAGATGTTAAATATAGGCACTTGACTTTCAGACCTGCTGTCATCTTCATTAGTCCTTCATTATTTTGTTCAGGAGCAGTTAGCTCCTCCTCCACTCCTCCAGCCCATCCAATCACATCCCCTCTGCCCTCGTCACATGACCATCTCTGCACTGTTGATTGGCCGCAAATTCTGATCATCAAATCGTCTTCGAACGCTCCTCCTGACGGCGTCAGCGCGCCTGTAAGGCTGGTTTCTCAGATCTGATGCAGGAGGAACAGAATAAAAGAGTCAGTCGCTGAGTTCAGATCTTCTGGACATGCTGGTGGTCAACTGGGCAAAGCAGCTTGAGTTTTTACTGGATTAAGTACTAAGAATTTTATTTCAGCTTCTGAATTTATGGAATGGAAACACTGACGCGAGCTTGTTTTTGACAAGGTTGTTGAGAAAAAACTGACCGTGGCCTCAAAATGTATTTGAACTCTCAAGTCACATAAAATGTCACTGCATTATATAACAAAATATAAACACATGTGCGTGTCATCTTGTGCTCAAATGCTGCAGACGCTTTGCTTTATTTCTTCTTTCATCATTTTTGTTGATGAGCTTTTTTGTATGAAACCAGTGTTTAGGTGGTTTTTAGTGGATGTACAGTATTCCTGTAGGTCATGGGTTCTATTCCCAGGAAAGTCAAGAATTGATCAAATGTGTTCCTTAAATCCAATGTCGCTTTGGATAAAAGCATCGGCCAAATGCATAAAAGTAAATGTAAGTCAGTTCTCCTCAGGTTCACACAGTCATCTTAGCAGAGTGTGATCATATTAACTATCAACGGATACAGATGAAAATGCGTGGCTAACGAATTACAAGCGTGCAGCAATGTAAATCTCTTGTAAAAACTTGTAAAACGTCCCATATAATGTAAATTAATATACTGTACTGAAATTCAGACCATCAGCATGACTGCAATGTACACAACAGTTCAATAAACAAGAAGTATATTTTGGCTAAATGCATTTTAGTCACAATATTGAAAGTTACTTAGATCCGACTGCATTTGTTCTCGAGTTAGCAACTTACTGAAATTCAAATGATCCGGACTGAGTCTACAGTTAACAATTAATTTAATTCAATTTAATTTAAGTCTGACTTAAAATAGGCCAATGATGGGAGATCTTCGGATCTTCTAGAATTTGGTAAAAAAAAATTGTTTATATTACTATAGTTGTTATGTTACCACAGCAACTCTAGAATTACCACAACAAATGAAGTCAAGTACTTTACTATAATATGGTTCAAAAACACAATTTACTATAAACAAAATCCCTTTAAGACAAGTCATTTCACTCGGCGGTAGGGCTGGAAGATTAATCGAAACGTAATCGAAACCGAAATTCAGAAACTCTAACTTTTTTTAATCCTGTTAAAGGAACACTCCACTTTTTTTTGAAAACAGGCTCATTTTCCAACTCCCCTAGAGTTAAACAGTTGAGTTTTACCGTCTTTGAATCCATTCAGCCGATCTCTGGGTCTGACGGTATCACTTTTAGAATAGCTTAGCATAGTTCATTGAATCTGATGAGAACGAATGCATATCGCTCAAAAAAATGACCAAAAAAAAAAAAGGCCAGTATGGCTAGGAACTTTGCTGCCGTACCATGAGTGCAGCAGTGCAATGATATTACGCAGCAGCTGTGACCCCCTGCTTGCACAGGGAGCGTGCCTTGCAACCATGGAGACATTTGTGAGAAGCGCTGCATAATAAAAAAAACTAAATAATTGTTCATTAATCGTAATCGAGGTAAAATGTTCAATTAATCGAGGTTTCGATTTTAGGCCATAATCGTCCAGCCCTACTCGGCGGCCATCATTGAAACACCTCTCGGGCATTGAAGTGCAGCTCCTATTTCTTTGAATGGGGAAACATCAAGTACTCCAAATACTCCATGTCTCTTAAATTTTGTTTCTAAACGCTCAAATCATGACTAAAAACTGAATTCTTTAGGCTGGATCAAGCTAATGCTAAGGCCGCTGCAGTGACGCGACTGGCTCTTGTTCAGAAGACGGGGCTTATTCCGCCATATTGCGCGTTGCACTTTCTCCCATTCAAAACAATAAGAGTGACGCGTCTTGTGTTATTCTATAGTTTTTGCTATAAATTACTACAGTATTTTTTCACCTGGGTTGATTTGTGTACTTCGTCCATTAACATGTTACAACTATTCAGAGAGTTTGTATGAACTATTGTCTCCATTTCAACTCGTTTTTGTTTTGTGAAAATCTTTCTTTCAGTATATTTATTGACATTTAATGCAGTGACATTCTGACATTTTTAAAGTGTTAATTTGGAGTCAGTGCACCTACTACAGAAGCTCAACTCAAGGTTTTAATAGCACTAATGAAGACTCAACTATCTCTAAGTGTGGGTCAGTTCAACATGAGGCTATGCAGGCAGAGTCTATGTGTCTCAGGTCACAGCATCACCTAATCAAACTAATTTACGAACCAAATCAGTTCAACAAGGTGTACATGAGTACCTGGAGACTCGGCCCTTGAGGGTCAGACTTTAGGCCTGATGTATGTTAAATAGAACGACAGATAGAAAGAGAACACAAAAAGATGGCTTTTGTATTCAGAGTCAAAAGGTCTACAGTGGAGGGAGAAGAGTGAAAGATAAATAATAATAAAGAGAGAGATGCTTGCCAGGTCTGAGTAGCATCCAGTGGGGTACTACTGGAAGAGTTCCTTACCCTCCAGTGCACATTGGGAAATTTAGTAATATTATTCTTCTTTAAGGCTGAGTGGAGAGGAAACAAAAATGGAGGTTAGACTGGAGCAGAGTGGACCGGACACAGCGAGTAAAGCTGCCCAGGGCTCAAAGAGGAAAGGTCAAAGGTCAAAGGCAGGCGCTGTAGGGTGTTACTGAAGCGCTGCTGATACTGCGGTAATGAACTCTATGACTCAAGCTGCTCTGCACAATGGCTCCAGCGTCCAGATACAACAAAGCAAAAAACTGACCTCTGCGTGGTCACGTCATATTAAAACAGAGAAACCAATGACAATGTGTCAAGCCTCCCAGAAGTGCATTGTTATAAGCCAGGATGTGCAGTGAGTTGAGCTCAAGCGGGCATGGTGCATGGTGGAAACTAAACACAAAGCTATTGTGAATCTCAAGAAAACGTCTTCCCAGTCATATTTCATAATAATAATAATAATGATAAGAAAAATTTGTATTTTGCATAAAAAGGATTATACCAGTAAGCAGTTAACCTTTTCAAGACAAGTCCACAAAATCCATATTTGTCTTCTTTTTTTATTATTATTTTCTAATACAGTATGTGAAGCATTTTACAGTAATGAAAATGAAGTAAACATTCTACATCTTCATGAAAATACAATCCAAAAACGTAATTGTGCTAAAACACGATTCTTCTTATGTTTTTTGTGTTTCTTTTGATTTTGAGGTGAAATATGACCGGGCGGGACATTTTTCTTTTTGGTGAGATTCAACATTATATTTGGCTAAAAGCAATAAATCTGAATGAGAAATGTAATTCACCCCATGCAGATGCATACAGTCAGTGAAGCAAATGAACCAAACATGCTTAGAAGAGAGAACCATCTCAACATGCAGCAAGTTAAACACACATGAAACACAGGAAGTCATGTGATATCAAAACATCCCATCAGAACAGAATAAGATGGAGAAAGAGTGAGACAATGTAGAAAACCAGCATAATGCAAACGCTCCCCAGAAATCAATGACATTTTATATATTATATACACTCACAATGACATGGACAAATGAACACGAGCAAATCGTAATGTCACAAACCATGTCCAAAACGCCAGTGTTACAAACATGACAACTTGATTTAATTGGCATTAAATGGGCAGATACAGTGCTATAGATTTACAGAGCTTACAAATATTATGGTTATTACAAATATATTTTGTACGGAAGAGGATTAGGGCCAAGCAATAATAAAAAAATAAAACCATCTCGAGATTAAAGTTGTTAAATTTCGAGAAAAAAGTTGAAATAAAATGTTGCGAATAAACTCATTAAATTACGAGAAAAAAGTCGTTAAATTTCAAGAAAAAAGTCAAGATAAAATGTTGAGAATAAAGTCATTAAATTACAAGAAAAAAGTTGTTAAATTATGAGAACAAATTTGTTAAATTATGAGAAAAATGTTGTTAAATTTCGAGAAAAAAGTTGAAATAAAATGTTGAGAATAAAGTCATTAAATTATGAGAATAAAGTCATTAAATTATGAGAACAAATTCGTAAAGTCATTAAATTATGAGAAAAAGTCGTTAAATTATGAGAACAAATTCGTAATTTAACGACTTTTTCCTCATAATTTAATGACTTTATTCTCAACATTTTATCTCGACTTTTTTCTCGAAATTTAACATTTTTCTCATAATTTAACTAATTTGTTCTCGTAATTTAACAACTTTTTCTCGTAATTTAATGACTTAATTCTCAACATTTTATCTCGACTTTTTTCTCAAAATGTAAAAAAAAAAATTCTCGTAATTTAACGAGTTTATTCTCAACATTTTATCTCGACTTTTTTCTTGCGATTTAACAACTTTAATCTCGAGATGGTTTTATTTTTTATTATTGCTTGGCCCTAATCCTCTTCCATAATTTTGCATTATGTTCTATAAAAATAAAAATATTAATCATCAATCACCTGGCATGTTCATTATTATTTTGAATTGGTTTTTGTTGTTGTATTTTACATTTTAATTTACATTTTTGATTCATTTTGTTGTTTTTTTGTCATTTTAAATACTAATTTAGTTTTATTGTTGTTGTTTTTTGTCTATACAGTTTTTATTTTTTATTTCACTTTTAGTTATTTTAGACTATCAAGTAAAAATGAGAAATGTTGCTTTGACAACTAGGTGAAATAAAATAAATTTAAGTATTTTTTTCAGTTACTGTTTATTTTAAGTAATTAATTAATTAATTAATTAATTTGTAATAATTTGTTTTCTGTAATGGAAAACTTAACTTTAGCCCATTATGGAAGAGTGATGTACTATAAAAACTCAAAAAGTTTGTCACTGACCCATATGGAATTTATATAGCAGTTTATTTTCTGCTATTTAAACTGCAGAGGGTGCCCACAGCACTCTGATTCAACCAATAGAATTTGCTTTTCTCAGCGAGGAACTGACACAGAAGTTTAACCAGCACAGGCCACACATACAATTGAAATGTGCAGAGAAACAGTTCATTCTAAACGCTGGTGTATTTGGATGTTTGTGATATCATATTTCCTCTTGTTACATTTATGTTACAATGATGAATTTATGACACTCGGTGCAAAAGAAATATGCGATGACATCATATGCTTCCCTCCCCAAACCCCCTTCATGCAGCAGTTTAGTTGAAAAAGAAATAAAAAATGAACACGCCCATTACATCAGAACCATACACCGACCCAGAGGGAAATAAAACCAGGAATGTGAAGTGTGAAGGGGTGCACACACACACACACACACACACAGAGAGAGAATGAAAGAGAGCAGCTTTATCCAGCGACCTTTAAGAGAGAGAGAGTCTAAGCTTTAGAAGTGGAGCTCCTCGTTGAAGTAACGCGAGCTGCGTTTGGCTGTGCGCGCGGTAAAGGGGGCAGTCTTCAGCACTGCGTCCAGACGAAACACACACATAACAACACAAACAACAGGGTTTAACTGCCAGAGCAACAAGCACAATGTTAGCACTTTCTACACACAACAGCACATTCTAGTATAATCACATGGTATTAACAGCTATCACATAAAGCTGAAACTATTTCAATATGGATTACATACATGCCTAAAATACTAATGCAGCTTTCAAGTGGACTGAACATGTTAAAAAAAATACTTTTATACTACATAATATAATTATCTTCTTAACTATTTGTTTTATTATAGAGATTCTGTATTTTTCATGGTTAAAATTTAAATGAAAAAATTCATGTCATTAAATTCAAATTTAATTTTCCTTTAGAAATAATGTGGTTCAAACCTCTGAAAATTTTTACGACTTAAATCTCAATGATGTTTATTCTAGGTTCAAAGATATATATATAAAAAAAAAACAATAATATTGTGAAGTATTATTACAATTTCAAATTATGGGTTTCTATTTTAATATACTTTAAAGTATAATTTATTTCTGTGATGCAAAGCTGAATAGTCAGCATCGTTATTCCAGTCTTCAGTGTCACATGATCCTTCAGAAATCATTGCTGATTTATTATCAATATTGGAAACAGGTGTCCTGCTTAACAAAATTGTATAACATGTGATACTTTTTCAGGATTCTTTGATGAATAAAAAGTTAAAAAATATCAGCATTTATTTAAAATAGAAATCTTTTGTAACAATATACACTAGTACCGTTCAAAAGTTTGGGGTCAGTAATTTTTTTTCTTCTTTTTTGAAAGAAATTAATACTTTTATTCAGCACGGATGTGTTAAATTGATAAAAAAAAAGTGATAGTAAAGATTTATATTGTTAGACAAGATTTATATTTTGAATAAATGCTGTTCTTTTTAGCATTTTATTCATCAATGAATGCTGAAAAAAGTATCACAGATTCCAAAAAATATTATGCAACACAACTGTTTTCAACATTGATAATAACTGAGTATCAAATCATCATATTATGATTTCTGAAGGATCATGTGACACTGAAGACTGGAGCAAAGATGCTGAAAATTCAGCTTTGCATCACATAAATAAATTATATTTTAAAGTATATTATAATAGAAAACCATAATTTTAAATTGTAATAATAATTCACAATATTATTGTTTTTTTGTTGTTGTTGTATTTATTATGATATAAATGCAGCCTTAATGAGCATAAGAGACTTCATTCAAAAACATTAAAAATAGTAATGTTTCCAAACTTTTGACTGGTAGTGTAAGTTTAAATGGCTAATTCAACACTAGTCAGATGGAATTTTAATAAAACTTGATGCAACTTTATCCACATACATACATATTCTCACATAAAGCAATATCTACTGTACTACAGTAACATCTCAGCTGCTTGATTGCTTGTATTGTCACAATATGTAAACTAATTTATATTATCACCCAGCTCTAATGAGCTAAATGTGACTATAAGGCATAAAGTTAAGATATTATAAACAAAAACATAATATTTTTATGTAAAGCAGGTTTGTGTATTGGGAAAATGCTATGCAAATTTGACTTGGCAAGTGGACCTAAGGGAAAAAAAAGAAATTATAAAAAAAAAAGTATAATATGACCCCTTTAATGAGATAGTTCACCCAAAAATGAAAATTCTGTCATTAATTATTCACCCTCATGTTATTCCAAACCAATAAGACTTTCTTTCATCTTTGGAAGACAAATTAAGATATTTTTGATGAAATCTGACAGCTTTCCGTCCCTCCATAGACAGCTCCGCAACTGAAACTTTGAAGCTTCAAAAAGTGCATAAAGAGATCTTAAAACTAATCCATATGAATTGAGCGGTTTAGTTTTTTTTTCTGAAGAGACACGATCGAGTATATGAAGAACAGATTGAAGTTAGGCTTTTATTCACATAGAAACATTCATCAGCTAAACATAAACGGAAGCTTAACCAAAACTGCTTGATGCGCAAGAACAAATCTCTTGCGAAAGCTCAAACGTGCTGCGTAACACCGTGTCCTAACCAGACGTGATGCGATAAGATTCCAGCGACGAGCAATTTGACTGTCCACACTAGACGAGACGCGAAAATGAGAAGTGATAAAATCAATCAAAAACCACAGCCTCTCGGCAAGATCACAGCGGACACAATGAAATGGGCAAGTACTTAGTAAAATTAATAAATATTACCCAGTTGAAACATTATTTGAAGTACATACGGAGTGACTGAACCAATCAGTCATAGAATACACTTTTTTTTTTTTTTTCACATTGAGTTGACAGTTTGAATGTTCTTGTGCCCATTTATTTATTTTTAAACTGGGAACACAGAACGATATTCAAACTCGCGTTAGACACTTTAACATTAAACAAAGCACATAAACAGTACCTGATATTATCATTTCCATACTTTGTGTTGTTCCAGCCGCGACAACGCGGAAAAATAGAAAACGTTTCTAAAATAGAATATTCGCGAGTCGCCATTGCGGCTGGTTAGGACAAAAACTCTGATTAACATGGAAATGATACCATTTATCGCTTGTCGCGGTGTCACGTCTGAATGTTGTGAATAAATGTGAACAAAAGCCTAAATTAAATCTGTTCATCATACAATGCGTCTTCAGAAAATTTGGACTAAACCACTCTTTATGAACTTCTTGAAGCATCATAGTGGTAGTTGCATAGACTGTCAATGGAGGGCTTGAAATCACTCAGGTTTGATGAATGGAAGTTTTACAGGTTTGGAACAACAAGAGGGTGAATAATCAATAACAGAATTTTTGGGTGAACTATCCCTTTAAGTCTACACTAAACACACACTGTTTAGTAGATGCACTCCAGCTCAGAGCTGTAAGCAGTAACAGCACACATTCAGCCTGTAATGACACTGGTCAGTAAATTGTTATTGATCAGTAAAGCTTTCCACCAATCACAGACTAGAGCTGGTTAGTGGCTCAAACTAACACGTTACAAAAGTTCTAATGTTTAAAAGCCCACTGCATGCAGAACAATTACGGGATGTAAAAAAGCAGAACACTGTGTGTTTACCTGTGATGATGTCCTCAATGGCTCCATCTTTACCCTCATACACATGTCTGCTGTCCTTCACCTGCTTCTTCCTCAGCTCCGCAATCAAATCCTGCTGCTGCCGCTTATTCTTATGAGAGGGAGACTGAACACACACACACACACACACACACACACACACACACACACAATCAATCCTGAATGACTGTCATTAATCTACAAACATTTCCACTTGCTGGGTTTGCATGTTTTATGGGGAATTTTCATTGACATAATGATTTTTATACTGTACGAAGACTATGAACTGTATATTCTCTCCCCTAACCCTAAACCTACCTATCACAGAAAACTTTCTACATTTTTACATTTTCAAAAAACATAATTTAGCATGATTTATAAGCTGTTTTCCTCATGGTGACCAAAAAATGTCCCCACATGGACAAAGATTACAGAGCATTTTGTCCCTGTATCGTAGGGAATACCTGATCCACACACACACACACACACACACACACACTAAATGAGGACATTCCATAGACTTTAGAATGTCCCCAAAAAATAGGTTTTGTCAAATTTAGCTCACTTCTTGGTATAAATTTGTCCTCAAAATATAGGTACAAGAAAAAAGTTAGGTGTCCAAAATGTGCTTTTTGTCGATGATGGGTGAACAAGAAAATGTACTGGACTAAAATTTCTTAATGGCCATGAAAATGTCTTATTTTTATCAAATCATTCAGATTACGAAAGGGCAGATCATCATGAATTATGTTGCATTTAGGATGCTAATAAAGTTACTGGCCAAGTGTTTTATTTATAATTATATACACTAAAAATTAACCAAGTTAAACCTTACTAAAAAAAAAAAAAAAAAACTAACAACTTCAAATAAAATAAAATATTCATGACTCGTAAAAGATTCACTAAACATTATTCCAAATGATTGGACTGGATTTGGATTTAGGGTTCATATTTAGCTAACTTCTGAGGCCAGTTTTGCCCCCAAATAATAGTTCTACTTCTCCGACACATGCATACACACACTCTCTATCCCTTTATTTTATTTGTACCTTCTGATCCTCTTGCTCCATCATAGCTTCTTGCTCAATCAGCTTCTCCATCATCATCTGCTCATGTCTTTTCCTCTGTTCATTATCCTCCTCTGCTTGCTGACAAAGAGAAAATACCCATCAGGCAAGTTATGCAACATGAGTGATGAATGCAGGTATGGTTTATACAACTGGAGGAAGTGACTGGATGAAGGTGATTTGCGATTAGTCAGTTTACCCTGTATGCTTTCACAAAGCGCACAAACACTGGGAAAAACACAGACGGTGGTGTTGTTTTGGAATTTTCTCCAAAGAATTTCACCACTTCATCAAAGGCATCCTGAGAGATTGAGATACGAACATAAGACACAAGAGAAATAAACAACAACCAACCTGTTAATCAGAATCATCAAATGTTACATGTTTTAGCCATTTTGCAGCTTAGTTTCAGTAAATGCTCTATTTGGACTGGAGAGACAGTATGGAATTCTGAAAGTTATAGTATGATTTCTTCATAATACAATCTGTTTATTCATGATATGGCCTGTCTGACAGGTTTAATGTGCACCTGAGCGATCTTGGCATCATCCTGAAGTTTTTTGAGTTTATTCTCATTTTGCTGTATGAAGTCTTTGAGCATTGTGTTGTGTCCGTGCATGCTGTACTCTCTCCTGGTCAAATCCATCCCTCTCTGCAGCTCCTTCACGTCTAATAAGACATTGTCTAGAGAGACTGAGGATTACAGAGAGAGAATTTATTTATTGAGCTCATTTAGACATGCTTTGTCAAAACTTGATGTGTGAGCAAATACGATCTGCCCTGTTTATTGTGAACATAAGCAAATTTACAAATGTCATACCTGCTGCAGCTTTCTCCACATAGTTCAGCTCATTGTAGAAGAGCGACACCTGCTGGTATTTTTCCTTCACTACATTTGCAATATAGTGCAGAAGAGTGACCTTGCGGTCTGTTGATTTAGTATCTAATAACTGGAAAAAGAAAACAAGTGTATGATTTAAATCGCAGATAAAGACAATATTTTGTTTTTCTATACCTATTTTTTTATCATAAAAAACCCCAGTCTAACAGAATTAAAGATAAAGGTCAAAATCTATCATAATTGTTTGAATGTCATTTCACAACCTGCATGCTTAAATTACTGGTGACTGGATGTCCATTCATAAATCATAAGGATTTAATGAAAAAAACTGAGCATGTAAAATGTACCAGGTCTAAGCTCTGCAGTTTGAAGCCGTATACCGCTCCTCTTTTACTGCTGTTCATGTAGTTCCCCAGAGCCAAGATGATCTGAGAGAGAAATACGCTTTCAGTAAAGACACGCACAGTCTGGAGAAAAATGAATCAAAACAGAAGTGAAACTCTTACTTCCAGAATCTTCTTGAGTTTTTGTGAGGACTTGATAGAGACAGATGCTGCAATAACGGCATGAAGTTGCTGTTAAGACAAAAGAAAGACAAAAAGGGTCCAGAATTATATTTTTAGTCATTAAAACTATTACTTGTAATGCATTACAAGTAATGTGAGCTTCATAATAAGATTACTTTTTTCAAGTAACCAGTAACACAATTCTTTTAAGTTTACAACAAAATATCTGAGTTTCTTTTTCAAATAAGTAAGGTAAGTTACTATGTTTTCTCATTTATTAGCTGGTAGCTCTCCTGTCCCTATGTTGAGAGAAATCAAGAGTAGTGCAGAGATGTGTGTAAATGTAGCCCTGTTGGAACCGACTGCTCTAAGCGGGACTCGAACCCTGGTCTGCCGGCATGGGAGTCGGGCATTTGATCAGGGGAGTGAGGTTTACACGCACAGCTCTTACCGGCCTACGTCCGTTACACAAACATGATAGTTATTGTAGTTCTAGACTAAGGGCCCTATCTTGCACCCAGCGCAATTGACTTTGTACACCGACGCATGTGTCATTCCTATTTTGCAGCCGCGCAAAGCGCGCTTTTCCCTCCACAGAAGCACGTCGCTAAACTAGTGAATGAACTTGCGCTCCCTGGGCGGTTCAGCGCAAAAAAGGAGGCGTGTTCCGGCGCAAACAATCCCTGGTGCTATTTTGCTGTTCCATTAAACAATTGCGCCACTGACCAGAAAAAACCTAGTCTTAAGTCAGTGGCGCGTTGCGCGTTGTTCATTATGCTATTTTAAGGGCGCATGCTTGACCATAATGTATAGCGTGCACAACGCGCATACACTTTGCTCATGTAATCTACACAGATGCAACAGTTATTTTTGCAAATCATATGTTACACTAAAAAAATATTAACACATGAGATGACAGAAATCATTGTGGTGTGCCACGAAGATGTGAAAAAACCTGTTTAACCGACGCTATTTTGGGTGGGTTTCTCCCATCCCCATACAACACAACTTCTCTGTCTTTCACTGCTCTTACAAGAACATCAGTCTCCTCGGCTGTGAACCGCTCCTGGCGTGCGCCTGGTAAATACGCCATAATAATAATTCAATACCATACTAATAATCAAAAATAACTTTAGATGAACATCACATTTGTTTAAATTTTTAGTTTTATTGCAGTAAGACTTTTGAACTTTCTTCTCCAGCATCATATTCTTCTGTGAACTAGAATGGAAGCACAGCTGAAAGGTTTGTTTGAGCTGCACCTTCTACTGAACAGGCGTAAATTTGCATTTCTTTTAGCCTGATTCTTATTTATTTTGGTGTGAAAGAGAACTTTCACAAAAGTAATGCAAAAGTAACATAACAGATTACATAAAAAGTAACTAAGTAACACAATTAGTTACTTTTTAGGGAGTAATGCAATATTGTAACACATTACTTTTTAAAAGTAACTTTCCTTGACACTGGTTACATTAACTAGCATTAATAAATTAATAAAATCAAAAGTTGTACGTGTTAATACAATTTAATGGGCCTGAGTGAGCTAGCATGAACCAAAAATGAACAGTTGAATTTTTTATTAAAGTTGTACATTTATTATTTTTTAAAGGAGCACTCCACTTTTTTTAAAAATAGGCTCATTTTCCAACTCTCCTAGAGTTAAACAGTTGAGTTTTACCGTTTTCAAATCCATTCAGCCGATCTCCGGGTTTGGCGGTACCACTTTTAGCATAGCTTAGCATAGTTCATTGAATCTGATTAGACCATTAGCATCGCGCTTAAAAATGACCAAAGAGTTTCGACATTTTTCCTATTTAAAACTTGACTCTTCTGTAGTAACATCGTGTACTAAGACCGACGGAAAATGAAAAGTTGCAATTTTCTAGTCCAATTTTCTAGTAATGTGATATATGCACCAATACAACAGTATGTCACAATTTTGGGGGGATTTTATTTTACCATTAAGACTGTAAAAACAACTGTATTTAGACACTGCAAATACTGGTAACAGGGTTGCAAAAATGGTCAATCACATATAAAGTATCTATAAAATAAAACAGCTCACATAATATTCTAGTTTGTCCTTAGGTTCTTTCTTTAAAATAAGCTAGAGTTTTAAGCCCTATTTTGCACTGTTCATGGAAAGCATCATGCAAAGAAGGCACATGAAAGAACTGGAAACCGTGAGAGGAAAAGAAAAGGGTATGTGAGAATCTGGAGGAGATCCACAGACATGTCTAGATTAGTTATCTAACTTTGATTTACAATGAATACTGGAAAATCCTGCTTAATTCTTGCCCAAGTGTGCTGTCAGTGTGGTGAAGCAGCTCGGGGTTTGCGTTATTTACCGGTGTGAGCATCTGAACGCTCTCTGTGAAATTCCCCAGGAATGCCATGATGGTCATCTTCTGCATGAGACGCTCGATCTTACTGAACTGGATCATGAAGCGATCCTCATCTGTCAGATTCTCCAGAGGCTTGCGTTCCTTCTCGTACTGCCGCAGAACTTTCAGCTCCGATTCCGTTGGAATGAACCTCATCAAACACTCCACGAAATCCACCGGCAACGTCCGCAGGTCAAACCTTACACACAAATATATCAAAGCATTATCCTCATCAATCTGATTACCTCCAGAAACTGCAGGTGTCGGTCCTGTTTGGAGTCCACCATACAATTTTATGGTTAACCATGATAACAAATTAATCAAGAGATGATCATTTCTAGTGTATGTCGGCTGTGAATTACATTTGAATGGCTCTGCAGATCTCCTCTGATGTCTTGCCCACTTTTCTGAGGGTGATGGCCAGGTTTTTAGCCCTGTTGGAGTCCAGCAGCAAGATTTTATTTGGTCCTTTCTGAGAGGTCTTCTGTTTGCTGGAGGTGATGTCTATAGCTGGACCCTGTGCTTTCGTCTTAAACATCTCCTCAAACTCATCCAAAGTGGAATTCAGATCCTGAACAGAAAAAAACACAGTCACCATTGACCAATAAATCCACTGATCTGATACTATACAGTGATAACAGCCAGTCTGGAATCCTAAAGCAATCAACATACAACTTAAGAATAAGTCAACAATTCAGTATATAGAGAAAAACAATCATTATTTCTCCTCACATCATAAAAAACAGACATAATGTGTGTACTTATAAACATCTGTACTATATTTTTTGTACTTGAAGCCTTTATTGTATAAACTATTGTTCAAAAGATTGGGATGTGTAAGATTTTTAATGTTTTTGAAAGAAGTCTCTTATGGTCATGACGGCTGCATTTATTGGATTAAAAATTCAGTAAAAACAGGAATATTGTGAAAACATTTTTATAACTTGAAAACAACTATTTTTATTTGAATATATGTTAAAATGTAATTTATTCCTGTGATGCAAAGCTTAATTTTCAGCATCATTACTCACATGTCAGTCACATGATCCATCAGAAATCATATACCTTAATGAACCCAAACTTTTGAATGGTAAAGTATATAAATGCATTATAAAGATATCTTTTATGCATCATAATACACATGGTAATGCATTTATATAATTGTAACCTCAGCTGCAATACATTTTAAGAATAACCAATTGATAGTTACTCCTCTAAAGAACATTTTACATTACAACATATAACACAAAACTGGGAGGTGATCATGATAATGCATTATACTATAAGTATGAATTATGAATGAATTATGAAATTAATGCACTATAATGCCTTCATCATTCATAATATATGTACATTCCTGAAAGTATTACACCAGATTATGCTGTTATATTAATTATTATAAAAAAGTATATAAAAGTACTGTAACAAAACAAAGTTTCAAATCTCAAAGTTTTCATAACTGTGTCTGTCTCACCTCAAGTATTTTTTCGTCATCGATCTCGTTGAACACAGTGCCGTTGATCTGATTGGGTTTCAGCGCCACCCAATTAAACACCGGCATACGGAACTTAGTCTTGATGGGTTTCTTAATCTTCACAGCTACACAACATGACAGAAAGAACACGTCAGCATCATTCGAATTACACAAACACAAAACATGCAGTCTGATACTGAGTGATGTGGAGCTGGTTTGTGAATAGCAGGCACAGATAGGACGTGTCCAGTGCACATACATGAGTGTTTGTGAGAGGAAATGTGAACATGAGACCTTTGGTGTTGTATGCATCTACACTCTCAGGCTAAAAAAGCTCTAGTCTCTCATACAGTTGACATAAAAAGTCTACACACCCCTATTTAAAATGCAGCTTTTTGTGATGTAAAAAATATTGTCAGATAATTTTCCACCTTGTAATATAATAATGTTATATTGAAACCAACAAAATCCACACAACAAAGAAACTTTTAAAGAAAATTAAATGAATGAAAGAAAGAATGAACAAATAAATTAATAAATTACCTGGTTGCATAAAAGTGTACATCCTTTTATAATGGAGCACGACACTGTGTTTTGAATTAACCAATCACATTCAAACTCATCCTGAAAAGTAATTATAATCATCCGGTCATCATTTAAGTATGGAAGAGGATTAGGGCCAGGCAATAATAAAAAAATAAAACCATCTCGAGATTAAAGTTGTTAAATTTTGAGAAAAAAATTTGAGATAAAAATTCTCAACATTTATTCTCAACATTTTATCTCCATTTTTTTTATCAAAATTTAACGACATTTTTCTCATAATTTAACATTTTTTTTTTCTCGTAATTTAACAACTTTTTTCTTGTAATTTAATGACTTTATTCTCAACATTTTATCTCGACTTTTTTCTCGAAATTTAACGAGTTTATTCCCAACGTTTTATCTAAATTTTTTTCTCGAAATTTAATGAAATTTTTCTGATAATTTAACAATTTTTTTTCCTCGTAATTTAACAACTTTTTTCTCGTAATTTAATGAGTTTATTCTCAACATTTTATTTAGACTTTTTTCTCAAAATTTAACGAGTTTTTTCTTGAAATTTAACAACTTTAATCTCGAGATGTTTTTTTTTTTATTTTTTTTTATTATTGCTTGGCCCTAATCTTCTTCCGTATTTAAGTGGTGCTGATAAACCCTGAATAAAACTCTGTAGGGTTTTCTTAGCATCTTCTTGGTTGCATCTTATTTTTGAAGCCATGGCCTGCAAAGGGCTTAAAAATGGTGTATTGGGATCTTATTGTGAAGAGGTAGGGTAGGGTGGGGGAAAACGCCATTTTAAGGATTGTCATTTTTTTCTGTGAAACAAAAGTTAAATGTGTCCAGAATAGCTATCATAGTTTTAGTGCCAATGATATAAATTATAAATCAAAATGTCCAGAGTTTTCATGTTATTAGATTTTTAACAAAAAATAAATTTGTACCAAGGGGGCGTTTTGGTCCACAGGTCGGTGGAGTAAAATGCCCCCAGTATGACAAAGCAAGTTGCTTTATACATTTACAGCAAAAGCAGAGTTTAAAATTAAAAAGAATATAATCAATAATCATGATTTACAAAATTATAATATCTTATTTGAAAAATATTGTTAGCTGTTGCTTACTGGCTAGCTAACAAGTTACCTGATGCTAAATTGAGGTAATTTTTAAATATAAAATCAAAATAATTTTATTCAACCACCTAGTTGGATTACATTTGATTAAAAAAAACAAACAAACAAAGGATTTGATGTTCAGAACAGAGTAACTATAGTAATTATGATAGTGTGGAGGGGGCGTTTTACCCCAAAGACTATGTTTGAAGAAAAAAATGTCATTCTGAAAATATAATTATATTTTTTCTTAAATAACACGTACTCCCTATCTACAGTACTATATATAGATACTGTTGTCAATATCATATATAACTGTGATGTTCTACAAAACAAAAAACTTCTTACTGCAAAAAATGTGATAATTTACAGTGAAATCTTTTTCTTTCAGGTACATCACCAGTGTAAGCTTTACTGTAAATACTTCTACATCACTTTTGTCAATGTAGACCATAGTTACAACAAAAATTTATCTTGAATTTATCTAGTGGTTATTTTTGGAAAAACAGTAGGGGGATATTTTTACTTAAGGGGGCATTTTCCCCCATTCAACCCTACTAATCAGGAGAAGGATATAAAGGTATTTCCAAAACATTAGATGTGCCATGGAATACTGTGTGAAGGCCATTATTAACAAGTGGAGATAATGTGGCACCACAATGAAAAAAATGATGAAAACGTATCGAGGATGCTGCCGAGAGACTTACAGTAACACTGAAGGAGCTGCATGAAGTATTGGTCACTTGCTGCATGTGACAACAATATCCTGTATTCCATAGTGGCCAGACAGAAGCCATTACTCACAACAACAACAAAAGACGTTTGCATACCTTTTGCCAAAACTACATGGCAAAATGTTTTATGGTCAAATGATCAAAACAAATTATATTTTAGGCCATAATTCTAAAAGGTCATTTTGGCACAAAAGTAAAACTGACCATGAGCCAAACAACACCATACCCATGGTGAAGCATCATTATATAGGGGTGCTTCTCTTCAGCTGGGACTGGGGCAGTAGTCAAGATAGAAGGAACCATGGGTAGTGCCAAACACCAGTCCATTTTGGCACAAAACCTGCAGACCACCATTGAAAATCTAAAGATGAAGAGGACTTTCATCTTTAAGCATGATAATAACATCACACACAAATCTAAGTCAACAAAGGAAAGGCATCAGAAGAAGAAGGTTTTGAAATGGCCCAATCCAACAGAATAAACCTGAGGAATGACTTGTAGAGGGCTGCAGACAGGAGATCCCCTGCAATTATGATCAATCTTTTGCAAGGAAGAGTGGGGGGAAATTACAAACCAAGATGTGCTAAGGTTTTTTTTTACCATAAAGGGATAGTTCACCCAAAAATGAAAATTCTGACTTGAGGGTGAGTAAATGATGACAGCATTTCCATTTTTAGGTGAGCTATCCCTTTAAATGTTTCTATTCATTTGTTGCATGAATTTTGTTGGTTTCAATATTACATTAAATGGGGGAAACATCTGACATGATTTTACTTGGACTCCTTTTTACAAGTCAAGTCAAGTCACCTATATTTATGTAGTAAGATTGTTACAAAGCAGCTTCACAGTAAAAGTTAAATAACAGTATCAATGAACTTCTTCAAACATGAGACAAATTCAAATTCTGTTGTAAAACAGCTCTAAAAATATTATAGTGTCATTATTCAGCTTAAGCCAGTTCAGTGCTGATTCAATTCAGTTCAGTAACAGTGTCGATGTTACAAAATTCATGTTCATTATGAAACAAAGTTCCACTATAAAGCAGCTCTACCAAAAACACATTCCTGGAGTACCCCCAACACTGCACATTTTGCATGTCTCCTTGATCAAGCACACCTGAATCAAGTCATCAATTCATTAGCAGAGACTCCAAGACCAGAAATGGGTGTGTCAGACAAAGGAGACATGGAAAATGTGCAGTGTTGGGGGTACTCCAGGAATGTGGTTGGGAACCACTGATCTACAGTGTCATCATCCAACTCAATTCCTTTTTGTCAAATGTTTCAATCATACATCTAACATCTCAAATAATGTATATCAAAGAAGGAATTTTATTAAGTGTGTGTAGACTTTTTATACCCACTGTACCCTTATGAATATCATCATGTTGGAAGTATATGCTGATCCTAAATCAGAGATGAGCCCATTTTATGATACTGAGAGAATCACAGACTACGACAGGAAAGATAAATCACAAATGAGATCCCAAATGTTCACCAGCTTCTCCGATGTTTCTCCTGAGAAAAATACACCATGCAGTTATCTCATGTTTCTCCTCTAGAGTTTCAAAAGAGATCTCAACAATGTCTCAAACTATGCTCAGATTTGTCAAGATATCAAATCCCTCTAAGAGAATGATCTGAGCTATTCATTGCATAGATATATACCCGTGTCATTTTATTTGTGTCTATTTAGATTTCATTTAATACATTCTAAGAGAAACATGTGAGACAAAATTAATACTTAAATGAAATGGGACTGAAAACTGCATCTCTGAGCAATAACATTGCCCTGTGTGTTTAGGAAATGAGACATAGACAGATGCTCTTGGCTGTTTTTGGTTTACACTAAAAGGATGTGACTCAAACAGCATCTTAGTATGAGAATGAGTCAAGTGTTGGGTTTCCTTCATTTATACAGGATCGTACTTCATAAAAACTTCCCAAATGATCCAATTAATGACTGAATCTGAAATGCAGATCACAACATGCAGGATTATGGCTGAATCAAATCTCTGATCCAAGGTGACAAAGAGGGAGTGAATGGAGTGTCCAGTCCAGGTGAGGGTTATGGGTAATGTGATGGTGCGATTTTAGGATGTTTAGAAAGTGTGGCCAGAGAAAGGAGATAAAGTCACAGTGTGTGTAAAACATTCCTGAATTTACGCAACTATTGCCTTATCTGACGATCAGTCACCTGTAACGGCATGGCACACTGTTTCAACATGCAAACACAACACAATCAAACACATACTCACACGGTGGACATGGTATTTTTAGTCTTACTGCCTTATGATGTACATACATTCATTTAATTCTCATAAAAAGGAACAATAAAATGTGGTAATTTGACACCAGTTGTTTTAAAGTCATTGCAAAGACTAAGAATAGTGAAGTTCGTAAAAAAAAAAAAAAAAAAAAAGCTTGTGCAGCCTTTTTTTTTTTTTTTCAAATGTCAATTGCTTGCCATGCACATTAAGTATGACTTAAAGTCAGAAATATATACTACAGTAATGTGTAAAAACAAATGTGAATGCTGTCCATACTTGGTATTTGTGTTAACAAGATTCAGTCCTCAAGGGGGTGATAGAATCACATTTAAAAGTTTGTTCCTCTACACAGGAAGTTTTATTAATTATAAACTAACTATAAATGACAATTTAACTAACTACTGTTACTATATTCTCTTCAGAATGTTGTTCTGCCATAAAAATATTAGAAAATAATAGAAAAAGTGACATTGAGATATTTTGTTTTTGACCAGATTCCTTAAAAATAATGAATCATTGTAGATTCCAGAATGCATCTATATAGAAAATAAAAATAATTTAAGTAAAAGAATGTGGCTATATTCGTTACAAGAACCAACTCAAAACTCTTTCAGTAACCAGATTGTGAACAGTTAAAAAAAACTTTCCTATGTTTTTGAACCATTCAATATGACCAAAATAATAAAATATTAAACCAAATACGAAAAAATTTAATAATTCCATTGTACTGTCAAATAAAAGATAATAATATTTAATAAAAACTATTAACACATTTATAGTACAACTATAAATTCAGAATATGAATATATAATAATAATATTCATTCATTTTCAAACATAAAAAAATGAAACTTTTATTTTGGTGGAAAATTGTAGGCAGCCATTAAAGCTTTTTCTTTGCTGGAACGTTACAAATCTGGTAAAATGTGCGGCACTGACACACATTGCGTTTTCAAATGCATGTTATAAGTGACCTAAACTTAAAGCAGATTCAGAGATTGAGTTTGTGTGGTGCAGCATTTACTGTGAACCGATCTAAAACTGCCGGACCGTATAGACAACCTCTAGTGCGCTTCACTCTGAAACACGCAGTGCGTATACTTCATATCACAGCATTTGTTTTTGATTTTGACTTTATTTTGATATATATCGTGCAACTCTACAGAGTACCGACAAGACTGTAGAAGAACACTGTGGAGGCAATGCTGAGAATGAGTTGTGTTCTAGGTGAAATTACGCTTCGACTGCTAGAAGTGTCTGTGTTTACAACAGTTCTACAGTTTTTAATGACTAATAGATCTGTTGATCTGGAGTTGATGTGAATTGTACTTTTGTTTCCATGAGGTTGCGGTTCATGGCTTGAGCTCTGGAAACAGGGATTTTGTCCGCTGTGGAGTGTAGAAATAAGAGCTTATATCTCATGGAACATGTGGTCTCATAGGCTGGCATTAGAGTCCTGTTATTTGCTGAACTCTGAAAATGAGGTCTAAAGAATGTTCCTCTCTGGTTTTTAAACTGTAAGGAAAAGTTCTGCAACACAGTGTTCAATTTCATGCCCAGTTTGAAGAGGAACAACCAGCAATGCAGCTTCAGAGTCGTTGTCAGATCAAGATTACAGAGGAACTGAGTGTGTTATCTTACAGACTAAAATACCATGACCACAAACACAAAAGTCTAAGCACACACAACACAACACAGCAAACCTACAGTACAGTTTGATGGGTCCCTCTATGGCGGCACAACAGGTAGAGCAGAAATAAGCAAAGAGAAAGAGGTGGTTAAGAGCAGACAAAACACAACTTCTGATTCCACAGATTTGACTGGCAATTTCATATTGAGTGCATTTCCACAGAAATTCACAAAGACCTGCATTGTTTAATAAGGAATGATAAAGATCAAGAGAGAGGTTACACACCAACAAACAGATTAAACCTGCAAACCTGGGAGACTTTTTTAGTAAAAAAAATAACAAAAAAACAAAACAAGTGAAGACTAAATGAAGAAAGGAAATAAAGGATTTATCCATTGTCGATGAGGAGGATTTACTAAAAATGGCTGGAAATGCTATAGTTTCCACAATGTAAAATATTGTGAGTTTTGTGTCACTGAAGACTGAAGTACTGATGATGAAAATTCAGCCTTGCCATCACAGGAACAAATCACGTTTTAAAACATGTTCAAATAGAAAAGAGTTATTTTAAATTAAAATAACGTTTTACAATGTTAATGATTTTACTGTAGTTTTTGATCAAATAAAACAGACTTGAGAATTTGCATTTAGTTTTAAACATTGTGGAATCATATTATCCAAAAGTCTTTTATGACAGTATGTCAACTGTTGTATACTCATATTAATAATAATTAACATGGTGAAAAACAGGACTTGAAATGAACATTTTCGCTCACCAGCCACTTTTGCTAGTGGTTTTCCAAAGTTACTAGCCACTCAGCATTTTCACTGGCCACACTTTCCATTGCATCGCATTGTGTTGAATCGAAATCGCCTCGTAATAGGGGTGAATTGTATTGCATCGACAGCTGCTTCACATGTATCTTTAATGTATCATATTGTTGGCTATGCATCAAGATGCGTATCGCATCAGCCTCAGTTATGGAGATGCACATCCCTATTACACATCTTTCTCAGCTGTTTGCATTCACTTAAAACTTGGCTGGGACAATACATCAAATCTCGATTGGCAATACGATTCTGAGCTTAGTTTTTAACAGCAGATGGCACTACTATACGTGCTTTAGAAACAATCGTACTCTGCTTGCTTCCGGTTCCTTTACATACACCACTTAAACCTAAAATAATCATTCATAAAGTTCGAAAAGGTTGAAGCGAATTACAAATCTCGCATCATAAAAGCATTCTGAGCTGAGGTGCAAGTATATTCAACCACTTGCATGACTCAGCCGAACGCACAAGCGCTGTCCATCTGTCTTCTTCATGAGCGTTTGAAAGTGTGCAGTTAAAAACTAGCCTATTATTTTGTGTGTATTTGACTGTTTAAGCGCAATAAAAAGAACTCAATTTAGTACTGAGAGCACAAAATCTGTGGAAATGAGTAAAATTATGCGTAATACACAAAATCCCACCCTGAAATTCAAGCTCTGTAACATCAACAATATTCATTCCAATATGAAAAGAGTGAGTGAGGGGAGGCGGGTTTGTGTGCCAACTCGCTGTCAGAGAGAGAAAGCGCAGCTGTTATCGTGTATCTGTTCTGTGGAAAATTAGTACCTAGAAGCGTTTCAGATATTTCAGTATCGATATATATATACATTGCACTTAGTTTATTATTTCAGAAAACTTTTTAAAAGACTACAATTGAAAAATGTATATATTTAGATATACAATTCAACCCGCTATAGTGGCTAGTAGGAGTGACTGCATTACACGCTGTTAAAATCCACACACATTTGGTGGGTTGGCAGGTGTTAATGTCAAGCCTTGGTGAAAAATACTACCATTTCAAGTCAATGTACTAAAATTGAAAGACAGTGATCTGATGTATAATCAAAGAGCTGATATTATGACTCAAGACTTCAGCTGAATAGAAGTGATTCACTTGAGCATGTTCAGACATTAAACCTGTTACAGGAAACTAAAGAAACAGTTTGAGCTGTGATGATTGTTATCATTCATCTCAGAGAGGAGCCAGTGTGACAGCGGCTCCACAGACCCGCAGCCATTCGAACTGATGCATGAACTTTAAACACAAAACTAATGCATACTTCAGCATTCTTAAGTGGTTTTGGGCATATCTGGGTCTAAATCACTAAGTTTGTTTGTTCATGTGACATCTCTGCTTTAGTGTGTCATACATTGAGCATGTGTGTAATACTGGCTGTATATGATTGTTATGGTTTGTCTTTAGTGTTGAGCAGGTTTGGTTACCTGCCAGTCCTGAGTTCATGATGACGGTGGGTGATCCACAGCCTGGAAGTGGAGGGGCCATGGGGGGTGGTGGAGGAGGCATAGGGGCAGATATATCCACAGGAAGAGGAGGAGGAGGAGGAGGAGGAGGTGGGGGAGCTGGTGCCAAAGCAGCAGATGGACCGTTCGGTACTTGAAAAGATAAGAGGAAGAGAGAGAAATTATGTTCCATTTTTCTAATGCAAAATCCCTGCAGAAAAATCCAGCATAAACCAGCATGAATTACTTGTTGGTCCAAGCTTGTTTATGCTGGTTAGAGCTGGTATAGTGTTAGTCTAGCCAGTGGACCAGCTAGTGTTGACTTCGGTACCAAGTCGGTACTGAAATTTTAAAAATGTGTTGCTTTGAGTGCTGTTAAGTGGATTCGTAAACACCTCTGATTGGCCATTTGTGTTCACACACTCAACAGATGTGTCTGTGATTGGCTACAATGATCAAAGCTTCAAAAACATGTTGTAAATAGACATCAATGACTCTCTTCACCGAGCACTTTACACACAGGAGCATTTGAAAGCAGGCCCACTGATAGACGCCCGCTTTCTAACGCTCCCGCTTTCAAAACACTTTCAAATTCAAACACTTCCGTGTGCTTTCAAATGCTCCCGTGCTTTGATTTTTGTAGCCAATCACAGACATATATGTTGAGTGCGTGAACACAATGGCCAATCAGAGGTGTTTACAAATCCGCTCAACAGCACTCAAAGCGTCACATTTTTCAAATTTCATTACTGACTTGGTATCGAAGTCGGTACTTTTGACAACACTAGGACAAGCAAAACTGGGCTTGTGTAGCTGGTCCACCAGCACTGCCACTTCCCATGCTGGTGGCCAGCAAACCAGAAACCAGCAATCTGTGTGATTCACACAATTAAACAAAATATTCTTGAGCGCACATGTATATTGCGCTTTGCTTTCAGAGTAATATCCGATTTCAAACTTCTTGCAGCTAAAGATGACACGTTTGGTCTGTGTTTGAGTATTCTTAGTTGGTTTTTCACTGTTTCCTGTTCTATTTTTTCTGTTAGTATTAGGGGCTGTTTACACAATACCGTTTTCAACTAAAAACAGAATACTTTTTATGCGTTTTTGGCCGTTCATTTACGGGGGCCTGAAAAAGCAAACTTTTGAAAACAGGTTTCAAAGTGCAAATCTATACCATTATTGTCTCCATGTAAACAACAAATACACAAATTTGTGAAAACGGTGATGTGCATTTACGTGTTCAGTCTATAGTCGCATAGTTTTTCTTTTTAAAGTGAAATCGCCATCTACTGGCCTGACAGCAGAATACAGCATTTTTTATCGTTTTCGCGGATTCATGTGAACTGATCATTTAGACAACGTTGTCATTTGTATACCAAAAAAGGCAAAGGAAAAACTTTACAGTTTTTGGCACAACATTATCATGTTTTAGTACATTCCTTACTTTCCATGGTTATTTCATTGTTTCATTAATGCACTGCACCTGTTTCTTGTTTAGTTCATTGGTTTGTGTTAGTGGATATTGAGCCTGTTTTCTGTTAGTATTTGTTCTGTAATAGTTGCATTTAGCTGGTTGTTCTGTCCGTGTGTTTTGGGTATTTGAGAATATCTTTATATTTTTGAGTTTAAATAAATAAATAGACGTCTGCAGTTAGATCCTGCTATTTTATTTTTGCAACAACCTGGCTGTACCTGCTGGCTACAAATGTCAAATCTAGAGCTCCTAACATAGTGATACAAGTAGTAGCTCAGAAGTAGATCTGCCTTCCAAAAAGCATACATTTTCAAACACATGACCATTATTTAAAATCGAGGGTGGCAACTCACATGACGCCGGCATAGGAGGAGGTGGGGGTGGCGGCGGAGGTTCAGGCATGGGCATACCATGTGCTGCCCCATTAGCCACACCTCTTTGACTGACCACTCCCTCTCCGGACAGCCCAACTACGCCCTCTGACCCTGGTAGATGCCCGTTCCCCTGTGGAGGAGACGTCAGGATGGCTATGTCCCCATCCCCTTTTTTCTGGATCTTGATGGTTCCCTGTTTCTCCAGCTCGTGGATCTTCTTCTCCAGGTTGCACTGCCTCTGAATGGCCTCGTCCTTCTCCTTCACCATCCGTCGTAGGGTGTGCACCTGAGAGCTGGCGTCTTTATACACCTCCTATGACCACAAATCAGGGATCAAAATTAGCACAAACATAATGTAAAAAGCATTTTTATACTATAAAGCAGGGATTCCCAAGCAGGGTTTTTGTGAGTTGATGAAAAGCTAATTAAATAAATAAAGTGTAACCTTAAAATAAATAAATGGAGCTGTACAATTAATCAGAATAAAATTGAAATCCTAATATAGCTTAGTGCGATTATCAAATGCTGTGATTTAATTATGTGTAAAGTTTGTTGCGCTGTGTTTCAGAGTAAAGCGTGGTGTAATCTAGTGTTTTTATAACTTGTTTTTTATTACAATATCACATATTGATTTCTTATTTTATAGTACGATTGTAATTTACAGTACAATTGAAACAGCACTTCTGTCATCCATTTTGTATAATTAGAGTTAAAACGTAATTTGACAAAATAATCGCAATTTAATTTTTTGACAGTCTCGCAGTCTGATCAGCCTGATAAAAAATAAATAAAATTAAATAAAAATAATTAAAATAAAACAGAAAATAAAATAAATAAATAAATATTTTATCTGTTTTCTTGCATATCATGCGACATAAAAAAAAAAAAAAAAAAAAAAAACTGTGAATGTGTCGTTAATTTTTTTGAAATATTACATTAACTAACCAATCTCAGGGGTACTTGAAGTAAATATAAGAAGTCTAAAGCATATGCAACTGATTTTTTTTCTTAATACTAAAATAATGAAAACAGAGGATTTAATTTATTTTTCAAGTCAACATGAACATTTTTTTTTCATGAACATTGATAAGGTTAGTTAGGCTAATTTAATAAAGTTAGTTATTACCCAGTTATTGCACTTTAATTATACATAGTATGTACATGTGGAAATTTACTGTAGAATAAAGTGCTACCAATGATTCTTTTTCAAATCTATTGGTATTTACTATTATTATCATAACCTTTATTACATTTACTTAATTATTGTTACGCAAATTGTAAGAGAAACTGAAGAGGAAGTGATGCAAGGCTTCATCTTTTACCCGAATAGACTCCAGCTCTTTATTTCTTAGCATGAGTTGTTTCTCCAGCTCAACGATTTTCGCCATCGCCTCATTCTCTGTGTCCTGTAACTTCTCTGTCAGCTAAAAAAAAAAACACAAACAAGAATCAACAAGAAATAAGACTCCAGCTACAGAACATAAAGTTACTAAGACAACTGAAGACATAAATAAGCCATGACAGAAAGCTTACAAGATATTTGAGTATTTGAGTTTTCCAAATTGCTGAGACATTGTGCTTTAAACAGAACACTAAAAACTTCATGAGCTCAGGCAGTGTTGCATAAATATTTAACTTCAGATTCACATTAATTATCACTTTAGTATTCATACACCTGACATGGACCCTAAAAGATTCTTTCATTTCATAATATACTGTAGTTTGTTTAGAATGTAGAACTGCAAGGATTAATGAAGCTAGAATACATACTGTTACCTGTTGGAGTAATATGGCCAAAGCTTTAAAATAATTTAAATTGAAGTTTTGTCAATCTAATTGATAGTTTGCTGCCATGGTTTATTTCTTTTAATATTCCCTGAAGTATTATTTACTGTACTTAAGTTTTTGTTGTTGTTGTTGTTGTTGTTGTTGTTGTTGTTGTTTTGTTTTTTTGCTGTCAAACGATTAATCACAATTAATCGCATCCAAATTAAAAGTTTGTGTTTACATAATATATGTGTGTACTGTGGTGTATATTTATTATGTATATAAATACAAACACATGCATGCATATTATCTTTAACAAATACATACATACATATATATATATATATATATATATATATATATATATATATATATATATATATATATATATATATATATATATATATAATATATATATAATATTTATATATAATATAAATTATTTACTATATAATTACTATATATATATATATATATTCTTAAATATATACATATATGTCTGAGTACTTATACATAATATAAATATACACAGTGTACACATATATTATGTAAACAAACTTTTAATTTGGATGCGATTAATCGTGATTAATCTTTTGACAGCACTCGTTTTTTTTTGTATTTTTGCTGTTATTCTACCTTTGTCATTTATTTAGTAAAGTATAAGAATAAAGTATTCATGAATGCTTGTCTACTCTTTTAAGAATATATTCACTTATGCAGCACACTATAAAAATCAATGCCACACTAATGAGGAAATAACCTCAGGTCAGGAAGTAATCCTTTGACCAGATGGGCCAAATGTCAAAAATGGTCAAAGGTCAAGCCACATGTATGATGGGGTCCTATCATGTTTCATTATCATTAAAGACTTTCTGTTGAACTCTAATACTGCTTATAACCCCCCCAAAAAAATGATCCACCGCACACTTGCGAAAATGCTTAATCATATTAAACTGCTAATTCATTGTGTCAGAGATGTTGTTATCCACATATAACGCTTGCTGTCATTCATGCTGCAGATTTCATAATATTAACTGAGGCTAGTGCGCAAATATTGGCAATAAATGACAAAAAAGATAAAGATCATATTGTGTTGTGATGTAAAAACATTACTAACATGAGACATGTTCTCCTCTAGTTCCTCCACTCTCTCCAGCGCTGCGTTCTTGGTCTCTGCATCCTCCAACAGAGCCCCAACATCAAACACATTATCCAGGTACGCTTGAATCTGCACATGCAGTTTATCGCTCTCTGTGTGCTTCAGTTTCTACTCAGAGAGACAAAGAGAGAGAGGGAGTGAGGGATCCTCTTGCAGCTCACTCAACAGTTACTGATACTGAACATTAACATCAAAAGAATCATTTCAGCAGGTTTGCTTACGTCCAGATATTCATCCAAGCCCAGCTTTGTGAAGTCGTACTGTAAGTGCACTCTAAAATTCATGTCTTCCACAGAATGAACCACAATGTTAATGAACTGCATACAGGCAACCTGCAAGACAATAAACACCATACATACTTTAAACCCACTAAAATTGAAAAAACTGAAAGTGAATTACTGGGAAAACTGGGCTTTAACCAAATAAAATTTTATTTTAACATCCATCGTTCACAAAGCTCTATATAACCTTCACGTTTGTTTATTTAGTATGTTGGCTTATTACATGCTTATTACACATATAAAATCTTAACTGCTTGATTGTTTTTTATCGTTGCAAAATGTACTCTTTATATAAAGTTGAATATAGAAGTTTATCCTACTTTATTTGCATAAATACAGTACATTCATGCAAAGCTATACTGTATATACAATAGAAAATCTCAACATTTTGATTGCTTGTATCATCACAAAATGTAAACTATATTATCGCCCATCTCTAATCTGCTAAATGCGACTATAAGCCATGAAGATATTTAGATATTATAACAGTAACTTTGAAAATATGTGTGTGAATTGTGAAAAGTGCTATATAAATAAATTTGACTTGACTACACAGTTCTCTGAAATATATAATTCTGACTTGTCAATCGCTGAATTCAAATGTTTTTATATAATGAGTGCTAAAAACAGACTTAGCTGTATTTCATGTCTCTCATATATATCACTCAGCACTCTAAGCTCTACATACTAAACTCATTTAAAGGAACACTCCACTTTTTTTGAAAATAGGCTCATTTTCCAACTCCCCTAGAGTTAAACAGTTGAGTTTTACCGTTTTCAAATCCATTCAGCCGATCTCCGGTTCTGGCGGTACCACTTTTAGCATAGCTTAGCATAGTTCATTGAATCTGATTAGACCGTTAGCATCGCGCTTAAAAATGACCAAAGAGTTTTGATATTTTTCCTATTTAAAACTTGACTCTTCTGTAGTTAAATCGTGTACTAAATGAAAAGTTGCGATTTTCTAGGCTGATATGGCTAGGAACTATACTCTCATTCAGGCGTAATAATCAAGGAACTTTGCTGCCGTTCCATGGCTGCAGCAGTGCAATGATATTACGCAGCGCCCGTGAGCCCCTGCTTGCACAGGGAACGTGCCTTGCAACCATGGAGACGTTTGTGAGAGACGCTGCGTAATATCATTGCACTGCTGCGCGATGCTAACGGTCTAATCAGATTCAATGAACTATGCTAAGCTATGCTAAAAGTGGTACCGCCAGAACCGGAGATCGGCTGCATGGATTCAAAAACGGTAAAACTCAACTGTTTAACTCTAGGGGAGTTGGAAAATGATCCTATTTTCAAAAAAAAAAGTGGATTGTTCCTTTAAACTCAAATCAATACAAAATGTGCATTTATTTAATAAGTAGCTGTAATATGTGTGAAAATGTCCAGTCAGGCATACTTAAATTATCATTATCCCTTAAAATCTTATATGTTGGCCTATTTGAGTAGTAGTAGTGCTCCCATCACCATTCAACACATTTCCCATGTTAAAAATGTAATTAATCAAATTTACCCCTAAATCAAGCCTTTCACTTTCAAGGCTTCCAACATAAAGTTGTTTTTTTCCTATTCACATGTGCAGCTAAAATGACTGTACTATTATGATGCCATGTTCTTTAATGCAGATTAATGAAGCTCTATATAGGATATAAGCATATATCTGCAATAATCTATCTGTTTTTAAAACTATATCCCACAGTTGAATACTGTCTATCAGTGGTAAAGGGTATTTTATAGGATTAATAACCATGAATATGTGTATATTTGGATGTTGTTCTAACACATACCATGAAGTCAATGTTATTATCTTCATTCTTGAAATGCTCCATGAGTTTCTCAAACCGTTGATCTTCTGAACACACCTGCAAAGAAATAAAGAAAGAGCTCAGGCAGTAAAATAATGTCCAGAGAAACTGAAAATGAGTTTCAAAAACACCTTGATCCAGTAGTTTAATTTATTTCCCAAATCATTCCCTTAGGAAATAATATTAGCTTGATCTAAATTAACTAATCAATAACAATGTGTTTAGTGAGTGTCTGCGTAAACCTATTTACTGTACAGGACTGTCAGCCTAAAACAGCACTAAAACTCAACTAGATACAATCATGTGTCTCATATCAACTAAAATAATACTTAATATTCAACAATATTATTGATTTGATTGCATTGGATGAGAACTGAACGATGACGTCACTGTTTGCTTTTTATAGACATACTGAACTAATTTAATAATTTGTTATCTTTACAACTGAAATGAATCAACACTGAACTGACTTCAGCTGAACAATGACACTATTTTCTTTTAGAGCTGCTGTACAGCCGAAATGAACTCTGTTTGAATCATTGAATAATTGTTCTGTTATCACTGTAAAGCTCCTTTGAAACAATCTGTATTAAATAAAGCGCTATGTAAATAAAGGTGACTTGACTGGGTGACTTCTGGAACCCAAATTACCTTTTAATCTGTGTTTCTATTCAACTCTATTATCTGAAGCAGTGTTGAGTCATGTTTTTGTGTTTATGTACCTCTTTAAAGTGATCAAAGGCAGAGAGAATGATCTCATGACCTCCTCGAACCAGACACACGGCAGCCAACAGCTCCAGCACCAGAGCTTTAGTCCTGCACCAGCAGAGAGCAATATCACACGTATTCAAACATTTCTGTCATTACTGCAGTGTATCTCTTAAGCCTTGTTCAGACTGTCAGTCCAAATCTGATTTTTGTGCATATCCGATTGGAATCATACTTAGTAAGTTTGAACGCCAAAAATTACATAAAATGCTATTTTTGCAAATCCGTTTCGAGCTACATTCATACAGTATGTGGTTTGAAATCCTATTCAAATCACATTTCTGGAAATCTGTTTCAGTCTGACTGCTCTGATTGGATTTTGCGTGGTTTATGTGACTTCTCACGCCACATAAAACATAAACGTCAGCTGTTGTTATAGGAAACAAGCTGAAAGTTGCTGTTGAAACAAGGTTGTGTTGCTGCAAAGTGCCGGATGAGCAGAAAATGACAATATAACTGAGAAATGTTTTGAAACATGCAGAGACGACAGCGCGAAATGAAGCCGCTCATACCAGCCTCCTACATTTCTGCTGCTGCATAAGACGCAGTAGTCCAGCACGTGGCTACACATTGTCATGTTTTAAATAAGACATCTGTATTGCAAAACCCTCCATGTTGCGGTTGTTTTTGGCGTATGCTTACCAATGCAATGCCATTGCCATAGAAACCAATACAAATAGTCCTGAAAATGAAAGAGCGGCATGGACACACAAATCGGATCTGAACAGTTGCGATGCACAATGTGGATAGTCAATAATTTTAGATCAGATTCCAATCGGTTACACAAATATTCGGATTTGGAATGACAATGTGAAAGATGATGTAGACGATCTGCACTACCATTCAAAAGTTTGTATGTTTTTTTGAAAGAAAATGTTTTTGAAATGTTTTTCCTAAAAAAAAAGTATCATGGTTTTAACAAAAATATTAAGCAGCACAACTGTTTTCAAAATTTATAATAATAAATGTTTCTTTAAACAGCAAATCAGCATATTAGAATAATTTCTGAAAGATCATGTGACACTGAAGACTGGAGTAATGCTGCTGAAAATTCAGCTTTGCATCACAGGAATAAACTATAATTTTAAATATATTCACATAGAAAACAGTAATATTACCTTGTAATAATATTCCAAAATATTACCGTTTTACTTTATTTTTGATCTAATAAATGCAGCCTTCTTTCAAAAAATGTAAAAAAAAAAAATAATAATAATTTTTGAACAGTATAGTGTAAAAAAAAATTCAACAAAAGAATAATTTCTCCTATTTATGTAATGTACACCGATGGAGTAAAGAACCCCTCCACACACACACACACGCACACACACACACACACACACACACACACACGCACACACACACACACACACACACACACACACACACACACAGATTAAAGAGTCTGTTGTTATAGCTGCCAGTATTTATGACTCTGAAAGAGGAGTCACAACCCACATGAATTAAAGCGGTGGATTCTGGGAAAGTGTGAAAAGTTCTTTCACAGACACACACACACACACACACACACACACACACACACACACACACACACACACACACACACACACACACACACACACACATTTACTCCATCTCAATGGGTTACCTGGGATTCTTATTGTTCAGACTTAGTGCAATTTCATTCACAGCATGAGGGTGAGACATGACCATGTTGAAGCCATACTGAGAGAGAGACAGAAAGAGGACTAATTAGTAAACATAGCAGGAACTTCAAGATTTATTATCTGAACATAAAACATGATAAACACCAAACAGCTTTTCATGAATTAATGTGTGTGTACGGGTTATCTGTATATGTGAGGCCCAAAATGTCTTCACTACTAAAGTGAAACCTCACTGTTTGTGATCTTGTTTTTCTTTAAATATAATAATGTCAACAGGTTTGTGTGAGTGTTACGGATATAACATTTACTTAGTATGAAAATCAATCCCACCAGGATTTTATGACATTTTTTGTGAGTTTTTTGCTATCAAAATGACTGATTTTGTGGCAGCAATTTCCAGAATTTTGTGGAAAATTTGCATTTTTTATACAACATTTATCACACACAGCTAATTGGATCACAAAAAAAATTAACATTTGGTTGATTTTGCATCGTGGAATCACATAAAAACTAAAAAAGGTCTATGAGAGGTCCTCACTAATATAGATTCAAATGTTTGTGTGTTTTACCTGGTAGTTCATGATGGCTCGTAGGCACATGATGCACACGTGAACATCGTCTTTCTTACAAACTAATCTGGAATTCTTCAAAGTCTTCCGGCTGGATAACGTATTAGACCTGGGAGCAAAACAACAAGTGAAGTTTAGTATCCAATGAAATCAATAGTTTATCCAACATATGAAAACTCTGTCATCATTTTGTCACCCTCATGTTGTTCCAAACCCATTTGGACTCTCATTCTTCTGTGAAACACAGAAAGAGCTGTCCACATTCACTTTTATTACACTGAAAAGAGCAGCTTGGACATTCTATGAAACATCTTCTTTTGTTTTCTACAGAAGAAATAAAGTTCAGGTACAGTTTTGTAACAATCAAAATCTGCTTCATGAAGCTTCGAAGCTTTACGAATCTTTTGTTTCGAATCAGTGGTTCGGTGGCTTCCTTATGTCATAAGTGTTTCAAAATTTCAATAGTTCACGTGACTTTGGCAGTTTGCTACACGCTCTGAACCACTGATTCGAAACAAAAGATTTGTAAAGCTTCATGAGTGTTTTGAAATCACCCATCACTAAATATTGTTGAATAAAATTGTTATTTTGTTTTTTTGGCACACAGAAAGTATTCTCGCCACTTCATAACATTAAGGTTGAACCACTGTAGTCACATGAACTGTTTTAAATATGTCTTTAGTACCTTTCTGGGCAGTGAAAAAGGAAATGATCTTGCTGGCAATGGAGACCTCACTGAGCCATCTGATTTTATCAAAAATATCTTAATTTGTGTTCTGAAGATGAATAAAGGTCTTATGGGTGTGGAACGACATGAGGGTGAGTTGACAGAATTTTCATTTTTGGGTGAACTAACTCTTCAAATGTCTGTCACTTTTGATCAAATTATTGCAACCTTTCTAAATAAAAGTATTCATTAAAAAAAAAAAATGTAGTGTAGCTATTATAACTCTTCATTAAGAGGAATAACTACATTTGATCAGATAATCTAGCATCATATCCTGATCTACAGTCACATGACTGAATCAAATCAATACTAAACAGCAGGACCAGAGCAAGTATTCTCATACTGAAACGGTCAAGAAAACACTTGCAGTTTGTGGGAGCATCTTTAAATGATAATAGTGCTGTGTTTAGGTCTGTCAGCAGCATCTGTGTGATTGAAGACTGCTGTGTGTGATGTGTGAGGAGTTACATTGTTTTAGAGCAGTTAAAGCGCTCTGTGCACACATATCACCTCCACAACACAACGGCAGTGTCATTGACATGCATGCCAGCCATCAGGCCCAAGCCAAAGGCTTTTATGTGTGAGAACAGAGATGCAAAGCAACAGATGCACACAAAGAACACACACACAAACAGGTATAAAATATACACATATACATTTTACTAACAATTACTGATAAATAAGGACATTCAAATATACTTGGACAAAATCATGCAAACATAGCAATCTAAATAGGCACACAAATAGACTAGAGGAGGTTTACAGACACAAACTAACACAATGGGCACACAGTTCTTTTTGAGGACTGTCACAAGACGAGCTGGGCGTGATTTTCTGAAAACACACACACACAGCAAACGCATAATGCAATATGTCAGCAGCAGTGCCTGGGGCAATGGTTTGTGTTCAATGCTGAGAACTCATTCAGTATCACACACTGGAACATGAACACACTCATGCCTGGCCTAGCGGTGTGCGATATGTATTGTCTACGATAATATCATAACTGCTGTTTTTATAATGAAAAACGTATTGAATGTCATTAAATTTGCACAAAAAAACCCCAAACAAACAAAAACACGCCTTGACAGTGCACACTTTTACAGTATATTTCTATATAGTCTTAGCCTCAGACGTCTGATGCATAAGGAACACTTAGCTGGAAACACTTCAGGAGTTTCTAAGTCGTTATCTGGTTGGTTGAATTCTACAGGATGTCCGGGAGACGCGTGTCGCATTCTTTAAGGGTCCGCCTGGAAACAAATGCTGTGGCGTGTTTACAAGCGCTTATCAGGATCAACTAAATGCTGGATTTTGAAAAGTATGTGAATTTCACAGCTCCATTGTTGCAGTAAACTTGCACAATGTTCTTGAATTAATAATGTAAAGATCCACGTCTGATACTGCAGGGACATCGACTTTACATTTTCACGCCCCTAAACATGACACGGAACAAAATGAAGTGTGACTTGGTTGAACTTGTGAACTTTGTTGCGTTACATGCCAGTGTATGTAATATGTGTATGCCAGTGTAAATGTCCTCTCGGGCGGTCCTAGGTCCAGACCTTCTGCAGTCAGTCTAAAGGTCTGGCTACGCAAAACTAATTCCTATATGATATAGTTATGGAATATCACATGAGCAAGCATGCTCATTTTTCATGAATATCAGCACGATTGCAAATGTGATTTTATACAGCAGTTTAATAAACAAGAAGTTAATATTGTAAGTTAGATATTAGAAACAATATTGTCTGTTTTGCTCTATTTCTCCAACGAAAATAGTAACAGAACTGGTGTGCTGCGGTGGCGTTTTGTTTCAGTTAGGGTAAGGGTTGGGTATTCTTAAATCCTCTGGCCTCATGGGATAGTAAAGTGTCCATCAAATGCGCACTTTTGGGGACTTTTCTCCTACTGTTTTTTGAATACTATGTATTTGGACATACTACTCTTTTGCCGTACTGTTTTTCACGTACTATATAGTAGGGAAGTATTCGATTTTGGACACAGCGAGTGACTTCCCACCACCTCCTGGTGGTTTAAGTTTCATATTTAAAGTATCATTTAATTAAAAAACAAAAATGTTTGGATGCAGCTTCTGTGTCACTTCTGCAGTACAAAAAAAAAAAAAAAAAAAAAGAAAGGTTTTTGTTGATTGGTAGAAGCTTACACTCAAAAAAAAAATGCTGGGTTAAAAACAACCCAAGTTGGGTTAAATATGGACAAACCCAGCAGGTTGGGTTAAAGGACACCTATTATGCCCTCTTTCACAAGATGTAATATAAGTCTCTGGTCTGGTCAAGTTTCAGCTTAAAATACCCCACAAATTTGCCCCTATTTGGGGGTGAGCAAAAACATGCCTTTTACTATATTACTATATTGCTGGCTAAAAAATAAATCTGAAATTGGCTGAAAAAAATGGCTGGGTGAAAACAACCCAATCCTTGGGTTTGTCCTTATTTAACCCAGTGTATAATGTGTTATTATTCTAATTAAATTTACTGATTAAATGTGAGTATTTGACATAAAAGATACATTAAATAAGGTTAGTTATTAAATAAGGTTAGTTAAAATTGCCCTTTTGCCCCAGCAAATAATTTTTAGGTTGAAAATGTCACCCCTTAAGGAAAAGGTTAATTTCTGTCACTGCTGTGAACTAACCACTGCACAGCATATGAAGAATATGAAAAGCTTTAGGAGTCAGCTGTCCACAACAGGCCTAAACCAGTCAAGGTACAACATAAGAACACACTTAGAATCAAAAATTACGCAGTTATTATTGTCAACATAATCCCAGAGAATACATTATTATTGATATTACACACCCCTAGTCTGCACTGAATCACAGGAGAACACTGTGATTCACTGTGATGTGGTCTGTCTTCAACTGTGACTTGAGTGAGAGTGTGAGACTACTTTCTTCTGAGCTCTTTCCTCCAGAACATCACAAGGACCTAGAAGCTCTCGCAGAGAGTACTGAAAAGCACATGTGTGTAATGTCTTTGTCATATATCCGGATGTATGACTGTGCTCATCTGGAACACAATATTCCTGATTCATATCTGTCAGGTGATTTCACAAGCACACACGCTTAAACACGTTCTTTGTAAAATTGCAAAAGTTGATGCTTCAAGCTATGTGTTTTATTACAAAAGAACAGCACTTCTATTAAAGGACTGATCCGATGAACACAATCAGAGTTATATTAATAAATATCCTCATGCATATATATGGCAGTGAACGGGACCAACGAGTATGAAACTGAAGAAAATGCATCCATCCATCATAAAAGTACTCCACAGGGCTCCGGGGGATTACTAAAGACCTTCTGAAGCGAAGCGATGCATTTGTGTAAGCAAAATATCGATATTTTAAAAGTTATAAGTAAAATATCTATCCTTCCATACGAAGAAAGTGTAAAACTCTTGCAGTTCAAAACACCTTCTGTATTCAACTTACGGAAAAGTTGTTTTTTGTACTTTGAATTCGGAAGGTGTTCTGGCGGAAGCTAGATATTTTACTTTATAACGTGTTAAACATGGACATTTTTCTTACACAAACACAATGCTTCACTTCAGAAGGCCTTTATTAACCCCCGGAGCCGTGTGGAGTACGTTTATGATGGATGTGCGCGCTTTCTTCAGCTTCATACTCGCTGGTCCTGTTCACTGCCATTATAAAGCTTGGACGTGCCAGAATATGTAACTCCGATTGTGTTTATCAGAAAGAAGAAAGTCATATACACCTAGGGTGGCTTGAGAGTGAGTAAAGCTTGGGGTGATTTTCATTTTAGAACGAACTAATCCTTTAATGCATTTCCCGGTTGACTATCTTTGCCACAAAGACTTTCATTGGAAGTGCATCACTACAAAAGAGTTTTCCTTTATTATTATAAATTGAGCGATGAGACTCGTATCTGTCAGTTGATTTCACAAGCACACATGCTTAAACACGCTTTTTGTGAAGTTGCAAAAGTTGGTCCTCCAAGCTACGTGTTTTACAAGAGAACAGTGCTTGTATTAAAGGACTGATCATTCAAGGACTGAATATTTTTTAGTTATATGTCTCATATCTTGACATTAACATCTACTGTACATAATATCCTACCATACCTTAAGAGTGGTCTTCTTCTTGAAAACATTCAAAAGCTTTATAATGTTTTACTTGACGTTATGCCACAGATATTGTTGAAAAAACCTTCACTTGGGTAACCTTTTCTATCAATACTGTATTTATAAAGCATTATAATGTATGCATAATGCCTTATAAAATATATCCTTATCTCATGATAATCATAATAACTGTTATAATACATTATACAACTTAC
This sequence comes from Chanodichthys erythropterus, assembly GCF_024489055.1. NCBI lineage: Eukaryota > Metazoa > Chordata > Actinopteri > Cypriniformes > Xenocyprididae > Chanodichthys > Chanodichthys erythropterus. Next base: position 45,638,768 of record NC_090234.1, on the reverse strand, counting down.
CTATTTGTGGTTATAATGTTTAAGAGTATAATGATAATGAACACCATGTTATATCCAATTAAATTACAATGGATTAAGGTTCCCATAGTTGCATTATATGTCTCATATCTTGACATTAATATCCAACTACATCTTAACAGTGGACTGAAGACAGTCTTCTTTAAACTTCCAAAAGGCTTTAAAAGTGTTATACTGTATTTATAAGTAGTCTTTGTCAGCTCTACATAAAGTCTACTTTTAAACAGCCATAAGATATTGTGAATGGGTTATATGACACATATGCTGTATATGTAATATCAACAAAATCATATTGCAATGTTTCAGTGGTTACCAGTGAGCTTAAACCTGCTCACACTGGAAATTAACATTAGCCACACTCAAATATGAACAACCACTCCCAAACACTCACATGATGTAAAAAGATTTTAAATATATTTTATTTATACAGTCAAACCAAACATTATTCAGACATTTTTGGTATATTTTTACTAGTGGGTGCAGGACACTATAGTTAATTTATGTAAGTGAGGATAGCAAAATAAAGTAAACTGTGACATATTATACCCAAAAATTCTTCATACAGTAGACCACCAGTAAAATTGCTAAAAACTTGGAAACAAAAAATATTCAGACACTTTGACCTGAACATGTTTTGCTTAAGTGTTATCTGACATAATTACGATTATTTTTTTCTGACACAGTTTAACTCTGAGAACTTGTCACTATAGTGAATAAACTGAATTAATGAATGAAAAGTTCAAGGTGTCTGAATACATTTTGGTTTGATTGTATATTGAGACTTATAATACACTATAACTATTGAAATATAATCCATTATAATTTAAGTATATATTCTGTTACATGGTGTTCATTGTGCTATAAATCTTAAAATTTATAACCACAAATAGTGTTATGTACTATTACTGTTGTTACAATTATCCATGATAGGATACAACATACTGTATTATTTTTATGGCATTATGCCTGGCAATGGATTCAAATACAGGCTTCATAGAAAGTTTTACGCTGAAGTAATATTATAAACAGTAGGTATCACACTCAATAATCTAGTGCTATACTATTTTTTCATGTCTACAGAATTCTATAAAAATCTAGAACTTTGAGCTAAACCTAAACAGTAAATGCAGTAGACGTACCCTTGTTTCTGTGAGCACTTTGGGCATTGCAGATGAGTCTGTGTTCTTCAGGAGGGCATGGAAATTTGAGAATTATTTGAGAAAACAATTTAACCCTACAAAATACTAGAAGCAGAAGGAAAGCACTGGAACAAAACTACTACATGTGGGCAGAACCTCTGAACTATGGAACACAAATTCACACCACTGGCTGCAGAGTTTACAGTGGTGAGAAACAACAAAGTGAATCCATATATCCATTGCAGAGCAGCCTGATCTGAATAAACATCTTAAAATAACAGATGAAATCAGAGATTATGCCTTACAGAAGATATGAGGGCAAGTTACATCTGAGGCCGCAGGTACACCGCTAGTTACTTAGCAACTGAACTCATTCTGCTAATCTACGGTAACTTCCATAATACAGCACATGAGAAAAAGTGAAGGGGAGAGGAAAGGAGACTCTGTCTGAAGGACGAAAAGAACGTGCCTTGTGTTGCAGATGGGAGCGCACATCAGCAAACTGCAGACAGAGTGACAACTGTATTAATTACACAGATTCATTTCACAAAACCTGTGACACAGTTCATCATTCCAGCAAGAAGAACACAGGATGTATATACACCTAAAGAAATTAATAACATATATTTTTTATAGTTATTGTTGTAGTCATCTTTCTTTGTGTGAATGGGCCTTTATAAAGAATAAAATATTCTGTTCATAAAGTATAACTATATTGGTGTCTACATGAAAGGGCAATAATGTTCTGTTTATTATAAGCTACAGTGGTGGTCGACACCCTTAATAAATATGATCGACAATGACTATAAAAATAAATCTGCATTGTTTATCCTTTTGATCTTTAATTCATAAAATTAGCAAAAATCTAATCTTTCATTGAAGGATAATAATTGAAAGTGGGGTGGGGGGGGGTGTCACATTATGAAATAAATGTTTTTCTCCAAATCACAATTATTGGCACCCTTTTATTCAATACTTTTTGCAACCTCCTTTTGCCAAGATAACAGCTCTGAGTCTTCACCTATAATGCCTGATGAGTTTGGAGAACACCTGTCAAGAGATCAGAGACCATTCCTTCATACAGAATCTCTCCAGATCCTTCAGATTCCAGCTCCATGTTGGTGCTTCTTCTCTTCAGTTCACTCCACTCATTTTCTATAGGGTTCAGGTCAGGGGACTGGGATGGTCATGGCAGAAGCTTCATTTTGTGCTCGGTGACACATTTTTGTGCTGGTTTTGATGTTTGTTTTTTGATCATTGTCCTGATGGAAGATCCAACCACGGCCCACTATTGGATTTCTAGCAGAAGTGGTCTGGTTTTGATTTTTTATCTGTAGGTATTTGATAGAATCCATGATACCATGTATCTGAACAAGATGTCCAGGACCTCCAGCAGAAAAATAGGCCCACAACAATCAAGATCCAGCAGTATATTTAACTCTGGGCATGGGGCACTTGTTATCCATGTGTGCACCAAACCCATCTGGTGGGTTTGCTGCCAAAAAGCTCTTTTTTTAGTTTCATCTGACCATAGAAGCCGGTCCCATGTGAAGTTCCAGTCTTGTCTGACAACTGAGTATGCTGGAGACTGTTTCTGGGTGAGAGCAGAGGATTTTTCTTGAAACCCTCCCAAACATCTTGTGGGGATGTAGGTGTTGTTTGATCAAGACTCAAGACTCAACTAATCTCTGCAATTCTCCAGCTGTGATCCTTGGAGAGTCTTTGGCTAGTCTTTTGACTTCTTAATTATTGCCCTGATGGTGGAAATGGGGATTTTCAATGCTTTAGCTATTTTCTTGCAGACACTTTCTATTTTGTGAAGCTCAACAATCATGAATGATTAAGGGAATTTGGTCTTTGTGTTTCCTCATGTTTATACTCATGTATATAAGTCATGGCTGGACAATTTCATGTACATTATCACCCTGGTGTGCTAAAAAATGTAAATGAATGAATGTACTTTAGAGATATTTTACTCATAAAAATTCTAGGGGTGCCAATAATTGTGGCCAACGTGTTTTGGAGAAAAACATTTATTTCATAATGTGATTTTTCCCCCCACTTTTTTTTTTTTTCTTTTTCTGCAATGAAAGGTTAGATTTTTGCTAATTTTATGAATTAAAGATTAAAAGGATAAATAATGCAGATTTTTTTTAGTCATCTTTGATCATATTTACCAAGGGTGCCAATAATTCTGACCACCACTGTATATACAGCTATATTGTCTGCCGCTCTTTAAAGTCAGGTGGATTCTGATTGGCTTTCTATGTTTTTATCATTCATCAGCTGAAAAAAAAAAAAAAATAATAATAATAATTCTGAAAGTGATTTTCAACAAGTCATTCCTCTATATTGTTCTTATTATCAGAATTATTATAGTTAGATTTAAAGGGGTCATGAACTGCATTTCTAATATAATTTTCTGTGAGGTTAATTTATAATGTAAGCAAGATTTTTAACAGTTATAAACAGTTTTGCATAGTAATTTTTTTTTTTTTTTTTTTTTTTTTTCAAAACTTCCAATGCTGAAAAATGGCAACTATTGAAATACAGCCATATATGTTTGAGCCAAAGCCTCATCCCAAATCAGAAGACAACAAACCTACACCTCATATTTAAGACCTGCACTCCCATGGGACCCAACGCAACAGAGTGCGGCGCGGGACAACATTTGATGGGCACGTGCAGGCTGTAAGATAATTTATAGTCGCAAGCATATGTGAGATTCTATTTATAACACATGTTTGCAGTGGTGAGCAATGTAACCAATCACAGAGATATCTGTTGATTTCTGAGATGCAATGGCCAGTCAGAGGTGTTTATGTTAGAATCCTCTCACCGCTCAAAATGGCAGAGTTTTTATGCAGTGCTGAAATTTGCGAATGTTGCGGGCGATAGTGGGAGCGGGACTGAAAAATCTGTCCGCGCAGGTCTCTACCTTAAATACCAAGGATTAGGGCTGGACGATTATGGCCAAAAATCAAACCTCGATTAACTGAACATTTTACCTCGATTCCGATTAATGAACTATTTTTTGAATTAATGAATTAATTGTGTTTCTTTTTTTTTTTTGCCCTCATAGTTCACTGACAAGGTTTGTAGGGGAGAGCAGGGTAAGTTGTCACATGGGTAAGTTGTCAGACTCTTCATAACTCCAAAACTAGAGGCTCTATCTTAAAAAATCAAATAGCCACTTTGTGTGACTACTTCTTCCATAGAGCGATCTTGACCACATGTGACCAGGAAGTTGATTAATCTGAGGTTAGCACAATTTTCTTATTTTTTGACTTAAAAAGTAAAAAAATTTGCACTCTTAATTTTATGCAATACAACTTAATAAAAAATATTATTTTGCACAACATAGAGGAGACAATAACATGTCTTTTGATACTTTAGCTGACATGCTATGTTGAGCGAACCTTGAGATTTGGCCAACATTAGCACACATGTGAGTTTGGGGCAAGTTGTCTCAGTGACTTTGGGGCAAGTCGTCACATGTAACAACTTGCCCCAGTACAAATAAACACATAGAATATGCTCAAAAAAGAGGTTCAGCATGTTAAGTCAGTTATGTTCAGAGATTAAACATGTTAAGCGAGTTATCTGCAGTATTCCATTCGGTTATCATGGATCTATGTTTGAGTTTAAAGTTCAAAGTAAAGTGGTCTTGCCACTTAGGGCCCTATAATACACCCGGTGTAATGTGACGCAAGGTGCAGCACAAGTGTGTTTGCAAGTTTGTGTCCAGCGCCATTCGCGTTTTCCCATTTAGCGCCACGTCCTTAAATGAGTAAATGCATTTGCGCCAGTTAGTGCGCCCCTGGGCGTTCTGGTCTAAAAAAGAGGTGTGTTCAGGCGCATTGCCGGCGCATTGCTATTTTAAGGAGCTGAAAATAGACTGCGCCATAGACCAACTCAAACCTGGTCTAAAGTCTAAAGTCAATGGCGCAATATTTTTTTGTTAGAGCGCGTTGGTAGAAACTGCACCTCTGGGCGCGTCCACAGTGCGCGTTGACTTTGCTTATTACACACAGGGATACGCATCACACAAACATGCCAAATATTAAAAACAAAAGGATTACAGTGTAAAAGAATATTATTGTGTAGGCTACATAAATATAAAAATGTAATGATGAATAGTCATTGCGTGTATTAGAATTAGGCTACCTATTTTCAATTCAGCCTATTACTACTTATAATGACGAAATTGGCTAATTAATTGAACAATCGTGCCAATACACACACATATATATTAACTGACTCATCGCGCGGAGCTATTTGAAAGCCTGCATTTACAAGCCCACTTTAACTTCGCGCACGAGCAGATCCGTTTCTTCGCTTGAAAAGCGTTCAGCTTTTCCGCCAATAAATTCCGCCATGTAAATAGCAATCCGCCATGGCGCTCGCGCATCTCACTCTTAAAGGGAATGGGAGATGACACTCTGATTGAACGTTACGCCCATTACTCATTAAGAGAATAGAATGGATTTGGACACGCCCTGAGTGCACCTGCGCCCTGCGCTTTACAATTTGCATTTAGATCGTTAAAATAGGACCCTTAATGTGTTTTGATTGAAATGTGTATTGTTTGGATTGAAATAATTGTTTTTCCAAATTCTCTAGGCATGATTGTTTATATTCCCAGTTCTGGAATAATAACAATTAAGTAGTTGTGTTCTTATTTTTAGATAATCTAGTGTGACAACTTACCTGCCAACGGGGCAAATTGTCACAAGTGCACATTCTCTATTCAACAATCTACAACTCCGTAATTACATAAGATATGAAAATGTAATGAATACAACATATGTGCCCAAGACTTCCTTCTTTCATTTGGTATGACATTTATACCGTTGTGATATATGGTGCTCAGGAAATGTTAGACAGTGTGAAAAGAGTGACAACTTACCCCGCTCTCCCCTAATGTAAATATGACTGACTATTAAAGGTGGGATATTTTTTTCCTATTGAAAGAGTGATCTGACATAACAGCTCACTATCAGCAGTTATTTTATCTATGGTTCGTAACATTTCTTACAGATTTCTGCTCGTTGTAAATCATATAAAGATAAATTAGTACAGTACCAGTACGAGTGATTGCGCGTGTCAATCTCTCTATTAACTGTGAATCTGTGGGTTGTACATAGTTCCTTCAAAAGTAGAAACATTTATGCTATAACAAGTTTTGAGTTTCTAAGCTACACAGGACAGCGCTGACAACTAGTTTCTGCATTCCTCTCTGTGCGCGCGATCTTCACTTTTTGCACAGCTACTGTTTGTATGAGTGTTCGTGCCAGAGTGCGGCTGCGCAAGCATGGTAGCTCGAAATAGTATACATCCAATCTTCTAAAATTGCTTGAATGTCCAAACTGGCAAACCTTAAAACAAATACAACTGACAAATTTAGTGCAGAAGCAAGGCTCACCGCTTGCGCGCCATCACTATGTGTTGAACCGGCGTTCACCTCTGTGTTGCTTTTATGCCACCGACTGGACGGGGCAGAGTCATGTGGCTACGCACGCAATAGCATGTATTTAAAGGGGAAGTATTAATAGGATTAAAAACCGAAATAACCGACATGGCAAAATTACGTCGGTTAGAAGTTCTGAATTTCGGTTCCGATTACTTTTTGAATAATCGTCCAGTCCTACCAAGGATACTCCAGTCTGCAACAGCATGGTAATTAATCATCTTTATTTATAAAAATATGTTTCTGCAAATGCAGCCTTTCGTTGCACTATGATGTCATACTGAGACAAAATCCGAAATGAGTCATTTTGGGAGCTTGGTTTCAATAAAAACCGGACGTATTGAGTTCTGAAATTTATAGGATATTTTTTTTTATAGTAGAAAAGCCTCTTTTATGTCAAAAGAAAAAAAATAATTTCTCAATTCATGACCTCTTTAAAAATAAAACATAAAACTTTCTTGCTACTTAATAAAATTCTTTTATTTCATTCAGTACCCTTATTTCCCTAATTAAAAGTTGCTCATCGAGGGTGAGACTTTGGTGTCAGGGTCAACTTTTGCTTTGTCTTATTCATTGTTGAATACACATGCATCTACATATGTAAGCAGAAACTCCACTGAAAGGTTGCAAGCTTTTAACATGTGACCCAGGAAAAGAAAACAACAACAACTGAGCAGAATTCCAGAATTAGAATCGGGAATTCTCTAGCTACTGCATAAGGGTTAGACCTTAATCCAATTCAAATGACAGGGAGCTTAGCATATTGAACCCATTCAAACAGATCCCCTCAGGCTCAGTGTAAATACTTCGGTCCCGTCATCAGGCTGGTAAATAACAGACAGGGAAGTTCCTATATTTCTCATATGATGCTGATGTGTCAGTTATCCCGTTCCTCATCAGAATAAAAATATCTAAACCAGTGCTGTGAGTCAGAGGCCAGACAGACAGACACATGTCAGTTGTGTTCTACTCTTGGTTCTGTCATGGTGCACAGTTTCCTAAGCCATTTAAAGTCTTACAGTCCTCATGACTATACAAAAGAGCCTTTCAGAAATCACATGAAGTCTGTACACACTCTGCAGTTGGATACACCATATCAGTTCAGAAATATTAGATGCAATACTATCAGGGTCTTGTATGATTCATTTGCTATGATTATGCTGTAATAACAACAAACAATGTTTGTGTTCATGCATGTTCACACCTTAACGTTGAATGTCTGCTGGTTCTAGAGAAATTGTTGCCTGTGACAGCTGATGAGAGGCTATTTCCTCCATGGAGATCTTCAATCGATCGACTCCAGGGTTTAGATTTATCCACCGAGTTATCAGTGTTGTTCTCAAAACTGTCACCATCATACCTATAAAACACACAAAAAGAGAAAATATTACATCATATTATTCAAATAAATAGAGTATATATTCACCATATATATTTATTTGTGGCCTTGGGGCTTTTGCTTATATGTGCATTCTTTTTTAATCCTTTTTTTAAATATATATATATAAAATAATAATAATAATAAGTTAAACTACCATTCAAAAGTTTAGGGTCAGTGATTATTATTATTATTATTATTATTATGAAGAAATTATTATCTTAATTCATTAAGGATGCATTAAATTGATCAAATAAATATTTTTACATTGTTACAAAAAAATCTTAAATCTATAAATCAGCATAGAATGATTTCTGAATGATCATGTGACACTGAAGACTGGAGTAATGATGTTGAAAATTCACAGGAATATATTGCATTTTAAAATATATTCAAATAGAAACAGTTATTTTAAATGATGAGACTTCTTTGGTAAACATAAGAGACTTCTTAAAAAAAAAAAAAAAAAAAAACATAAAAAAATCTTACCGAACTTTTGAAAGCTAATGTATCTAGTGTGTTGTATTGGGGTGTCAGGATGTTATAAAAGTTTAGGGGTTTTTTTCTCCCCCAAAAACACACACTAAAACATAATTTCTTATCAGGTTGTAGAGTGCTATTTGTTGTAAATGGGATCTTGTGACTTGATCTGATCTCAGTGAACAGGCTGCATACACTCTCTAACACACAGACACACAGACACACACACACACACACACACACAGGTCCACTCAGAGCAGCAGTAAGGCATGCAGTCAGAGCCACACACAGACACAGCAGCGGTCTGAGTGAAAGGAGCCATTGTGCTCATTGTGTTCATGTTCGGTACAATCACGGGTGACTTACGTGACAGCATACTGTGCAAACGAAAGATACTCCACCAACACATCCAAACCCTTATTCTCCTCATTCAGAAACTCCCGCACCCACCTAAACAGAGAAAGAGAGAGAGAGAGCATTACAAAAAATACTGTTGCAGTACTATGTTAATGTGACGATATCTTTATATCACTATTCGTTATCATACAGCACTATTTGTTATACTATAATATATTTAATCATGCAGTGGACAATCCAAGAAACTCTATAGAGCAGTGTGTTCCAGTGTTCAGAAACTGCACTTTCATACAGAGACAGACATCATGAAATATGTATCATGGAACGGCGTCTCAGTAGCTTAAAAAAGCAGCTTCAACTCAGTTCAGAGATTGAAAGCAAAGGTTTCATGTAGAAGGATTTCTCCCTCAGAGCAACAGCAATGAGAGATACTTCAAAGACATTGCAGAGACATCCCTGAATGCCGCACACATACACACTGACAAAGACCGCAAGGATCCTAGAAATGATCAAAAGCTGGTTTTCACCTTTTCTTAGCAGTGAAAAATAGGCCAGAACCTGAAAACCTCACAGTTGTGATTATAGAATTCTGAAAGAAAAATGAGTTATGTCTCTATTTCTTTTCATTTTCTATTAAGCAGTTTGACTCATACCGTATTTGTTAATGTAGTTATAGGATCAGTGTGAGGCAACTTAGAATTTGAAACTAGCCCATAAGATCATATTGTTAAAGTGCCCCTATTGTGCTTATCTGGATGTTACCTTTCATGAAGTGTGTTATATAGCAGTTTGTGAGTGTAAAAGGTCTGCAAAGTTTCAAAGATCAAAGTCCACAATAAATGGAGTTATTGTTAACTGGTTGTTTGTTTGTTTGTTTTTTCCCAAAAGAAAGAACTAATTCTGAACTGCATGAAATGAGTCTTCACTCATCAGTAATTCCAGTCTTATACTTGCTGGATGAACCTACATAGGTTTATAACACATTTGCATAATGCCAGACTATGGTTTCACTGGCTGGCCACAAATAAAGTCTACTTTGACCCGCCTTCAAACTTTGTAGCTGAGACTGGAAGAGTTTGGTTTGTGATGTCGACATGCTGAGAAGATGCTGTTTACTTCACTGCAAGAGCAAATCCAGATTGCACGCACTTCCAAAGAGTGAGGACTCGCGCTGAAATTGATACGGTAAAACCGACGACATTGTTACTGTTCATATCACTCTGTGTACAAGTGCTGAGGAAGACTCTGGAGCTGAAATTCTGATATGGTAATAGGCATAGCATAATAAGGGCAGTTTAAATGTCATCTGTAAGTGATCTGTCAGACTTTTTCCAGCTCAACCTATAGTTTACTGGCTACTGAAGCAGATGGAGCCAGAGGATATTTAGCTGATGTGGGACCATGGCTGACGCGATACATGGAAAAAGACATGCAGCTTCAGTTACAGAACTGCAAAATTCACTGCATTTAGACCTTCAAAGATTAAACAGGTCATGCAACATGCGATACAACTCTCTACAATGGAGGCTTGAACCATACAGTAGTGGTTTTCAACCCTGCCCTGCTGAAAAATCCAACATAAACCCGTATGAATGAATTCCATGCTAGTTACAGTGCTGGTTAGTGCTTGTATACTGCTGGATAGTGTCTAGCTGGCGAACCAGCACAGTCATGCTGTTCTCAAGCGAATCTGATTCACCAGCATGGTCTTGCTGAGTGTGAGTAGGCCAGTTGTATGCAATCAGTGTTTTCACGAGTTCACACTTACAAATAAGTCAGGTAAATAAATTGGTAAACGTATTTGGCGTGCTGTCGGCCTGAACACAGAATACACCCCCCCCCTTTTTAAGATTATATGAAGTAACCCAGAGAGTGTGAGGAGACGGGGTGGTGGAGGGATTCTGGAAACTGTCGAGGATCCTTGGGTGAGTTTTGACTGTGATTATATACAGGCCTGAACTCATGCCGATTGGGTAGATACGTTGATTGCAGATTGTTGACAGCTGGTTGAGATGACATAATGATTGGGTATCTTATTTGACTTGTTCCTCCTGAACTAAGTTAATAAAACATAATTTGGGGACAAGCATTGTTTTTGCTTGCACATTTCTATATTTAACACATTAATTGTCTAAAGAAAAACAATTAAAAAATTAAAACATGATTTATTGTAATATATAATGATAACTTTGTAATTTATTTTGCTCCCTCTTTTGAAAGTAGAATTGAATACTTGAATTGAATTGTTTTAACTATGATTATATTATTAATCATTGTCATCTGCAGTTTTCAATAAAGAAAAAAATCAAACTGGTAAAACTTTTCAAAAGATATAAAGGATTTGTCTCCTATTTCAAAAGATCTGTACACAAATCAGTTAAAATCAGTTTGAAAAAGTTTGTGTACATTCCAAAAAAAACAAAAAAAACAATGACAACATCATTTTAAGCAGTTTGTTCAATGACAGGGGTTATGAGAAGAGCTCTTTCAATGGTACACTTAAAGGTGCTCTAAGTGATCCTGGGCGGAGTAACTTCCTGTTGACATTGAAGTGTTGTCAAACAAAACAGAGGCTAGCTAGACCCTCCCTCCTCCTCCTCCTCCAATTCCTCCCCCTCCCCTCCGTGCTTCCTGAAACAGTCATGAACGCGCATTTAAAATCATTCTTGTTGGTTATTGGCTGGAGCATGTTTATTATGTTTTGTGGTCCAGACTGCACCAGTTTGTTTTTATTGCTGTTTTCGGAGTTTGTGGCGACTACAGAGACCGCGTTTTTTTACAGTGTGTTCAGGGGACAGGCAGCTAGCAGATAGTGAGGAGATGTTTGCTGTACGTGACAAAAAATGTTTTGGCCTAAAATCGCGTGACATCACTTAGAGCACCTTTAATAATGAAATAAGTGAAACAACTTAATAATGGAAGTTCAAAATTGTTGTTGAATATTGCTGTTTTTAAAGATTTTCATGCTAATTTAGGAACTCGCATAAGTCAAAATCCAGCTGTCATTCAATGATTCCAAAAAGTGCACATAGTAAAAGTAATTTTAGTCAAAAGTATGAAACATTGTAGACAATAGTGAGAGCATGCACTTTCAACAATTGCTGAAAGAATTAATTTAACCAATGTCAAGGGCCAAGTGCCCAACTAAAGGGAACACTGATCACCATAATGGCGACATCACACAGACTTCAACAACTTTTGTACATGTAGCATTTGAAAGAAATAAAGACAAACTGGTTTGTAATTAGTTATCATTGGTAATGCTGTTTTTGAAGTTAAGCATCCTCTGATGAGATATGACTGATTTTATTTGAAGTTGATGTCATCAAAGGCTGTGTGGCTCTAAGTCAGTTGTAGTTGTTGTGTTCCTGCTTGCCTCTTCCTTATTTTCAGTTCTTGTTGTTCCTCTTTTCTTCAGTGTTTCTGCTTGATAACTGCAGGTGTTTGTCACTAATGGTCAATCATTAATTGTAGAGTGAATCTACTTCATTTCATTTGCTTCAGTGTTACTTTTACTCTCTATAGATTGCTGTGTACAAGTAAACATGTAACCTGCAACAAGTGTTTTTCTTTAATAAATACTTTACTAAAGTAATTTGAAATTTGTCCTGGCATTTATCTAACCATGAGCACACATTAAGAAATATAATATGTAACACGTATGTTTTTTTGTTGTTGTTGTTGTTGTTGTGGTCTTGCTGGGATGATACCAGCACTCAAATGACAACATCTGCTGGTCAACCAAGCACACCTGCTTCCCAGCAAACCAGCATTCCATACGTGGGACTAGCAAACCAGCAAACAGTATCCCATGCTGGTCCCAGCGTGTAAAACATACCTTATGCTAGTAAAAAGCAATGCTGGATTTTTGTATGGCATTGCAAGTCAAATATTGCACTCTGTTCTTTTTTTCAATAGAGCTGACTGTACATTATCCCTTAAAATATAGCTTTACCATAATGTACAGTACAAATGGTGGAAACATTGTAAAAAAAGGAAAAGATCTGAAACTCTAGCGACAAGAGTTGTGGTACTGTACTGTTTTGTGTTTGTCGAACCCTCTGTGAGCAGACAATACTGCCTTATCTCATCTAGATTAGCTAGATCATTTATGTAATCTAGTTCAGTACCATATGGTAGCTAAATCTCTATACAGTATGTTTATCTGCTCTGGCTTTCTGGCAGTATGTTTGTCTGGTCTGGACTGCCCTTGAAATAATGAAACTATAATAACAGGGGGATGACAAGGGAAGAGTGTGTGTTCTTTGATACTGGAATATCACATCTTCCCATTTTCCTGTTGTGACATTTTCCTGACCTCCCTGAGTTCCGTCAGCCTTTCCACTTCCTGTAAATCCTAGTTCCCAGCATGCAACAGGGTGTGTGATTTTCAGGTCTCACAAAATCTCAGAATCTCTGTGCAGAAAGTAGTAACATATCAATCAAACTTTTCTTCAGTAAAAAAACAATACAAATGCTAATATTAATTGTGAACATTGTCTTAATATGCTGCATATATGTTATATGTTATATGTTATTTGTTATATGTTATATGTTATATGCAAAAAAGTTATATGTTGTTCATGCTGTTATTTACCACATTTTGAATAGTCTGTATCCCCTGACATACATTCCTGACAAATCTAACCAAAGTCTAGTCAAAAATGTCAATTTTAGGATACTTAGACATGTCATACATGCAGTATATTTTGCATATTATAGGAATATAGGTTTAAACCTTAATAGGGCAACGTATCCTGGGAAAGACAACTCATAAAATCCAATATATCAAATATATCAAAAATTCCTTTATGTTTTACGTAAGTCCAGATGATATAAAAAGTGACATTAAATGATTTTTTTGCTGATCATTTTCCACCCTTGTCTGTTTAGGGGTTAATTTCTACATTTTCAAATGCTGAACCATAAAACTTTTTTGACGAAATACAGCAGAGAGCCATTAAGCTTCTCTTTTTGTTGATAAGCACTTCTCTTTGAAATTAGGGGAAGATGGTTGGCGCATGCTATGCCCACAAATGCATGTTACAGCGACCTAAACTTGCATTTACTGTGAACCGAGCCGCTCTCAGACGCTGAAAACTCTGACAGATCATGAGGTGGTCGCATGTAACATGGAGCAAATACATTTATTTAATTAAAGGGTTAGTTCACCCAAAAATGAAAATAATGTTATTAATTACTCACCCTCATGTCGTTCCACACCCGTAAGACCCTAGTTCATCTTCAGAACACAAATTAAGACATTTTTGTTGAAATCATGGTTCAATTTTTGGTGTGCCAAAAAAACAAAATAACGACTTATATGGTGATGGCCGATTTCAAAACACTGCTTCATGATGTTACAGTTCCAGTCATTCCCGGACTCCATTTCCCATAATCCTCCCTGCCAATCACCTGCACTCACTCCACCACTTAGTAGTAAGTGCAGTGCATTATCTGGATTATTTAAGCCACTCACATCCTCACACACTTTGCGAGGTCTTGTATTACTACAGTTTGCATTTCTGAGCGTTGATCATTCTGTTTGTCTGCCTGTTACTGATCCTGTCTGTTTCCCGTGTACGGTTCTCTGCTGCCTGCCCTTTGGATTATTTGCTCTGTCTTGGACTTGTGTTTGATATCTGCCTGCCCTGATCTACTGCCTGTTCCACGACCACAATTCTGTTTGCCACTGTTTGACCCTTGCCTGTTTGACCACGAACATTGCTTAATAAAGCTTGCACTTGGATCCCATGTTGTGTCCAGATTCATTACACATGAAGCTTCGGAGCGTTATGAATCTTTTGTGTCGAATCAGCGCTTCGGAGCGCCAAAGTTGCGTGATTTCAGCAGTTTGGTGGTTTGACACGCGATCCGAATCATGATTAGACACAAAAGATTCATAACGGTCAGAAGCTTCATGACGCAGTGTTTTGAAATCAGCCATCACTATATAAGTCGTTATTTTGTTTTTTTGGCGCACCAAAAATATTCTTGTTGCTTTATAATATTAATATTGAACCACTGTACTCACATGAACTGATTTAAATATGTTTTTAGTACATTAATGGATCTTGAGAGAGGAAATGTCATTGCTGGCTATGCAGGCCTCACTGAGCTATCAGATTTCAACAAAAATATCTTAATTTGCATCCCGAAGATTAACGAATGATTACTCACCCTCATGTCATGGAACGTTCCTGCCTTTAAATCGCAGTCTTTGCAATTTGATAATCGTACTATAGTGCCATATAGTGATTCTAGTTTTATTTTGATTGATCTTGCAGGCCTATTTTATTGTATCAAGTTTCTCTTCTTGAGCTTAAATTAATTTGGTTATGTTCCTAGTCAAACAGCATTCACGTTGTATTTCTGCAGTATGCTGATTTTTGTTATGCATAGAATACCTGGATGATCTACTACAGTGGTTCTCAAAACTATTATGTCTCTCTCATCATTCATTCACAGCCTCTACTAAAGAGCTGATGATCTATTTCAGGACTGCATCTGAAAACTGGAAAATGCTGCCTTAATAGGACACATTTCAAGGTAGGAAGGCATCAAGGCACGTCCAAATCCAATGTTAGCTTCACATCCTGTTTCCTGAGATACCTTCATCTGATCGATTTTTAAAGGCAGCATAGATGTATCCTTCACTGCCTTTGATATTCCACAATCCTGTGCTTTCTATTGTGTGACAGTTGAGCTAGAAATCAGTTTTGTGACGTACCTTCATGCACAAATGCTGCCTTACAAGTCATTGCCTGATAAGGCAGCGAGGCAACAAGTCAGCTGCCTAGGTTTTCGGATAGAGGATTCCCATGTTTGTCATATGATATGAGGGAGACATCCAAAATGTGTAGTGACAACATTCCTCCAGGATGTCTTTGAGAAGCATTGATCTACTATCTAGGACTTCAACCCTGCTCCTGGGGACCCACTGTTCTGCAAAGTTCATCTCCAGCCTTCTTTAGCTCACCTGGCCTGTGAATTTTTTTTTTTTTTTTTTTTTAATGATTCTGAAGAGTTTGATTAGCTGGTTCAGGTGTGTTTAATTAGGGTTGGAGCTAAACTCTACAGGACAGTAATATTTATCACATTTTTAAAAAATTTATTATAATAATCAGACTGGTTGGTAGCACAAATAGTTTTGCAGCTTATTATTATCTAGGATTTATGAACCTATAGCATCTTTAACCATTGCACCATGTCTTGCTGTTTTTTTCCACAGTGTTACACATGAGCTCTGTGTTATTTAAAAAAGGAGTCCCAATGTCCTGCTTTCTTTTCTAAAAGATCTCATCTGACCTCTGGCATTAACAGCAAACCTGAAATACTCAGACAAGCCCGTCTGGCACCAACAACCATGTTCAAAGTCACTTAAATCACATTTATTCTTCATTCTGATGCCCAGTTTGAACTTAACATATCTTCTTGACATCAGATGTGTCTTACATGAACCTGCACTGTGCAGGCTGATCAGTGTATGACACCAAAGTACCACTAGAGAGATTAGGGAGCAGATGGCTCCTTATGCTTTTGAATCACTCTCACGTTTCTTTGACGTCATACACCTATCGGTCGGCACAGTGCTGCTTCAAGTTGAACACACTTCATGTCTACATGCCTAAATGCATTAAGTTGCTGCGCTGTGATTGGCTGATTAAATATTTACGTCAACAAGCAGTTGAACATATGTACGTAATAAAGTGGCCAGTGAGGGTATGCTGTACGCAGTGTAGTATTCAGTAAGTATTACTCAAGTATTACATTCTAAACATTTTCAGAGTACTTGTAAGAATAGTCCTGATTAGGTTGTGTAGAGATTTCCACAAAACTTATCGGTTGGCAATCTCGCAAAATTCCCCTGGACAGAAATATGACAAGTTCAGTCAGGAATATTTGGCTGGTGCATGTGCTGCTTCAGACAAAAGACCTTTATTTCAGTTTCGATTCATCTTACATGAGGGCTTTGCTACAGTTTTCCTTCAGGAGTGTGTCTGTGTTACTCAGAACAGTGATCACAGCTCCAGCGTGAGCAGTATTTAATGAACACACATGCACACAGATGAACTCACCCGATGTGATTGGTCCGTAATGAGATTTCCAGCTCCCGCAGGACCTGCGTCGACTCCTGCACTCTCCTCCTGAACTTCTGCAGAAGACAGAACAACAAAAACAGTGTTTATTGCAGCCTTCATCTATTAGGCTTAATAACAACAAGAAAGAATCTCGTAAATTTCGCACTTGTTTCTTCTAGACAACAATGGGATTAAATAAATAGCAAATGAAGAACAAGTCACACATGCCTCCTCTACACTTAAAAAAATGATACACTGGAAAAACTTAAAATCATTATTTTCTTTTCAAATGGTATTAATGGTTTGGTTCAAATCTTATATTTTGATTTAATAATAATAATTTTCCGAAAGACAAAAACATTCACACAAAGTAAGAATATATTATAAAGACCTTAATCGATATTCTTAATCAATATGTTTTCTTTAGACATAAGCCAAAATATTACTTAATCAATATAATAATGTTTGGCATTTTAGAACTTAATTTCTCTATAAATAAAAGTTAAATTAGCTATAATATGACAGCATAAATTTCACTTAAGATAAAACTAAACACCTTTTGTTGGTCAATGTGTAATTTAGTCTACTTTGAAAGACCTGAATGTTTATTGTGATGTCTGGAATTTGTCTGGAAAAGAGAGGTTAAAAAAAAAAAAAAAAGATAGAGAGATCAACGATGTCAGCTGCTAAATACATAGCCTACTTCTATATAGTATAAGAATGCAAATTAGGTGTCTTATTACATGTCTCTCTCCTTCTATCTGTTGCTGTCTCCATCCTTTCCTCTTTTTCACTGTCATTCCCTCTCTAACACCCTTTGATGCAATCATTTCAGTGTCTGACATCAATGAACCAGATTGATTATTAATGCCTGGCCTGCCACTGATCAGCGTGGCTGCCGTCTAATTAGCATTTCAGAACTGCAGCAGCAGTTTTGAGTTAAGATTTGGCAGCTTATCTCATTCAGCTGGTAAAAGCAGTGTGTCTCTCTCATTGGATGGCATTTTCACATGCATTTCACCTGACACGTGATTGGGTTGGCCACAAAGCCACTGTAACCATGGCTACAGAGAACAAAAGTGGGCCCACGGTTTGGACTCAACCCTATTATGAGACTAAGTGGAGAAAACAACCAAATAAACCCATTACCTTGAAATAATTTGGGATTTACTGTGCTTTCAATCCTTAATTTCTTTCTTTATTTTATTTTTTTTTATGGTGCCAAGAGTTGGGTGGATGTTACAAAGAATATGTCTGTATCTGTGTTACATATACCCAAATATATATATAAAGTAGATTTAAATAATAATAATAAAATACAATTTTAAATAAAAAAAAAAATAAAAATAGATGCTAATAAAGCAATTGTTGAAAGAGTTTAGGGCTATAAAATGAATGAGGTTATAGCTTAAATAATTGGTTTTAGGAGAATTTGATGAAATGTTTCATATTATTGACATCTCTGAAGCAATGCAAGACTAACTTGAAATGACATGTTGTCACTTATATTTCCAATCTCTCTTATTTTCTTAACCTTTCCATTTAAACTGTGATAGAGACACATTTTCATCATCCAATCAATTCCTTGTGGATAAAATGAAGTCCTGTCCAACATTTATTTCTCACCAGATATCCTTTTTTATGTGGGTATATGTCAGAAATAAAATGGGAAGCAAATGCCATTTCACAGTCAACCACCACAAACTATCACACTTCAAAAATCCACTTGAAAAATGAGAAAACTTAGCCACTTTTGGCTTACTACAGTACTATACTATGATTTGGTACACATTAATCCTAATCTTTAATAATATTTTGAATGGATATTCTGCAAATTAGGACAGAGATTGACAAAGTCAAAGAGACAGACGCATAAAAACAACAGAAATAGTGAGTATAGAGAAAAAGAGGGGAGTGTGTGCTCTGTTGTTCCCAGCGTGGGTGTGTTTGGCACATGTGGAGTGCAGTGTGTTTTCAGTGTGTGTGCAGAGCTCACGCTCCCACCTCGACTTTAAGCATTCCCAGCTGCGGCAAGAGTGAGAGAGAGAGATAGAGAGAGAGAGAACGGGAAAAAGAAAGCAGTTCTCCAGAGAGGTCATCCTGGATTGGAATCAATGGCACAGACATTCTTCAGGACCCTCTGGAATGACCCTCTTCCTGCTGAGATCCGATTGGCTGAGAGCCGCGTGTGGAATGCACCGTATGTAAAGCTCTCGGCGCACACAAAGTAACAATTGTTCAAGTCTGCAGAAAAGAACCATACCCAGAACGTACAACCATAACTCTCCATCTCTCTTTTTCGCTTTCATTGTATTAATCATCTACGTTCACTGGGACTTTCTATCCATTTCCCTCTGTCTATTACTTTTTATGTGTGTCTCAAGCCTTTCGTCCTCCTTTTCTCTTTCAACACATGTTCAAATGATCCCCCATCCCATCCCAATTTTTTTTTTTTGTACTTTCTCTGAGCTCAGGGACATGATGTCAGCCGTCGGTGTGAAACGCCCATGAGATCAGCACAAGAACACCTTCAGAGTCCACACCACAAGAAAGACATACACAATAATATCTGACCTTTAATATTTAATCACATCTGTCTTCAATTCATTTCCGGTCTATTATCCCTCCTGGTCACTCTCATCTCCTCTTGTCTCATTGCTTCTTTTTTTTTTTTTTAGTATAGCATAGTTTTTATAAACTTTTTATGAGGGGTAATATCATTAATATAATATCATGATATCATTTTGGTTTCAAGGGTTTCAAAGGATCATCATTACCAGGGCTTGACATTAACTTTTTTTGCTCATGAACCACTGTGACTAGTGGTTTTTCAAAGTTACTAGCCATCAGCATTTTCACTGGCCACAATTTTGCTGTTGGGAAATTACATTTTATATGATTAAAGTTGACTTTGGCATGTTTAAATTACTTGACTTTGAGTCATTTTACTTGACTTATAAGATTGAAAACCCTTTCAAACTTTCAAATGGAGAGTGACCACCCAAATCAAGATAACATTGTATATCAGCTGGTATGTACAGGTGGGCAAGGGGTGGGCAATTTGAGCATAAACTAATATGAGACATTTTAATATGAGAAAATTATTTTTGTTGGGCTATATAAAAGAACAAAGAAGCAAATTAGCAAATTACAAAAAATAAATAAATAAAAAATAATCTTTTTTTTTATTATTATTTTTTTTTTTACATGTTTTACATGTTTATTTAACATGTATAGGCCTACATTACACATCTTTTGTTGTTTGATTAAGGGGCAGTCGTGGCCTAATGGATGGAGAGTCGGACTTGTAACCCAAAGGTCATGGGTTTGAGTCTCAGGTCAGGCAGGGATTGTCGGTGAGGGGAGTGAATATCCAGCGCTCCCTCCACCCTCAATACCACGACTGAGGTGAGACCCTTGAGCAAGGCAACGTACCCCCAACTGCTCCCCGGGCGCCGCAGCAATGGCTGCCCACTGCTCCCGGTGTGTGTGTTCACTGCTGTGTGTGTGCACTTGGATGGGTTAAATGTAGAGCACAAATTCCAAGTATGGGTCACCATACTTGGCCACATGTCACTTCACTTCACTTCACTTAGTAATTAACATTAATGACAGACAGGTATTTATTTGGGCAGCTGAATGCATGGACGTAATATACTGATACATATCCAGCTATTACCCACCTGTTTAAGTCCACTTAAGCCATAGCCAACTGTATTCATGTGAGATACTCCACACGATGGACATTTTGACACCTGTGTCCGTGAAATTGACTATTTAGGCACAAGGAGAACTGATCGCGTGTGCAACAGAGAGAGAAAGACTGTGTTCCATTGTGTTGTGTGTCATTCAGCGCGATTCTGCACTAACTGCAAGTTAATCAATAACACATTATGATTGGATTGTAATTTTGTGGTACGACGAGCTTGGCTACCTTTGATTAGGCTGTAGGCTGAAATTATATTCAACCCACTAAAGTGGCTAGTGGGAGTGGCTGTCTTACCCGCCACAGCTGAAATCTACCCGCATTTGGCGGGTTGGCGGGTATTAATGTCAAGCACTGATCATTACATAAGAAATAATTGTTACATAAGAAAACGGTCTGCCTCCACCTAAGCTCCGCCTACAAAAAATGTCACAGTGTTTATTAACTAAAAAGGGGACTATAGCATCCGCTTCTTGATTGCTGTGTTTTGCCAGAAAATACTGCAAAATGCTTTGAATAAACACTTAGGTAGCCTAAGGGTGACTGTTAATGTCAATGCCAATGTCAATGTTTGTTGCAACTCTCTTAAAAATCTCCATTGACTCATAGATTTTTTTTTGTCCACTTGATTTAAATGGCTCAGACTGAAAGCTCTTTTGCGCTCATTTCTTATGCTACGATTCTTCAGAAGGATATGCAGAGCAGAAGGTGCTACACACAGCCAATCAATGTGCAAGATATGGCTGATCTCAGATTCTGATGGCAAGGTTACCATCTGATGCATATTTCATTCAAGACTGGTAAGTCGAAAGTCATGCTCTAAAAGAACCAGGTTTATATTATGAGCATTTCTGATCAAGAAATAATCATTGGATTTTATATGAGATATGAGATTCAAGTTCAAATCTGTATTTGAAGTAACCATTATTTGAATACATCAGAATGTTCTATTTGGTATACGAATAAACAAACACATTGTGGTTGGTCACTTTACAGTACATGTTGGTGAGACAGACTTCTTGACTAAGTGGGCAGTTCTTGGCTAGAATAAACTGCAATCTTGACCAGTCTTTATTGCACAAGTCAGAAGGCTGGTTATGAGAGGTCTAGGTTGTGCACCACTCTAATCTTTAGTTGGTCTGATGTTTAGGCGTATCCTGTTTGCTCCTTACTACCTTACTGTCACTTGGCCACATTTTTAAATGATAGATAAGTGTTGTTGACATGCAATTTGGGCCATCATGTGTTCATACATCTGTCTGACATCAGAAAGTTTTAAAAAGTTCAGAACAACTTACTTTCAAAAAAAGAGGAAGTTCTGATTTCTCATGTTATGACCCTTTTAAGGCTAGACACTTTCCCTGCACCAGAAATCCGCTGTAAAGCAAGGTGTAACATTTGATCCTATCACAGGAATCAAGTTTGTCCAAGCAAGAAGTAAGTTTTACCCCAGCAGGAAGTAGAATGCCTGCTGTTACTATTGTAGAGTATCTATAAGGGCAGCACTGTAGCTAAGATAACTGAGTTATCAGGAGCTTTGTTGTGTCTGAGGTCATCACACTGTGGGAATAAGACCAGAACTCACCTTTCTGGTCACGGCCGGGTCGAGATAACTCTGTAACTTGTGGATGTATGTGTGAGGAGGATTCTTCACCTGGAATCGTTCCTGGAAAAGAGAGATAAAGAGATGTGTTCATGGTTTTACTGATTTTAGTACTGTAGTTGTATGAGGAATATGGAGTGGGTTTATCCTTTTTAAGTCACAGAAACTAATACATGTGAATTACTTTCAATCTTCACCAAACTGTTGTCCCAATTAGCTTAAAGGGTTAGTTCACCCAAAAATAATCCCATGATTTACTCACCCTCAAGCCATACTGGGTATATATGACTATCTTCTTTCAGATGAACACAATCGGAGTTATATTAAAAAAAACATACTTGCTCTTCCAAGCTTTATAATTGTAGTGAATGGCACTACTGATTTTAAAGTCCAAAAAAGAGTATCCGTCCATCATAAAAGTCATCCATACAACTCCAGGGAGTTAATAAAAACCTTCTAAAATGAAGCGATGGATTTTTGCAAGAAAAATATCTATATTTAAATCTTTATAAACTAAAATATCTAGTCACAAGTCGACTTGTGTCAAAAGAGTAACTTCTGACGTCATGTATGACGTAGGATATAGGAGTAGCTTAAGCTTAGATGCCTCTCGCAGTTCAGACAAATAGGGCTCTTATCTTATATCGAAATCCTCCGATATTTGTCTTTAAAAATTCTCATTTTAGACTTCTAATTCATGATCTGTGTTTTGTTTCGCTCTATCCTCTGCGCTTCCGTGTTCATCTGTGTGTCATGCGTCAGGTCAAAGATTTCGCTTTTGGCATAAGTTGATTTGCGTAGGCCGTCTGCTGGAAGCTAGATATGGATATACACATATAAAATATGGATATTTTTCTTACAAAAACCCATCGCTTCACTTCAGAAGGCCTTTACTGGATTACTTTTATGATGGATGGGTGCACTATTTTTTGGGACTTCAAAACCAGGAGTGCCTTTCATTACCATTATAAAGCTCGGAAGAGCCAGGATATTTTTTAATATAACTCTGATTGTCAAATACACCCAGGATGGCTTGAGGGTGAGTAAATATTGGGATCATTTTCATTTGTTGGGTGAACCTTTAAGCTATTTGGGACAACATTTTGGGGATGTGAAGATCGAAAGTAATTCACATGTATACATAGTTTCTGTCCCTTTAACAAAGTTGACTGAACAATTTTATGTTGATAATGTTGATGGTTTGTTAAAGGGATAGTTCACCCAAAAATGAAATATTTGTCATCATTTAGTCTCCCTCAATTCAAAAAGTCCATCATAAAAGTAATCCATCTGACTTGAGTGGTTTAATCTAATTGCTAATTTTGCAATGAACAAGCTGGCTAAACAAAGTATTCAGTTAAAAACAATTTGTGGGAGAGATTTTCAATAAGAATCAATGAGAGTTAGTTGACATGCAGTTGCAAAGTAACTAATAGTTAAAATCGAAATAAAGCATAACCTTAATCATCAATGTATAAAACTTAGTCATACTAATAATTTTATTATACTCTAAATCAAATGTGTATACGGTTCTCTCACTCATTTGGATGTTGTCCTTGGCAACAGCCAATCAACAGCAGCGCATAACAGGAAAGAGGAAGAGATCTAGTTCTGCTCAAAACAACACAAGGCTCCCGCACACACACAACACATCAGCCACAGATATCACATTTGCTGAGTTCGGAACCACTTACTAGCATCCTACTCTTTCTATTTCTGCCATAGAAAGACATGGTAAAAGTAGTATGAGTAGTATACTAGTACGCGGTTCTAAATTCAGCAATTGACATTTAACATGTGGCCAATATGTGTGTGGTTCAGGTATACCCTGTGTTATTATGGGGACAGAATGTCCCCACAAAGATGGCAACATCTGAAATCCTTGTCCTTGTTGGGAATTGTTTTGGTCCGCATTAGGAAAACAGATTTTAATCATACAGAATGAAGTTTTTTGGGGTTTTTTAAATGTGAAATGTATTGCTACTGTTTGTAGTAGCTGTAAATTGGTTAACATGACAGCTCATTTGATCTCAACAAGGCAGTGTCCTCTGATATAAAAGATTGTCAGTGGGTTCACATGATGGCCTGTAGAGTTCACTATTATTGTCAATTGTTGGATGGGATGAGTATTAACAATGAGTATGAAAAAAGCACAACAACAACAACCAGACAAATTGTGTTGTCTTCATGAGGACAAGATAAATACCATATGTTATGTCTGCAGTGACACAAGGTCACCTGATGAACAAACAATGACTCACTGTAGCACAGATTGCCCACACTTGTCTCACTTAAATGCATGGTAAAATCTAAAATACATGACTGGGACCAGTGGAATTCCATGGTAAACAACATCACCAGAGTCTGGCACCATGTTAAAGTCCATCAATTAAAATTCTGTCATCATTTACTCATGTTGTTCCAAATATGTATAACCTTTTTTTTCTTCTATGTGCACAAAAGAAGATATTTTGAAATAATTGTCTGTTGTTTTGGACCCTAATGACTTTCATTAGATTGACTGGGAGAATGGAGGAGGTAAGAGTAAGAAAGCATGTGCTGTATTACCTGGTCACAAATGAGTTCCCATTTCTTCTCGTTGTCGTACTGCCGTAGTAATCTTGCTTTGTCTGGAGGCAAGTTCATTGAGTTCTGCATAAAGACACACAGAATGAGTAAAGTTAGTTGAAGTCATGTAACTTCCACTGCTATCAGACAAACAAGAGTGTTTATATATTTTTACTAGAAAAAAAAAAAAGATAAAAAAAAAATAATAATGATTAAGACATGTTTTATAGCAATGCACATCTCACAGACACAACACAAGAGTTCTTTTCACGCAGTAGTTTTAAAAATGGGTTGAAGAATATGTGTTTATCTGACCCCTTAGAAATAAATTCACCCCATTCATAACAAACTCACTTCCACAGCTGTGTGTCTGTATTAGAAAAAAAAAAAAAAATGAACGTGTAATATGCGCTGGTTCAGCAGAAGAGGAGTCACATGGGGCTATATGTCTGCGCCAGCATCTTCTTCCTCAACAGACAGCGAGAGCTACTCAACTGAAGAAATAGTGCCAGTAGTGCAGAAAGAAAAAGTGATCAGTGGCTGGTTTTTAAGTCTTTTTAAGAAAAAAGTTAAGAATATTCATAGAATAAAATGTAGTGAATGATAAAGTAAAAAAAAAAACTGTACTACAACAAATTCAGTACTGACAGTAAGTGACAAGTATCAAGCCTCCCCTCATTCAAACGTAAAGGCTGTGAGATGAGTTAGTTTAATAACATTGGAAACTGGAATACATTTGGTTAATGTGACATGGAGGAAAAGAAAATAAATGAAGAAGCTTCACTGGACAAGGGCTGGAGGTTCTCAATGAGAAAATTATTGCAACGAAGAAAGTTCTCCTTGGGAGGCTTGATAATTATAATATGTCATGAAGGAAAGTAAGAGATGTGCACATATGGAAGTGGAATGGATGGCAGAGGCTGTTTCAGCTGCGGCTAGATTATATGAGTACAATACTGTGGTATTATATGTATTATACGTTGCACGTTTTGGCATTTAATTTTTTTTAAATGATATATATATATATATATATATTAGAGCTGTCAAAAAAAAAAATTTTAATCGTGATTAATCACACACTTATCATGAAATTAAGCATACACCATTTTTCTTGTTTAACATGTCCATTTTGCTATCATTGCCTATTTCCAACAAAGCAAACCATCAGATTGAATTGTGATTCTCACAAAACTGTATTTTTAAGCTTTTTTCAAGTTAAATTTAGGCAGCAAACTTTCCAAAAATGTACACTTGCAGACTCCAAAAGGACACCAAATAACCAAATGAGTCCATATAATTCATACATTTGTGTAAACCAGAGCACACATTAAAAAAATTACAGCAAAAAAACGTTTCAGAATTCACAGTGTATAGTATATGTGCAACAGCAAGTTTAAAAATAAGAAGAAAATAGCAGTTAAGAACCACAAACACACAAAAATCTGATTGTAACTGAGTGTAAATTTTAAATGTCCAAAAACTTGGATCATGGATCTGGCTGTGGTTTAGTATTTGGAAATTAGAATGATTAAGATTTTAGAGATAATGTATAAAATTTTCAAGACAGACTTGTTAATCAATGATATATGCTTCCGAAGCCACAAGTCACAGTGATTCGATATTGTTTTGTTAATATCATTTCATGTTTAATTACCAAATTCCTGGTGAAGAACTACACTACCCATAATCCTGAACAGATATAAAACAATCAGAGAGTTACCAAAAAATAAATGAGGATCAAGTTAACAGAGCTCAACAGTGACCACCCAATCCAATAACTGCTTATATATTTGTATATGTTTGAATGATTTTCAACAAACTTCATATACTGCTTAAACACATAGAGACAATTGTATATAAAATGTATTAAATGTTATACTAGAATTCCTGATTCAGCCACGTCAATGAGACGAGAAGTTCACTCAATGTTAAAGTTGGCATGAAATGAAAGTTCACCCTATTTTTCACATCTATTTTCTAAATGCATGTTATTGATCTTAATGTGAACAACATATAGTATGCAGGACTTTTTCAATCATTTAGTCTGCTTAAACTCGCCTCCACAAGCTTAAAGGGATAGTTCACCCAAAAATGAAAATTTGATGTTTATCTGCTTACCCCCAGTGCATCCAAGATGTAGGTGACATTTTTTCTTCAGTCGATCACAAATTATGATTTTTAACTGCAACCGCTGCCCTCTGTCCTTCAAATAATGGTGGTTGATGGGAACTTCATCTATAAGAGTGAATAAACCTTGCTTAGACAAATCCAAATGAAACCTTGCGGCTCGTGACGACACATTAATGTCCTAAGACACGAAACAATCGGTTTGTGTGAGAAACCGAAAAGTAAAGCATGTCTCGCGCATATACTTCAATGAGTGTCAGACATCACTGCCGTTGTCAGAGTGCGATCAGACATCACTAAAGGAGTCATGAACGGAGTTGGACATAGTGGTGTATTAGAGGTAAAAAATGATATAAATACTGTTCGGTTTCTCTCACAAACCGATTGTTTCGTGTCTTAGGACATTAATGTGTCGTCACGAGCGGCAGGGTTTCATTTGGATTTGTCTAAGCAAGGTTTATTCACTCTTATAGATGAAGTTCCCATCAACCGCCATTATTTGAATGACAGAAGGCAGCGGTTGCAGTTAAAAATCATCATTTGTGATCGACTGAAGAAAAAATGTCACCTACATCTTGGATGCCCTGGGGGTAAGCAGATAAACGTCAAATTTTTATTTTTGGGTGAACTATCCCTTTAAGTTCATCTGCCTCAAAAATAATAAGTTTGGTTTAGTAGATGGTTTATTACTGTTTTATGAAGGGTTATTTTCTCTCTATGAAAATGAAAGGGGTATATAGTTCCAGAACCAAGGCCTTTTAAAAAGTGGGTGTTGCCCATAATCATATCTAAGATCATCCAAAATAATTTTACCAAGGAGCTGTTAGCTTTGTTTTTTTCAATAGCGTATAACTTTGTGCTGGACTGCGTTTCCATGTTGTCCGTGTCTGTGTGGAGATGTTTATTCTCAAACATACAGCCCATCTGCACATGTGTGTGCTCAAACTGCAAGCATGTGCTGAGATCAGACCTCCACCTCTTACACAAGAGCTGTCCTTTACATCTGCCCTACTTTCACACATCTGCTGCATGGAACTCCCCCAAAACACTGCAGTCACCAGAGCCCCATCCATACCCCACCCTTCAGAGCGAACTGTACACCACCCGCCCAAACACAAACAGATGATTCCCTCTCCAACTGTGTGCTGATGGGAAAACAAATCCAGAGAGTTAAATTGCATCTTAATTTGGAAAAACCTATGGTACAGGAGCCATACTATTTATCTGTGAGTATAGCCCTGGGCTGCTCTAGTTGTTTTTCTCTGTAGATTTCCAGAGCAGTTCTGCGCACACAGGGAGCCTCTTTAAAGCAGACGGCTATGTTGTGTTTTCTAGCCTCATCACAGCAGCTGTTGGCCAGAGGGAAACCCAACACTTAAAATGTGATCTATAGACACAAAGGCAATCCGTCATAATGATTTTGAACATTTTTCTCAACAGTACTTCTTTAACTCTTTTCCCGCCATTGATGAAATTTTCCATCATTTATGACACATCGCTTCCCCGCCATTGACGGAATTTTCCGGAAATCCAAGTTTTCACTGTTATATGGTAGGGGCACTATTACGCCTCTTTTGAACAAAGTTACTTGAAGGCAAGCATTCAACCTTAGCCAAAAAAAGCGTAACGTCTGCTATCGCTGCAGTACGCAGGGAAGGAGACAAGAGGCCATTTTTTTAATGGATGTCAATGGAGGAGAGGCTTCACTACACTGAATTAACTGCTTTTGTGAGGAAATAGCTTATCGTTTAATGAATTGTAAGCCCATCGGCTAACATGTTTGCTGTTAAACTTTAATTTTGGATTGATCTATTTTTAGAGTTTACACTAAAAAACAAAAACAAAACGTTGTATAAGAGAAGTTATGGACAATTGAGCAACAGGTATGATTCAGTTTATGGCACTTCTAATTAATTTCTATGGTATGTGATCATCTGTTGCACAACTCAAAATTCAGTGAGGTCAAGGCTGTAATGTGATTGGTTACCAAGGCACACGTGATCCAAGGTAGCCATTACACTTTCTCCAATGGTTCAGCCACAAAAGAGCACAGAATCTCTGGATCAAAACAGGCGAAAAAGAAGCAAAAACAAGCGATAGAAGCATTGCTTATGCACGTGTAAAATAACGTGATCATCAAAAATTAAACAGCACATAAATCAAAATTGCCTAATGTTACTGAATGAAATGTCAACCTAGGATGAGGTATAGGACTGTAAAGCTTTGGGGGTGTTGATGGACTCGATCTACTGCATCTGTTCATGAAATTTTCTCAGGTTTTTGTTCAAAATGTTGCTTTTCTATGAAGCTTCATCACATTCAAGTGTTGATAAAAATGAATGCATGAAGCTAGAATCATTTTTTTCTGTTCTTTCTTTCAATATATTGCATGTTCAGATATTCATACAACATGAACATTTTGTGAAAATGATCATGCTGGGGCCATCAAATGTTGGCAGTGGCTGGGAACTTTTTTTTTTATAAAAACACTGGTGATGAAAGAGTTAATATGAAGTTAATATGAAGTTAATATATTATCTTTTCTAAAATGTAAATTGAACTGCTTGGCAGCATCCTAACTGAAACAAAATAAAAGTGACTGATTTGAAATACTCTTGTGCAGCAGTTTCACACTTATGTTGACTACCTTCTGTACTAGTTGTACTAAAACAAGTTCAGTTTACTTAAAAAAAAAACAAAAAAAAAAAAAAAACTGTAAACTGATTGCACAAGTCTCCATGGCTTAAAATGGAAAATGAATCCCATATTAAGAATAATAGTATGTTTGCAGTAAGAATACAACCATGCTAATTAAAATTAATTAATTTGGTTATCTTACTTATTTCATAGTAAGACTACCATATTCATTACGTAACATTAGTAAAAAATCTAGAGTATATTAACTGAAATTGATATATTAAACTTGATATTTGTTACTTAATTTACTCAGGAAGAGTTTGATTTTTTTACTCTTAGGTGATTACTTACTTAACCCTAACCCATTTTCTTTCCTAGGCTACAAGTTTGCTTTGCTAAAAATAAGGCAATCGTATTTCCAAACACTTTTAAATAAACTGCACTTTACAGTGAACAATTTAACTCACGATTGATTGCAATCGAGTTTGGCATTAGTATATTGGAAAGCTAACAGCGTCATACATGCCACATACAAATATTGAGCTTTTTTATTTATTTATTTATTTATTTTTTAGAGCAAAAGCTTTTCTGATAATACAGTGGATGGAAACAGTTGCTAAGGAAGATTTGGTATTTTAAAAACATACATTTTAAGATTTACAGTACACTAAGTGCACATTCAATACAATAAAGCACACTTATTTCTCACAAGGGGATATATGCAATGTACTTAACTAAATAATTTTTTACATTTGTATTTTTACTCGGTTCAGAAACAAGTGCTGTTATTCTGCATTTAAATGGAAGAGATCTTCCACTTATCTCTATCTGAACAGCAAAACAAAGTTTCTGGTTCTGTGCTTGTGGACAGACATGATGATGAAGGCTGTGTAATGTGATATTGCCATGACAACAGAGAAACCTAAATCTAATCTGCAAGGCCAGATGTCTGACAAATGAAATAAGGATCTACAGACCAATATTTGATAGGCAAAGCCATATGCTGAATAAATGCATGTGTGCTCAGAGCTGATCAGTCATGCCAGTTCATGCCAAGTTCAAGTTTTAGATACAAAACAACCAACCCAACCCAACCCAACCCAAACAAGAGTAACACCTTGATCTATCTTTAATGTTTTAGAGACACACAGTGTAAGATTCTTGGTGAAACAACATATCCAGACAGGCTAGATTTCTTGTTATATGTGATATGGTTAATTATATTTCCAAATGTAGAAGCCTCTAAGGTCTGCAGATGGATAATTAGACAAGTAAAGCCAGGCAGAGGTAGTCTCAGACAGACCGCCCACAGACCGCTCACTGACCGTCTGATGCATATTACACACTAAAACAAGAGCTGGGCTCAAACCACCAATTCCTTTTAGAAGTTCCTTTTAGAAGGTTTTTTTTTTTTTTAAACTTTTGTCTGTACGATCGTCAGGATTTACTGGTGCACCATTACTAGTAGAACTAGAACTACAAATTTTGCTGAATAGTCTATCATCTGAGTATCGATGATTTTGAAATTATCTGCCCCTAAACAAGATAAATACAGTTGGTTATATTACATGACAGCCTTGAACAGAATATGTTGCAATGTGGACCAGACTTTATAATGCTTTGCCACCAAAGAATATGTCTCTAAGATGGAAAATTCACTCATTTGAGAAAGAAATTTCCAGGAACGACTGCTTGGTTAGGACACTGACGTCTTCACCCAGTAATGGTCAGTTTGACCCTGCAGTGGGGTTCAGGCAGTACTTTGATCACCTGTGTTTGAATGGCTTCTCTGGGTTGATCTTAAACATCCTGACCGCTTGAAAATCCAAATAAGCACCTACACATCCACCCCGCCCTGACCCAAACACCACTAAACACAGCTCTCTCAAAACTACCAGAGCATGAGCATGAATAAAAGAGGGTGATATCATCATCATCGCTTCATGGTTCTCTTGATGGTGTGTAAGAGTTGCTCTAAAAGACATGAGCAGAACGAAAAATGTTCAATTGAAGTAATGCACCATTCAGCAGTAGACAATGTGTCACTTTGCTATGCAGTTTATACTATGATAGATATCTGTGCGGTTATCAGTGGGCATGACTGGCATAAAGAAATGCAAAAAGTCCCAAATACACTGTAAAAAAAAAAAAAGTCATGGCCACATCTGTTTTTCCAAACTCATATCAAAATAATTTAACCGATTTCAACTTCATGGTTTAAGTTATATGCGACTCAACTTCTTTAAGTCAATTTAATATAATTTAACTGGAAAACGTTGAAATGACTTTTACAGCCAATTATATTATACTTAATCATTTAAAACAGCAACAGAACTTATGTTTTGAAGTAGGTAGAATTTTTTTCCCGAGCAAGCTAAGGAAGAACATGTTATTCAGGGGTGTTTAGTTTCGTTGTTTATGGTTGCTGATCTACACCACAACAAAATCCAGCTGATATGTGTTTTTTACCGGTTTTTTTAGCTGTCATATGTCTTGATTTGTCATGAATGATTATATATTTTGGTTTGTACCTATCAGGTTACAAATAAAAAGGGAAGAAAATTAAATGAGATGAAGTACCTGTCATATTCTAGGATTTGACTTGCTAGAATAAACCATGTGTGATTTTCCTGAAGAAAGGGGACTGACTCTCTAGCATGTCATTATATGAGTCATAATAGGAGAGACAAAAAGGATAAATAAGCCTGAACATGAAGTTTTCTAACTAAGAATTACTGCTATTCTTAGTCCCAGTTTACACCTGATCTCTGGTCTATGTATAGTACACTAACAAATCATGATTTTACTCATCCAGAAACAAAGTGTCACAATCACCAGACCTTACATAGGATGAGGGCAGTGAACGCAATGCAGAGCTTCCGTGTTATATGTCAGAACGCTGACTCATTATTGGCCGGCTCCTGCGTCAGCATCACACGCATACGTCGTGGTGCTCATGTGTTCAGTGTCGGCCAATACTGAGCCGGCGTTCTGACATAGTGCTGAACTGCGTTCACTGCGCCAGCTGTGTAACAGACTGACATGGAAGAGGAAAAATTGTTGAATAAAGTCATTATTTTTGTTTTGTTTTTGCGCACAAAAAAGTATTCTTGTTGCTTCATAACATTAAGGTTGAACCATTGTAGTCGGATTTCATCAAAAATGTCTTAGTTTGTGTTCTGAAGATGAACGAAGGTCTTACGGGTGTAGAACGACATGAGGGTGAGTAATAAATAACAGAATTTTCATTTCAGAGTACTAAAGTGTGTGTGTGTGTGTGTGTGTGTGTGTGTGTGTGTGTGTGTGTGTGTGTGTGTGTGTGTGTGTGTGTGTGTGTGTGTCATTACATCTAAACAGTAGTTTAAAATTTCCTTTCTTGTATTAGATTCACAGTGGATTTGTCAACCATCAACTGGGTTTGAAGAGATTCTCATCACAGCATTGTAAAGGGGAAGAGAGCAGTTCTCTCACACAGACTCAAATATCTCTGCTGTTTCCTCTCAGTAAGGCATGTGATCACTCCTTCTCATTTTTTCCTGTGTCTAGTGGCGTCCAGACTGTCTCTTCCATTGGACCAAATACCCCACGAGTCTGGGCTGCAGATTAAAAGTGACAGAAACAATGTTTCTGACAGTAAGAAATATCACCACATATATAAGACTACATGCAATGCAAGCTTCAGAGGACAAACTAGTTGGGAATGTTTTGTAAATATGCAAGGTTTTTGACATCAAAACTTTAAAAAACTTTTAGTTTTAAGGCAATTAGTGGCAAATCTAAACTAAAATGAATTAACAATTAATGACTAAATGGGACAATTAAAAGTCATTGATATTATATTGTGATATTATAAAAAAATGCTCATTTTTAAACTGTTTTGTCCTTATTTTTTGGAAGAAATTGGTCGGTGCATCAAGAATGTGTCACAGAAAGTTGCCGTCTGGTACGAAACAGCTTCAGCTCTTTACAGGCTTAAATAAATGATATCCCTCCATACAGATTAATGGCTCACAGCAAAGAGCTGCTCATTCCTGCATAAACACTTGATTGTTTCTCATCAAGATTTTGAATGTTTGAGTCTACTGCAAAGACACAAACTAGTCAACAATTGTTACTGTATGTATCAGTAACATCTGTAGGAAGAGCGAACTCAGAATCTGTCAGCAGGGAAGTCAGCGATTGCAAACAGCCGATACATCACTCAGGAAATTCTCTCTTTGTCTGTCTTCTCCCTCTTTGTCTTTCTGTCTGTCCCCCACCAAATGGCTCCTCACAGATTTAACCAGGTGGTGAGTGTCATCCCCTAATTAGCGCAACATGTTTCCGTAATCCGGATGATTCTGCGGGTCTATGCAGGTGTCCTCCGTCTGCTAGCGGATTAGTAGTGTAATCTCAGACCCCCAATGTCCACTGCACCCCAAACACAGACAATGGACATCTAGCTTACTACTGAATACTGCACACTATCTTATGCAATTATTATTTGCAAACATACTCATAACATGACCTCGTGATCACATTGTATGTGAGGGGTGTAGTTACCATCTTGAAAATGGAAATTTTGCATTTTTAGCACTATAAAGCTGAATCATACTGTGTTTGATGCACAAAAGACTAAGGAATCAACATGATCAAAACTTAAAGTTAATTGCTTACTTTGACAATAAAATCAAGGTATTTTTTCCTCCTCGGGTATGAGCTCCATACCATCACTATATCATACTATATGATAAATGATCTACTATATGACCATACTATACCATAAAAGCCTGATGTATCAAATATGATCTATCTATTACTATTTCAGTCGTATCCGAGTCTTGGTGATTCTATGGCCATCTCTTGCCATATGCGAGAGAATGTCCATGAATTTTTTTGTCCAGAATGTCCATGATTTTTTTTGGCAATGACTTTTTCGGAGTAAGTTGCCAGGTCTTTCCCCAACCCTCCCCATTATGGCTTGGGACGCACACACGCATTCACACCTACGGACAATTTAGCATCCCCAATCCCCAATTCACCATGTTTTTGGATTGTGGAAACCCACGCAGACACAGGGAAAGCATGCAAACTCCACACAGAAACAACTGACAACAAACCGGAGACAACCTTGCTGTGAGGCGACAGTGCAACCAAAAAAAAAATTCTTCTATTTTTCATATATCATTCTTTACAGGTTTAAGGTTTATATATCATTCTTAACAGGCTTGATACTTACAAATGAACAGTTTTTAAAATTCCATCATTATTTACACCCTCATGTCCTTCCAAACCTGAATGACTTTTTTTCTTCTGCGGAACACAAAAGAATACACTTTGAAAAACAAACCATTGTGAACCTCACTTCCGCCGCATAAATTGCCGATTTCAGCAAGCAAAATATGCGGGGCTAGCATGATTTCATAATCCCTGCATTTTCGTTGCAAAAAAGTCACATACAGTACAGTCCAAAAGTTTGGAACCACTAAGATTTTTAATGTTTTTAAAAGAAGTTTCGTCTGCTCACCAAGGCTACATTTATTTAATTAAAAATACAGTAAAAAACAGTAATATTGTGAAATATTATTACAATTTAAAATAACTGTGTACTATTTAAATATATTTGACAAAGTAATTTATTCCTGTGATCAAAGCTGAATGTTCAGCATCATTACTCCAGTCTTCAGTGTCACATGATGCTTCAGAAATCATTCTAATATGCTGATCAGCTGCTCAAGAAACATTTATGATTATTTTCAATGTTGAAAACAGTTGTGTACTTTTTTTTCAGGATTCCTTGATGAATAGAAAGTTCAAAAGAACAGCATTTATCTGAAATACAAAGCTTCTGTAGCATTATACACTACCGTTCAAAAGTTTGGGGTCAGTAAGAATTTTTATTTTTATTTTTTTTTAAAGAAATTAAAGAAATGAATACTTTTGTTCAGCAAGGATGCATTAAATCAATCAAAAGTGGCAGTAAAGACATTTATAATGTTACAAAAGATTAGATTTCAGATAAACACTGTTCTTTTGAACTTTCTATTCATCAAATAATCCTGAAAAAAAATATTGTACACAAATATTTTGTACAATTGTACGCATTAAATGTTTCTTGAGCAGCAGATCAGCATATTAGAATGATTTCTGAAGGATCATGTGACACTGAAGACTGGAGTAATGATGCTGAAAATTCAGCTTTGCATCACAGGAATAAATTACTTTGTGAAATATATTCAAATAGAAAACAGTTATTTTAAATTGTAATAATATTTCACAATATTACTGTTTTTTACTGTATTTTTAATTAAATAAATGTAGCCTTGGTGAGCAGACGAAACTTCTTTTAAAAACATTAAAAATCTTAGTGGTTCCAAACTTTTGGACTGTACTGTATATCTTAGCAGCAAGTTGAAAAATGTTGCGTTTACTTCACACAAGTAAAGCGCCATTATTTTTCCCCCTATTGCCATAGGAACCTTATTAAGTAATGTAATTACGCGACGTGAACATCATCTGCAAACCCCGCGGTGAAACCATGATGATGCACGCAAATCATTCTCATTTGCCAACAAAAATAAGCGCAAAAGTATATAGTGTATATAGTATATAGCGCAATAGTACTCAGTACTTATTTGAGTAATTACAATGGAACTACGGCACTGTAAAATAAAAAAAAGTAACCAAAATAAATTCTCAAAATAAATTCTTTTTTGTTCCACAGAAGAAATAAAGTCATAAGGTTTAGGAACGACATGATGATAGAGAATAAATGATGACAATATTTATTTTAGGTTGAACTATCCCTCAATAATGAGTCAGAAAAGAAATAGTGGGAGTAATTCAGTAATATGCTACTGCAAATTAAAAAGTGACAAAGCCAAAACCTTGACTGATTACTGTACAAATAATGAACAAAATCAGATAAAACCTGTCGGTCCTTATTATTATCCATTTTGAGAATCTTGTGCTCAGTGTCTACTACCCTAAGAAGATTACACAAGATTCATGTTAAAACAGTGGCCGATCTGTGATGGGTTATCAGAGTGTAATCCTTTAAATACTGTACAGTTAAGCTGATTTATTCTCTTTTTCCCCCAAAACTAAACATGACTGTGGTAGTGAGCAGCCTATTTGTTTCTCTCTCTCTTATTCTCTTTCCAGATTATAAATTATCACACGTCTCTCTGAAATATTTGATTCTGATTGCTCATTCTGCAGTCAAACTCTATAATTAACTTTTTTCTTTCAAACCTGTGCTAATTTAATGTCTTTTATATCACTCGTATCACTATAGTTCACATAAAAATGGCCTTCAAATCAATATTTAATTTCCATTTATTTATATGGCAAGTAGTTATGATTAATAACTGGAAAATTTATTTTAGTGACAGAACCCAGGTGCAGAACAGCAATCAAGTTTTTGAAAAAAAAAATCTTTAATAAACTGTCATGAAACCCTAAAACACATTTTTGAGATGTTAACACATATGTTAACCCTTGTACATCAATGAAAATAATGATAGCACTCGTGTTTATCATTAAGGGAAAAGTGGTTATTATTTTTCTTCTTTTTTTTTCAGTTTTCGGAGTGTATGTATTAATTTCGGAGTGGTGATTGGCTGCCGTGGCTGGAGAGTATGCGTCTACGTCAACAGTTTCTGAGATTTTCTCTGCTTTATTCATAAGAATCAATTCTCTTTTAATCCAATCACTGATCTGCATTATGCATGAGATCGCATTACACTGAATTCAAATGTCACAAAAGACCGTTTCAGCGCTATTCCTTCACGGCATTCGGATTTAAAACACGGAAACCTTTACTGTGCTTACTGCATAAGGAGAATGACAGGGAAGAGAAGAGATTGTTGAATAAAGTCATTATTTTCCTTTTGTTTTTGCGCACAAAACGTATTCTCGTCGCTTCATAAAATTAAGGTTGAACCACTGCCTTTAGTACATTTCTGGACCTTGAATGTGTTAATTATATTGCCGCCTATGGACGAGTCATATAACTCTCGGATTCTGCATGGAACGCCACAATGTGTTTAACAATGCAACTCACAGTTCCTATCTGGACTGGAGCAAGCATGTTTCAAGTTTTTATGGACATATTTCATATACTCTAATGTTATAAACATGAACCAGCACTGTTTATCCTCACACATTTCATCATGTCTTCTTCAAATAAAAGATATTTGTGCAAATAAGGACACTGACACAATGTAACGCATGATCATGAACGCGATGACAAGGATAAGGAATTATTCTTATTCATTCAACAATTTTTTTGATCTGCCTGCATTGACACCATTGTATGCAAACTGAACTGAACTGGATGATGACATCACTGTTTTATCTAGAGCTGCTGTATAGATAAATGAACTAAATGAATAACTAATGTTTTTTGTTTTTTTTTTTTTTTTTTACAATGGAATGAATCAATACTGAACTTAAGCTGGACAATGACACCAATTTCTTTAAAAGCTGCTGTGCAGCCAAAATTATTTTCCTGTTATCACTGCAAAGCTGCTTTGACACAATCTGCATTGTAGAAAGCGCTATATAAATAAAGGTGACTTTACTTGACTTGATACACAGATCGAAAACAGTGATGTACACCTTTTTTTTTTTTTCTGTGTTAAACTGATGTGCGATTTGTTCAGCGATTGTAGTGATCATAAATGTAATTAGACCTTTTACATGTTACTTTTCATTTTTCATATAGACCAATAGCTCTGCAAAGATATAATGTTGATTTGTTGAGATTTCTAAAAAATAATTTATCAAAACGAAATTGATTTGTTCATGATAGTTCTTAGTAGTCTCTAATGATAAGATTTTTGTGCGTTAGCTGTCATAGGAGTATGCTTTTAAAATACATCTAGGTGCCCCCATCTCTGTTGTTTGTCTATTCATTGGTCTGTATAATGAGTGTGCTGCAGGTCTGTGTTTTATTGGTTGTTGTCTTTACATGGGAAAAGGCAACAAAGGGGTGGGGAAAAGACAGGCGAGCACATGGCACAAGCAAACATAACAGGATCCATGTGCTCTCAAAGCAATGTGCAAAAAATAAAAACACAACACACCAAACTGACAAATCCACATGACAAGGGAATCAACAACTTATGCCATGTGCCCACACAAAAAAAAGGACATGGAACATGATTGGAATCAGAACCACCACAAATTTTGCAAACAACCACTGTTGGCTATAGAATCAGCATTTCAATTGCTAAATTGCAGACAGTGTCTTGTAATTGTGATTCCTAAATGCATTTATGTTTCTGTGCCTCATTTAAAAAGTCTGTTTCAGCACAAATTCACTGTGCTGCATTTCTAGTATAAAGAGTTATAAGATCGCATAATGTGGTTTTTATGGTTGTGAATGTCTAGGCCAGGTTTATCCTGGATGGAAACGAGTGGTTCATCAGAGAGAGAGGGAGAAAAAAAGATCAAGAAACATCTTTCTCTCACACAAGCACGTCAAATATTTGCTCCAGACACATTTCTCGAAACAGAAAGAAAGAAAGAAAGAAAGAAAGAAAGAAAGAAAGAAAGAAAGAAAGAAAGAAAGAAAGAAAGAAAGAAAGAAAGAAAGAAAGAAAAAAAGAAATAAAGTATATAATGTGGGCGCAGTGAGTTGTAAAAGGGTGTGTGTCCCTTCAGTCTCACCACACTAATATGAAAAGATAAAGCATCACAATTACTAACAGCAACCACACATATAAACACTACAAATCAACAAACTCTTCAATAACAACACAGCTGTGCAAAACATAAACTGATTTAAGTCTTATAAAACCCACCCCAAAATGAAAATTATGTCATGAGTTAGTTGTTCTATACCTGTATGTATTTCTCTCTTCTGCTGAACACACATATTTTTGCTGAACACGCATATTTTTTCTGAACACACAAAAAAAGATATTTTAAAGAATGTCAGTAACCAGACAGTTGACGGTAGCCACTGACTTCCATAGTATGTTTTTCCTACTATGGATGTCAGTGGCTACACTCTAAAAAATGCTAGGTTGTTTCAACCCAAGTTTGGATCAAAAATGGACAAACCCAACCATTGGGTTAAATTTTTAAATGCATTTTTTAACCCAACGGTTGGGTTTGTCCATATCTGACCCAAATTTGGGTTGAAACAACCCAGCATTTTTTAGAGTGTACCCTCAACTGTTTGATTAGCACCATTCTTTAAAATATATTTTTTTGTGTTCAACAGAAGAAAGACATTCATACAGGTTTAGAACAACTTGAGGGTGACCAAGTGATGACAGTATTTTTATTTTGGGGTGAACTATTCCTTTAATGACTAGTGCTTCTGGCCCGAGTCGGCTGTATTTGTGCTTTCCTTTACGATTGTTTGTCATATTGAACCATATGACCTCAATCTTGAGTAATGCCTATGGCAGAATGTGCGACATCAACTGTCTTTTGGTTAGGCTATAAACAAGTATAGATTTTTGTCACCGTTGAGCTAATTGTGACAATGTTTGGGTTGTTTCTGATTGTAAGAGCACAACAAAACTATAGAAATGTAACCACGAAATTTCAGAGCTCAAAATTGCCAGAACTCTGCCAGATCACAACAGTTCAGCATGTCGGCTTCCTCAAGTCAACATAATAAGCAGTTGGTGAGTCTGTCACATCACATCACATTCAGCTGGCCAACCTCAAACATTAAACACGTCTTTGTGTTTGCTGAAACAAATATCAGTCAAGACAGTCAACTGGCCCTGAGGTTTGTGTGTATTGAAGATGGTATTACAAAGATCCTCCACCTTTATTCTTATAAACACACTAAGGCTTTCCACCAGCTGTGATGTTTTCAATGCTGTCACATGCTGTCCATATGTCAGTGCTCTGAAACCGGCCAATAGAGTTGAGATCTGACCGTCACACACAGGGCTGAGTCACACTGCTATTACACGTTCAGAACCCGGTCACATGACACGTCATAACCAACTGAACTATTACACATGTAGGAAGCTTTATAAGATGATCTTAGACGCACATGAGGAGAGATCCTGGAACAGCCAAAATAACAGCAAGCAATGTATCATAGCTGATATATCATATAATTACAATTTACTATACAGGGTTTACTTTGTTAACTTTAGTAAAATGTAAAAGTATGCTATTTTTCACTGTTAATTTATTTATTTATTTTATTTAATATTATTTTTTTTTTTAAATATTAACCAATGATAATTTAATTTTAATTTAAGTATTAAGAAACACTTAAGTTTTATGTTTTTCAAAAATGTCAGAAAGTCCCTGCTCACGAGGTGGTACTATTTCAAAGGTCATTAACTTTCGGGGGTGGGACTTGGGCGCTGAACATGCTGGGGTGCGTTTCCCAAAAGAATCGTTAGCCAACTAACATCGCAAGTTCTGTCGTTACTTACATAGTTCAACGATTTGGTGTTTCCCGAAACCATAGTTCAAACGAACATTCGCAAACTGCATCGCAAACTTGTGTTGTTGGAACGACAGCTCTGGAGCTGTGGTTAGAAGCATAGTTTCCTGTTTTTATGACATGTGAACTTGATAAATCGTTATCTTGAGCAAAATAGGCAAGCTGACATTAAGTACAATAAATATCTTTTATTTCGAATATATAAAAATGTCATTTATATATTTTAGTTTGTCAAGAGATTTAAACCACCGTTTTTGAAGAGTGCGCATGTGCGTATGTGCTCTAGTACGTCAGAACAAGCATATGATTTAATCTGGAAATAAATCAAAATAACTGAGGAAAATGAAAATTAGTCCTCTAATGCCATGTCCATTATTTAAAGCAGAAATTCTAGCATTAATTCGATCTCAAACAGATTCATTTAAAGAAGTTATTACTCCACCACCTGCATGACATCATTCACCAACGTGGTTGAATGATAAGTTTGTGACAGTACGGTTTCGGGAAACAGTCTTGACTAGCTAGTTGATTTGTTCAACGATGCATCGTACTATGGTAGTTCAGCAGCAAGTAACATTGTTGTTTGGGAATCACACCTCTGATTGGTTGAGTTCACGCAGCATTTTGATTGGCTGACTCCACTCAGCATTTTATTTCAACCACCATTTTTAAAAGTCTGTTGCGGTATGTGCAGTAAGAGTTGTTTCTATTCAAATAAAAAAAAATAAAAATATGACAGATGGACGACTTTCAGGCTTTATTAATCTTATATGCAGAGGACAAAATGTAGCGGTAACTGGAAAACCACGTGCAGTTCTATGTCACTAATTTGCCTAATCTTCACGGTACTTTAGACCACGATGGAAATGCAGACAGCAACAGGTCTGGAGGAAAAAAGTGCCTGGGACCAAATTGTTCCAGGTAATTTCGGTGGAAGTCATCCTCACACACCTATTTTAATATATTTTAAAACGTAATTAATTCCGGTGATGACATCCTTCAGAAATCATTTGAATATGCTGATTTGCTACTCAGGAAACTACTCAAGTTGTGCTGCTTAATAATAATAATAATAATATAATGTAATATATAATAATTATATATATATTATATATATATATATATATATATATATATATATATATATATATATATATTATTATATATATATATATATATATTATTATATATATATATATATATATATATATATATATATTATTATATATATATATTATTATATATATTATTATATATTACATTATACCAAACCAATCAATAATTTGACACAAATTTATGATTTTAAAAGGAGTTTGATTTAAAAACGATTGTATTGCTTCCGCTAAAGAAAATAGTGCGCTCTGTCTCTACGGTTAGAATCCTGTGTGTTCATGGCAACGCTCTGTTTTTCATGGCGACGTTAGCAGCGGTCTGTTATCAAGAAACTAACAAAAAAAGCTTTCTGGTTAAGAGGACCATCCTGGTTAAGAGGAATGCCAAGGAAGCGATGGGACATTACAAAGACAAATATTATGGTGTGTAGTATGTTTCAGCTTGATTTAAACCACCATTATTTGGCTGTGTTAATAAACGGACATAATATGAAAATTAAGTATCTGTGTCCTGTTATTTATCTTTTGGTATGAATTTCAGAAAAAAAAAAAAATGGTTAGGATTCAGGTGTAATTGCAAATAGTGATTAATCCTGATTAATCCACTGAAAATTCTGATTAATTTGATTAAAAATTTTAATCATTTGACAGCCCTAATATATATAATATATATAATATATTTTTTTTTAATACTTTTTTTTTCCTGTCATTCTTTGATGAATAGAAAGTTCAGAAGAATAAAATGCTGAATAAAAGCATTAATATCTTTAAAAATAAAATTAAATAAACTTTTCAATGTTAGTGTAGATTTATAAATGCTGTATTATTAATTGTTGTTCATGATACCTACAGAATTAACTAACGTTGGAGAAACACTTGGACTAGGGAAAACAAGTCTTTTGGGTTGGGTCCAAAAAGCTAAGTGTCTGAGCATCAATGAAGATTAAGTACAAACAGTCACGACAGCAAGTTCACCTACATGCATTACAGTGAGTCCATCACCGAAACGGCTGAAATCCCCTGCTGGGTCACAACATGGGGTGGAAACGGCCATGGGCTAAACTCACTTAAGCAAGACGACAGATGTGAGCAGACCACAATAATAAAAAAGTGAAATGACTCTCTGCAGATATGGGTCATTACATCTTAAGAGTCTAGGAAGCCAAACCTTTAAAGCAGACGAAGAACAAAAAAACAAAAGAGAGAGAGAGAGAGAGAGAGAGTAAAATCTTATTCCAGCATCTTCTTACTAGTCTCAGCCTCATGAGCATGGACTGTTCATGTACAGCCTCATCAATATTGTGGACAGAAATGACAAGAGCTGGCTTAAATGAGGTCCACAGCCCATTTTTCAGGCCCCAAAATTCTTGTAAACATTTGTAATAGGGCTGCATGATAAAGCAAAATGGAAATGAAATCGCAATTAATTGCAATTATCATTTTGCAAATCATACAATTTAATTAAATACATAAATGTGCTGCGTGTCTCAAAGTGAGTCAGTGATTTCATGGGGAAACTTAACTATATTACAAGGTGATTTTGTATTAATTCATATGATTTCAATCATACCAAACGTACGATTATTAGAAAAAAGTAAGCATGAAAGTCCACCCCTAAAAACATACCCGTCACTGGGACTTAAGCAGATCTTTAAATATGTAGTATTCATTAGCATCCTTTAAAGTGTATACAAGTATATTTCACTTTGTTTTAAAACAAAATATGTTCAAATAAGTTATATTTAATAATTTAAGATTTAATCACTCCTAAATGTCATGTAGGCTATAAAAGCAACTACTGTGTGTTGCTTTAAATGTCAGTCAGTCTCCTCCTGTGTGGTTTTTGCCCAGAATTACCTGCAATGTTGGCTATATGCAAATAGAAAAAGAGAACAGAGAGTTGAACTTAAATAAACCTCGTTTCTTTCTGTTGAATCTTGACTTGTTAGCACAAGGACACCAAAAGTCTGACTACTGAAACAAAACAAAACCCTCCCTAAGATCAAATGACAGGAACTTGCATTTGTCAGGCCGTGTCTATACAATCCAGTTATTCAACAGTCATTTCTCAAGGGATGGCAATCACCAGAGGCCCCATGAAATGATATTACCA
Source organism: Chanodichthys erythropterus (assembly GCF_024489055.1). Taxonomy (NCBI): domain Eukaryota; kingdom Metazoa; phylum Chordata; class Actinopteri; order Cypriniformes; family Xenocyprididae; genus Chanodichthys; species Chanodichthys erythropterus. The sequence continues at coordinate 45,594,569 of NC_090234.1, read as the reverse complement.
CGATTCTTAAAGGATTAGTTCACTTTCAAATGAAAACCACCCCAAGCTTTACTCACCCTCAAGCCATCCTATGTGTACATGACTTTCTTCTTTCTGATGAACACAATCAGAGATATATTAATAAATAAGTGGCAGTGAGAGGGATCAACGAGTATGAAGCTGAAGAAACTGCTTCCATCCACATATATCCATCATAAACGTACTCCACATGGCTCCAAGGGGTTAATAAAGTCCTTCTGAAGCGAAGCGATGCATTTTGTGTAAAAAAAATATCCATATTATGAAGTAAAATATCTAGCTTCCGCCAGACCGACTTCTTTATTCAATTTAGGGAGAGAGCTCAATGCCTCTTGCAGTTCAAAAAGCTTACGCTACGTCCTACGCCTTCCATAGTTCGGCGGTCTGCTGAAAGCAAGATATTTTACTTCATAAGTTGTTAAATATTGATATTTTTTCACACAAACGCATCGTTTCACTTCAGAAGGCCTTTATTAACCCCCTGGAGCCATGTGGAGTACACATCCCACTGCCATTATAAAGCTCGGATGCGTCAGGATATTTATAACTCCGATTGTGTTCATCAGAAAGAAGAAAGTAATATACACCTAGGATGGCTTGAGGGTGAGTAAAGCTTGGGCTAATTTATATTTGAGCCATTATATTATTAAGCCAGGGTACAATATTATTGCAATTTTAAACATTTTGTGATATGCTGAGTATTGTTTGCAGCTCACTGCGCACATCCAAGAGAGAAAGAGAGATGTAGTAGCGCTGATTGTGAAGTCTGATAGAAAGGTTTCAAATTATTATTATGATTTCCTGCAAAATAATGCACAATACTCACAATCCCTACCCAAAATGCAGGTCCTGAAAAGATCAATACTCATGTATCGATACAATATCCCCAAGCAATGTATTGCGATACTATGCTGTAGCGTTTTTTTTTTCTCCCACTCCTAGTACTTTCTCTTTTCTTCATCTCTCTCTTTGAGTAATTAAGTACTCTGATGCTTTTGTACAGTCAGAATAACATCTGGATTCATAAACACATCGCTTGGCCAAAAAAAACACCCACACACACTTCCACACCATCTGTGCACAGAGCTCAGGCCACGCTGGAGTTTCTCGCAGCTGTCCCCTTGGCTGCGGCCGTGATCCTGAGAGCTCCCATAATGCACTGCATGACAATGATGAGGGCAAAGAGCCCAGCATCCAGTCTCAGCAGTCACTGTTCGCTGATGAAGACGCCAGACCGGCCTCTGACATCATCTCTTCATGCTCAATACAGCCACACAGACTGATGCTGTGGAGTCTGTGACACAATGCATGAGACAAAAGAGCCAATCAACAATGTGTGGCACTCTGAGTTAATCAGTACACAGATACTCGTCACATCTACTGATCGCGCAGGTCTTTCGAGGCTATAAAACGGCTGTAAAACAAAGTGAATTGGACCCTTAGCTTTTATGAGGGTCTTTTGAGTTTCCTGCTTGATATCAGAGAGTGTGTTTTTATCAGAAGTTGACTGGAATCAACGCTCCTGCTGAAGCAGTGCTACTATTATTACTATTAGAAATCACAGGACACACTTTAACTGATCCACCAAAACAAGAAACTGTCTGCAGTGGGCAGCAGAAACAGAACATTGCTCTGTAGATGTTGTTAAATATGTTTGACTTGATGTTGACATTTGTAGGTCACCATTTTTTCAATGTGGCAGGTGTACAAATGTTTGTTTGTTTGTTTGTTTTCTCAAGCATATACCATGTCAGGGCAGTAATAGTTCACTTAATGGAACTTAATGGACAAGAGATAAATGTTGATGTCTACCTTTAGGGCAAAAGTCTACTAAATTAATTTACTTGTCTTGTCACTTTAATCAAAGCGGCAACCAAATCATAAGTTCACATTTGAGCTCTTACGACTAAAGAGTGACCCGACTGCAAAAGAACTTTAATTTATGCTGATGTTGGAAATTGAACTCAGATCTTATTTTGGTTAGCTGCCATTGAATCTGTGCCCACTTTCCAAATCCATTCACACTAGAACCCAGAGCAATATATTCAAATCCTATTAATTATAATATCAATTCTTATTATTATTATTATAATCAGGGTGTGGTCTATGTATCCCTGTTTCTGCTGAATTATTTTTATAAATAATAAAAAAATAACCCCCCCCCCCCCCCCCGGGTGATGCTACTCCACAAACCACCAACAGAGCATATAAAATACCAAAAATAAAAATCTTTTTTAAAAACATCGCCAAGCAAAACTTTAAATTTACACGACTGTCCAATCAGCCGTTACACTGTGCTCGTGGCGTGCACTCAAGAATTGCATGCGCAAATGCGCCGGCGCGAGCTGCATAATTTCTTTATTATAGCTTAAATAAAGTGCAATAGAAACTACGAGCAATGACCGTCGTTGTTCTGTTGTAAGTTAAGTCATGAAATTACCACACATGCGATTAAAGCTGCCTCAAAACTGTGCATAGGCCTACGTGTATTTGCTGACATGGTTAAAGCTATTGTTATCCAATTTGTTGGCCTTAAAACGTCTTAAAATGCACATAATGTACACCAAAGAAATCTAAATTTTTTTCGGGGGAGCTGCCCCAGTACCCCCCTAGCAAACTACTTTTTCTGACCTCAGTAATTATGAAATTACTGCTTCCCTGCTTATATTCTGTCTAATGATATCTAAGGTAAACATGTATTTCTACAAATGTGCGCACTTTAGTATAAAAGTTTGTATGTGTATGCACTGTGATCAAAAATAAATGGGACCATTTTGCATTTCTATCAGAAATTGAGAATTGTTCGTGTCATTGTAGTCCTTCAAATCTCAAGGTTAATTTAGTTTTTTTTATTTTTTTTTTTAATGTCTCTGGTAACGCACATATATAATCTGGTAACGCACATATATATGTATATATATATATATATATATATATATATATATATATATATATATATATATCAGTGGCGTGCAGTCCATATAAGCTGTGAATGCTCTGCATACCCAAGCCATTTGTAGACTCAGCAACTAATATTAACAATTTAAATTACTATTAAATCCCTTGTTTGAGGTGTACCATAAAGCCTACATGATTGGAAATGCGTATGTAACTGTCCATAATTTATTTATTTGCCAAACCACGGTAATTTTCTTTAAATCTGCCAGTTACGCAGACTTATGGGTAAGCTAATCTACTGCAGCTTTTGCGCCTTCGCGCTTTTGTTATGTAACATCATAATTGTCGCGCATTCTCATTGGTTTGCTGGCCTATGGGAGTTTTCATGGCAGGATAAGCTGTGAGCGAATCTCGATCACCGAAAATCACATTGTATTTGATACAAAACTAACTAGACTTAACAAAATGGGGGGAAAAAACATAACTAAAACTATTTTCATAGCATTTCATTTTCTCCATAGAGAATTGTTTTATAAAAACTTAAGACACTTTAAGTGTTACGAATGCGCAGGCATGAGACAGAGTGAGAATCCAAATGCAAGCACCAACATTTAATAACAAAAAAGGTAATCCATAAACAGGAGTAATCCACAGACAGCAGGCGAGAGCAACGACAAGAACACACACACAAGAGCAACGACCAACAACTGAAGTGTAAAGGTTTAAATAGACATATTAACAATGGCCTGATAAGGGACAGGTGTTGATGATATGATGTCATGGTAACTAATGAGGGTAACTATAACGACACACAAGGTACAAGGCAAAACAGAAACTAAAACACAGGAAGTGAAGATTGAAACAAAGAAAACCAAGATTACACTTCAACATAAAAGTCCTACAAAACGCAGGGATCGTGACATTAAGACAGTCCTACTTTAACCCTTAAATGCTTGACTTTTTCGCCAATCATTCTTACATATTTGGGTCTTTATCGACCCGGATATATATCTAACATGGAAGGATCTCTACCTGTCGCAATAGTATATAACTCCTCTTATATTAGAGTAAGAATTACAGAAGAATAAAATAAAGCATATTTTGTTACCTTTTGGAGCTTGAAAGGGCTCAGTTTGAGCAGATGTTTTATGCCATCACCACTGTCCTCGTCAGAGCTCATTTGCCAGTAAATTCAGCAAATAATGGGCTAGTTTTATGTTTGAGGTCACGAATATGAGCCCATTCGCATATTCTCAAAACTATATAATTTTCAACATCTTCAAAATCAATAATTCGATCGCTAACAGCTTCACTAGATTCATCCTGCAACAGTTACAGTCATATTTGATTGTGTTCAGTACTTGCTCTGCAGTAAATCGCTGAGCCATTTCATGTTTTTTCTTATTATTTCGTTTTCTGTCTAAATGAGTCGGTACTTCAACATTGTGTATCAGACATTGCCACCTCGTGGAATAAAGGTGAATTGCACTTATTCCGTCATCTAAGATTCAATTATTGTTGTGCAGATAAAATATACATACACTTATACACACCTCGGGTCGTTCGTGACCCTATACAATTTTTGCAAAAAATGTATACAAAAATAGGCATTCTTTTATAATTTTAAGATTTTTTTTCTTGTTATATTCTTTATAATGAATTAATTGTGGAATACCAAGAAGGTTGATGTCTAACTTTAAAAAATGAACGAGGAGGAGGGTAGTGAATGACGTCCTGGGTCACTAAAGACCCGAGGTATGCATTTAAGGGTTAAAAGGATGTTAATTGATAGTCTGTGCATTTGTTAAAAGTCATCAGTTTGCACAATTTCAACTTATTTTTTAAAGAATACTGATATTTTTATTTATTATAGTCTACTTATATTTATTATAATTAAATTTTATTTTTTATTTATAATAGGCTGCTATTACTTATTATGTTGTACTTATTTTTTTATTATTAGTTCAAAAAAATACTTCTGACATACATTTAAATTGACGCAATGGTGTCTGATTTAGATCTGTGTCCTAAACTGATACGTTTAAAGGTATAGTATGTCGTTTCTGTGACACTAGCAGAACCTAAACACAAGTCACAATAAAAGAGCACAAAGACTTGTACAAGCAAACTAAAATGGAATGTTTTCTTTAAAAAATGTGTGTTTATCTCACATTTGCTCATGTAAAACACTACTGGTTATGTTTAGTGTAGAATTTAGTGTAGAGTGGTAGGTTATTTTCAAATGCGATAACATTTTAGCACCACTCAACAAACATTTCATTTTCAAACTTCTGTGATACGTACAACAACCAACTTAATAAAACTTTGCCAGATTCACATTCATCTGTTTCGGATAAAACCTAATGCCACTTAATGGACATTTCACTTTGAAAGTGTCATGAAACATGCAAGAAGCAGCGTAATATCATTTTGCAGAAATGTTGCCACAGGCACGTTTTTCCAGCATGCAAAATCAGCACCCCCTAAACAGCCTTGTAGCACTAGTGTCAGACTCCACACAGATCGCTGGCCTTCCTCTCTCCCCTCCAGCTAGAGTTTATATTCTTCACTGCTACGGCTAATTAGCTCAGACAACAGCCTGCCACAAAGACCTCAAAGACCCTAAACGACCCTGTGGGACCATGGATGGATGGATGGATGGACAGACAGAAGAGAGGAGTGGAAGGTACTGTAGGCTCGTGCCAGGCTCTGCTCTGAGAGTGAATAAAGAGTGTGTGTGCGTGTTTGTCTGGCTGCTGCACAGAATCACAGCTGTTTTCAAGCGTCTGCTGTAGGGTGAGCAGCTATTGTTCATTTAGATTCATTAGGAGTCAGATGGACCACGATACTGATCACACGCACAACGAAGACAAACATGACTTTGCTTATACAGCAGATAACACTAGAAACATATTGATTTTACATCTTTCAGACCTGCAGAGAGAGAAAAATATTTTTTAATATAAAAGTGTTCATGTGTAGGTAAGATTATACTAAAAATGCACTACCATTCATACGTTTTGGGTCGGAAAGATTTTTTATGATTTTTTTTTTTTTTTTTAAAGAAGTCCCTAGTGCTTACCAAGGCTGCATTTATTTGATACAACGAAATATATTAATAAATTTAAAAATATTACAGTTTAGTTTTCTATTTTAATATATTTTACAATGTAATTTATTAATCTGAATTTTCAGCATCATTTCTCCAGTCTTCAATGTCACATGATCCTTCAGAAATCATTCTAATATGCTGATTTGATGCTCAGACAATTATTCTTACTCATATATTCTCTGCTTAATAGTTTTGTGGAAACCATTTTTCATTGTGGAGACCATTTTTTCAGAATTCTTTGATGAACAGAAAGTTCAAAAGAATGGAATTTATTTGAAAGAGAAATATTTTGTAAGCTTGTGAAAGTCTTATGATCAATTTAATTTGTCACTGCTGAATAAAAAATATTATTAAAAAATAAATAAATAAATAAACAGTAGTGTATTTTATCAAGTATCCTAAAATGAGTTTCATGTGGAAGCATCTAAATTAACTGGTTCTATTCAAAATTTCAATGACTGAATCATTATAAGATTGTTAATTAAGCTGTTAAGAACTACACAGTTTTGCTCTTTGCTTTGTGAAATGCTGCATCATGTTTGACTCCCAGTATGCATCTTGTTTTCTGTTGACTGTATAAATATGAATGGTTAAATACACAAAAAGAAGACAAGATCAAATGCAATTTATACTCACTATACAGTAATGTCATCACTCTGTTCAGTAAGTGGAAGATTTTCAAACTTTAACCATAAGTTACATGCAACAAATCTAAGATTGAAATAATATTCCAAAAGTAGACTGAATTGATTGGACTTAAGTTGGACTTGCAGCAAACTTTAACAAACCAGAATATCAATACAGCTCTGCTTTGCAAACACTGTAAATGTTGTTGTCAGAAGCACAACAGGCCCCGTTAAAACAGATATCACACTATTATGACATAGTTATGAGCTCACTGTGATGTAACGCTAATGTTGCTGATTACATCTACTGTTTTCTACATATTGTCTGGCACCAGCGGTCACTCCTGACGTTTTACGTACATAAGTTCCCTGTCTCCATTGTTGCTCACCAGCATGTTTAACAAATAATGGCCTTACTCTTCCAATGAACAATTGACATTTAAAAAAAATACAGTAGACACATTAAAGAATTACAGAATGTTAGTTGTCACAAAAACTATATGATTAAGAATGTTTATGAATTTTGTCCTCCAAACTAAAATGACAATATAATAAGAAAGCTGGAAAATTGGGAAGCTGTTGGATAGCAAGAGAACAATACAATTATGTACAGTACTGAAGGTAGATTTTAACTGAAATGTCAAAGTGTGTCTTCAGGACAAGGTTAAACAATGGTCAGGTCAGTGTGTTTTATTAGTTATAACTGATTCATTAAAATTTCTGTTTGTCAAAACAACAGTTTGATATTTTTGTATGTTATCTTCATTACTGCTACAAGTGCAAAAACTACTAAATAGCAATAGCATGTATTGCATTATTAAACTGATATGTAGCGGAAAATGGCAAAGTGGCAATGTTCAATATTGCTTTTTTTAAAGTCAAGACTTTAAGCTACTGTATGTGCTTATATGTACATCCTTATTTGTTACTCATGCAAACATAGAGATATATCTTACTTTCTCAGTGAACACAGCTTAAACTGTGAAGTTTCTGTGTTCATTAGGATCATTCTCTATTTTTAACCAGAGCTAAATTCTCTGAGGGGACTCTGTAAAGCCTGTATGGGGGGAAATCGCCCCTCTTTACAGGAAAAAACAGCCTCAGTGTTTAATTCACAGCATCTGGCTAACAAAAGAACGCTGACTGATCCTTTAATACCGGGCTCAAGACTCGGCTCACTCTGTGTGGCCCGCACACCGCTCGAAAGAACGGCCTTCCCTTCTCTTCAGATGATTAAACATCAAGACAATCAAACTGAGAGATCAAATGAGGCTCCTTTTTGCATCAATCACAATCACAGTTGAATGAGGCAACTGTGGTAACCATGATACGAAAATCACTACAACATGTACTCTGGAAAAGAAGACAATCGCAAACTAGATCTCTTTTAATGCCTCAATTGTTTCTCCTAGTGAATGAGATTCATTTGAGTGCAAATGGAGAAAAAGACCTCACATGAGTTTCTCAAGAGCTTTCAAATCTGTGCTCAGATTTGCTGAAGTCTGTAGTCAGAAAAAAAGAGCAAACTATCATAATATGAGCACAAACATTTCTCATCTAATAGTTTCAAGAGCAAATTTTGTTAGCTATCTACATGAATTCTGAAGCTCTAATCTCTTAGGGCGTATCTGGTGTAGAAAAGAGCCCATTTCTCATTGTTTAATTAAAATTAAATAAATAAATAAAAAATGTGAAAGTAATTTTCTGAACCCAGGAGAGCACCAGTGAACTGCTGTGAGTCCACTTGGTATGAAGTATGAGTCCTAATGTGTGGAAGTACAGGCCCGTTCACACTAAGGATGATAAATATAACCATAATTACATTTTTAATCATCTATAACCCAAATAATCTATACCACTAATCTATCTTTAATCAAAATAATCAAACAAATTTAAAAACCCATTCTAATTTAATTAGAAAAGCAGAGTCACACCACAACTTCAACTACAACAACACAGAAAATAAATTGCCTTCAGGAAAGCATTCTTTGCATCTCTTACAAAACATCCAGTCATTCTGTGCATTTAATGTAATGATCCCACAACTGGTACTCACAGTGGTACTTATGTTGATGATGCAAACATTCCACAGTTCTGAAAGTAACCTAAAAGTATATGCAATTTAACCAGGTGTAAAAATAGCTTTACTGTACACTGTGTGCAGAATTATTAGGCAAGTTGATTTTCTGATCATATTTTTTTTCCAAGCACATTTTACCAATTCCAATCCACATCAATCTTAATAACTACTATTAATATTGTTTTTAATCATTTATAAGTGATATATAATTGTTCATGAAAGCTGGAAATGAAAAATGCCCTATATTCAGGTGTGCAGAATTATTAGGCAGGTTTTCTTTTACAGATAAAATGAGCCAAAAAAGAGATTTAACTCAGACTGAAAAGTCAAAAATTATTAAATACTCATGAGAAGGACGCAATACTAATGTAATACTAGAAATTGCAAAGTTAAAGCATGACCATTGGACAGTGAAATGCTCATTGGGTCAGCGGGGTCATACAAAAACAGCTGGAGAAGAAAAGACACGTTAACTGCAAAATAATTAAGAATTAAGGTGAAGAATTAAGTGTGAAACCATCAGGAACCCTTTAGTCTCCAGCGCCACCATTTCCCAGTACTGAAACCTACCTGGAGTCTTCAGAAGTGTGAGGTGTCAGGATCTCAGAGACTTAGGTTAGGTGAAGAATCCTAAAAAGCGACCTGCTCTTAATAAGAATCACAAGCTGAAGTGTTATAAAATACATGAAGACTGGGTTTTTATAGGCCTTATAGACAGACAGCTTGAGAGTGACTCCTGAAGGACCAGCACCACATCCTCTTGTACCACTGCTTGAAGGATTTAGTCCATTTAGTCCATCTCTGCAAGATGGACATTTCAGGATAAGAGATGGACTAAAAGTGAACTCCCACACCTTACTGCCAGATTCTGGAAGATAAATTCTTCAAGCAGTGGTACAAGAGGATGTGGTGCTGGTCCTTCAGGAGTCACTCTCAAGCTGTCTGTCTATAAGGCCTATAAAAACCCAGTCTTCATGTATTTTATAACACTTCAGCTTGTGATTCTTATTAAGAGCAGGTCGCTTTTTAGGATTCTTCACCTAACCTAAGTCTCTGAGATCCTGACACCTCACACTTCTGAAGACTCCAGGTAGGTTTCAGTACTGGGAAATGGTGGCGCTGGAGACTAAAGGGTTCCTGATGGTTTCACACTTAATTCTTCACCTTAATTCTTAATTATTTTGCAGTTAACGTGTCTTTTCTTCTCCAGCTGTTTTTGTATGACCCCGCTGACCCAATGAGCATTTCACTGTCCAATGGTCATGCTTTAACTTTGCAATTTCTAGTATTACATTAGTATTGCGTCCTTCTCATGAGTATTTAATAATTTTTGACTTTTCAGTCTGAGTAAAATCTCTTTTTTGGCTCATATTATCTGTAAAAGAAAACCTGCCTAATAATTCTGCACACCTGAATATAAGGCATTTTTCATTTCCAGCCTTCATGAACAATTATATATCACTTATAAATGATTAAAAACAATATTAATAGTAGTTATTAAGATTGATGTGGATTGGAATTGGTAAAATGTGCTTGGAAAAAAAAATATGATCAGAAAATCAACTTGCCAAATAATTCTGCACACAGTGTATATCAACTACAAGTGTCTCATTTGTGTCTATTTTTATTTGTCCTTAGAGCAACAGCTAAGACAAAGTATACTTATTATGAAATATAAATGAGAAATCTACTAAGTCTTTTTTTTCTGGGAAAAAAAATTATTCTCTTGGTGAATTAAACACTGTAAAACTAGTCTTTTTAACTCTGGCTCATGGGTTACTAATTTATTTATTTATTTATTTTCTAATCCCTTAGACGTAAAATATTTACTTAAAGTACCCATGGAAACTTTAAATTCTCAGTGAACTGGAAGTTGCAACCTACTTTACTTCAGTATTGGGCCTCATTTTCCAAGAGAAACGCAATATTGAATGAGAAAAATAGAGGGCATTTTTTTTTTTTTTTTTGTAAATCAACTTGCACGGATGAATTGTTCGTCACAAGATGTGCACTAACAAAGTAAATAGGGTCAATATTGATTTCATCCCGACTTTAAGTTAATATTTCAATAATTTAGCGACACATTCACAGTTCTCTGACAGTTCTCTTAATGGACACATAATATGCAAGTAATCAGATACAATGTTTAATCTTTTTTAATAAATGTTTTTTAACTGGTGTTATTATTATTATTGATTTGACTCTAATTATATAAAATTAATGACATAAATATATCGGTTTATAAGATTATATAAGATTATTTTGATAATCGATTAGTTGGCCGATTACTTCTTTGATTACTGTAATTGGATAAAAGGACCAATTTTCTTTTTATTTTATTTTATTGATGAAACACACTATTCTTCATCCTGCCCAAAGCTGTCCTTCAAACAAACATGCCAAATGAAAAATGCAAAAAAGCTATAATGCAAAAGGACAGTTTAAATCCCTACATTAAAAATGAAGATAATAATAAAGATTATATTACATTAAAGAAAAACACAAACTCAGTATTAACTGATAAGAGTATGTTCTGCAGGAACAAACATATTCACAGACACAGTAAGCTGTTACTATCATTTCTTTATCCTGTAAATGTAAGAAATGTCTAATATCCCTTTACAGCTACCACTCTCATAAAATACTCGAATTACATGTTGACTTTTAAAACTAAATTAAACGTCAATCAACAGATATTTCATCAAAATGAATATTTGTTTGCTGAATATTAATTGTCTCCCTCTCTAATGCGTCCCGTTTGTTTGACGCGCATGTGCGCGCCGGCACTCATTCAGTAAAGTTAAAGCAGACTGTCAGGACGAGCCTTCGTGCAAAATGGAAATAGAATTTATAACACTTACAGATAAGGATATAACCGTAAAATGAAACTTTTGCGCTGAGGAAACATATCACACATTAAACAGCACACGTATCTGTCAAATTAAGAGCCTGACAGGGCAGGCCATGTCAAACATTATGCTAATGCATTAGCTTGAAGCTTAAAATAAAGAATTCTCATGTTTTGGGCAGTTTGGATCACGTACCTTTCCCACAGCAGCTCACTCTGTTTCCTCCTCTATTTTTAAATGCATTTTGTCCATAGAAATGCATTATTCAGTGGTGTAATTTGACGCGACTGGAGGACATTTTCCGTGCACGGTGGGCAGACGCAACTAATCAATAATAACATTCGTTCTCAACGATTTTCATTATCAATTTTATCGATTAGTTGTTGCAGCCCTATAATAATAGTAAATACTATAGGACTAATATTTTGACTAAAATTCTTCACTTTCACTTGTAAACTTCTGTCCACAAAAATGTTGGAAATTATGCAAATGTATAAATAAAGTGAACCTAGTGCACATTGTGTTCCCAAATGCATGTTAAACTCACAGCACATGCAGAGATGAAGTGTTAATCAAGCCACTCTGAGATGCTGAAAACACCTATTACCATGAAAGCAGTGCCGTGCGTCACTCCAAAACACGCAGCACGATGAACTATATACTTAATTTAACTAAATCTTAATCAGATTATTTGTGCAGCCCCATTTATTTATTTTAATGTTACATTTGTGTTCATTTGATTTCATTAACTCATAAACCCCCTGTAGTTCCCTCATGAACCCCCAGGGGTTTGCAGACCCTGGTCTGGCTAATAGTATTGTTAAGCAATCATTTGATTTGAAGGTTTAACCCCGTAATATTCACACACAACACAAAAAACAGGCTCAAATAACACTCAAGGTAGGGCTGGACGATTATGGCCTAAAATCAAAACCTCGATTAATTGAACATTTTACCTCGATTACGGAAATTTTCTAAACTCTTTGGTCATTTTTGAGCGAGATGCTAACGGTCTAATCATATTCAATGAACTATGCTAAGCTATGCTAAAAGTGATACCGCCAGACCCAGAGATCGGCTGAATGGATTCGAAAACAGTAAAACTCAACTGTTTAACTATAGGGGAATTGGAAAATTAGCCTATTTTCAAAAAAAGTGTAGTGTTCCTTTAACAGGATTAAAAAAAAACAAAATAAGCAACATGGCAAAATTGCGTCGGTTAGAGTTTCTGAATTTCGGTTACTTTTCGATTAATCGTCCAGCCCTAACTCAAGGCATAATAAAGAAGAACAAATATTAACCCACTGATTAAAACATGGCTTTTTGACATTGTGATCTGTGAAAATTAGTCATAAAATCCCATTCGCTCAACCAGAATCCTTTCAGAGAGAGAGTTTGTTAACACAGCATTTCCATTGAGGGATTCGTGGAAAAACTACTGCATTTTTACAGATATAAGTCACCTTCCACAGCCCAATGAGAAACGTTACACAGTAAGCCAACACGTGACTCATATTAGGGGGCTTGGTGGTCTAGATTTTTCCAGCTGATAGAAAATCTAATGTCTGAATTTGCAATGGTGTATTTAGGGACACATTGCACAAAGTGTGTGTAAGATGAGGTGGACAAACACCACAATTCACTTATAAACAGAGCCATCTGTGCATGGGTTTAGTTAAGCTCATGAGGTCATTTTTAATGGGTGAAAGTGATTGTCAAATTATTTTTATCTTCTCTTTTTAATCTTGAATTTTGCCTCCTTTAAAGAAAAATGACTTAGTTCCATCAAGGTCAGTTTTGTGTTTTGGAACAATCCTGTTTTTTCACAGATTAATTACTCATGGCAAACCTAGCTGTATTTTTACAAGCAATAAATTTGTCTTGTGAGACACATTCCTCTTTAAAGCCATAGTGAACCCCATCATCGTTCTTTACCATGCAGAAATGGTGAACAGCCGTGTGTGACTGCTATGGAAACCAAACTAATGCCCGGCTGTGCATTTTAGTCTGGGAGCTGTTACTTAATCGCAAACATGGCTGTGACTAGGTTTAACATTCAAATAGAGACATACCAGCTGGATCCCAGCCAGAAGCAAGCTTAATTATTCCCAAACTATTCTCAAAGAAAAAAGACCTTGGGATAAAGTTTGAAACTGATACCAAGGATTCAACAAGCAACTGAATATCTGTTAAAGGTGCCGAAGAACATGTTTTCAAAAGATGTAATATAAGTCTTAAGTGTCCCCTGAATGTGTCTGGGAAACTTCAGCTCAAAATACCCCATAATTTTTTTTAATTATTTTTTTTAACTGCCTATCATTATAAATGTGCTGATTCAGGGTACGCGGCCCCTTTAAATCTCGTGCTCCACGCCCCAAGAGCTCGCGCTTGCCTTAAACACCATAGACAAAGTTCACACAGCTAATATAACCCTCAAAATGGATCTTTACAAAGTGTTCGTCATGCAGCATGTCTAATTGTGTAGGTATGGTATTTATTTGGATGTTTACATTTGATTCTGAATTAGTTTGCTAGTGCTCCGTGGCTAAAGCTAACATTACACACTGTTGGAGAGATTTATAAAGAATGAAGTTGTGTTTATGAATTATACAGACTGCAAGTGTTTAAAAAATGAAAATAACGTATAACGTATAATAACATGAATACAGAAAGAAACGATGGTAACTTTAACCACATTTAACAGTACATTAGCAACATGCTAACGAAACATTTAGAAAGACAATTTACAAATATCACTAAAAATATCATGATATCATGGATCATGTCATTTATTATTGCTCCATCTGCCATTTTTCGCTATTGTTCTTGCTTGCTTATCTAGTCTGATGATTCAGCTGTGCACATCCAGACGTTAATACTGGCTGCCCTTGTGTAATGCCTTGAAAATGGGCTGGCATATGCAAATATTGGGGGCGTACATATTAATGATCCCAACTGTTACGTAACAGTCTGTGTTATGTTGAGATTTTGAGACTCACTGTATGTCATTTCCATGTACTGAACTCTTGTTATTCAACTATGCCGAGGTAAATTCAATCTTTGAATCTAGGGCACCTTTAATAAATCACTGTGACTGGAAATTAGATTATTTGAGTGGTTAAAAAGTGAATTTTACAATGTTTCATATTTTTCATATCCCAGTGTAATGTGCACAGCAAGTTTGACTGACCTAATGTTGTGAGTTTAGTAAGGGAATATCCCAATCAATAACACTGGGCCCTTTAAATGTGAAGAGTGTCATTTTTCTCCACTAGACCTGTGAATGATTTACTTATAGTTGTTTCTGCACATGATAAACTGGCATTGAGAAAATATTTCAACATCAAAAACATCACACACACATAAAACACAACCTTCAGAACAAAACAAAAGCCAAACAGTCTCAATTTCATGGCCAAGGTCACATATAGAGTTCTCGTGATATATGATTTCAGAACAGTATTGCATCATGAACAAGAATAAGGAGGTTTTCTTAGTGGACATTAGTTAGACCCTGCCTTCACTGTAATACAAAAGTCTTTAACCCTGCTACTGGAGACCCAATGTCCTGCAGAGTTTAACTCAAACACACCTGAACCAGCAAATCAATGTCTTCATGATCACTTGAAAATCAAAAAGTTAATATAACCTTGTTGAAATCATGGCCTAATGGTTAGAGTCAGACTGGTAACCCAAAGGTTGTGGGTTCGAGTCTCAATACTGATGTGCCCTTGAGCAAGGCACTTAACCCCCAATTGCTCCCCGGGTGCCACAGTAAAAAAAAGAAAAAAGAAAAAGGCTGCCCACTGCTCCGGGTGCGTGTGTCTACAGTTCACTACTCACTACTCCTAATGTGTATGCACTAATTGGATGGGTTATATGCAAAGGACAAATTACGAGTATTGGTTACCATACTTGGCCTTCATATGTCACTTTCACTGTGTCCAAAATCACCCCCTAAGCCCTTATACATAGTTTCCATGACAGAGTTCAAGATAAGTCTATTCATTACTACTGGAGCTGCCATTTCAAATAATTATTAAACAGCAGGAACAAACTATGCAAAAGCGACAGTCCTTCCGACGCACTCAGTGTCCAAATTTGCTCACTCGCTTTCATTTACTCCCTCAAGTGAAATATATTAGTGGACTAATGTAGGAAATTGTGAATGAGGGTATAGGGGGCGATTTCGGACACAGCTTGGGTTTCCGAAAACAAGGATAAAGATCTCTGCTGTCAAAAGCTGTCAGTGGGGCGGTACCCTTTCAAAAAGTGCCTAAAGAGCGCATATTAGAACATCAAATGTATATATTGGTACCAAAAGTACATATTAGAACATTTGAAAAGCTACTGTCCCAGTGACAGCTTCTGTACTTTTTGTTTTTTTGTTTTTCTGAGAGTGTGTAGTAGATGAGTAATATTACAAGTATTGTGGCACTTTCCATGAAAGTGGCTCACTTGGTGTACCGTAACACATTTTCTTTTAACGGTCCCGTTCTTCGTGATCCCATGTTTCAAACTTTAGTTAGTGTGTAATCTTGTTGTTAGAGTATAAATAAAATCTGTAAAATTTTAAAGCTCAAAGTTCAATGCCAAGCGAGATATTTTATTTAACAGAAGTCGCCTACATCGAACGGCCAGTTTGGACTACATCCCTCTACTTCCTTCTTTAATGACGTCACTAAAACAGTTTTTTGACTAACCTCCGCCCACAGGAATACACAAGAGTTGCGTTTGTAGAGTGTGTTTGTCGCCATGTCGTCGAAACGCTGTTATTTTCATCCCGCAGTCCAATCACCAGGTCTGATTCCGGCTCAAATTGATAGGGTAAAATTAAAGACATGTTTACAATAACACTGAGCGTGTGCATCTCCACGTTATGGTAAGAGGCGTGACTTTTCCGGGCAAGGAGCGCTAAGATGCTGTCGAATCACAACACAGGAACCGCTGGCACAATCAGATCTCGTTACGTATTTCTGAAGGAGGGACTTCATAGAACAAGGAAGTCATCAGCCCGTTTGACAGTGGAAACAGCGGTATACAGATAAGTAAATTATGTGAAAAATACTGTTTTTTTACACGCGAAACATGAACACATGTTATATTGCACACTATAAACACAATCAAAGCTTCAAAAAAAACATGAAAAACGGGACCTTTAATAAACAACAATTATAAAATAGACAACTATAAAAATAGACCCTATTTTTTTTTTTTAATAATAAGGCTAAATCTGCAACTGCATAACTTTGTACCATTTCAATCATTCTGATGTTTGGCTTAATTTTAATTTTAACATTTTGTATATTCAATTCTGGTGTTTATTTAATGTCTATTTCTAGCACACGATTTTGGGTTGAAATCTGTGATTTATACAGAATTAGACAAGTTTTAAAAAGTGCAAACCTCATGAATTGGACAGTTAACATTTTTCAGCCAAGATCAAAGTTTGACCTAAAAGAACCTTACACCGAATCCCTGTCAGGAACTAACTACTGGAATAAAAAAGTGCCAACACCACAAAACATTATGAGCTGAAAATCATTCTGACCCAGTTGGACCCGAAACATCTTTCCATCACCATAAAGCAAGCTAAGAACAGAGCAAACAGCTACTTATGAAATCTGAGAGCTTGTAAGAAGCATCATAAAAGCAGTTTAAGAAATATCACCTGTACTGCCCAAACTAGCATGCACTTACATGCACTTCATATCTCATTACAGACCACAGAAATTACACAGTTCAGCTTGCTAAACAGTAGGTTAATGTATACATATTTTCCCTCTTGGTTTACTGCAGAGCTAGATCATATAAATATCCAATTGTATTCTAGGTGTTAGTCTGTGTGCACTAAGTTATACTCTACCAATATGCAGTTACTGCACAAATATTTATAATTCAGAGTTGTATTTGTTGTAATTGATCAACTTGAACCCAGTGGAGATAACAATACCTGGCTTGTAGCCCCCAGAATTAAAAAATCAGACCTTCTTCTTCTATATATTAATCATCATATTTTCCTCTCAGAATGACCTGTGGATGAACTCAAGCAGAAGTTGATCGTTAAAAGGATCTTTCTCAGTCAGTAAGGCAAGTACTGGAAGGGTCTGTGGGTTGCCACGCACTAGGGCTTTAATAGCAGTAAATACCACTCAAAGCTGCGATTACAGTGCTAAAGTGTTCCTAATGCCTCAGCCAAGAAAAAAAGACATCATCCCTATGTGCGCCCGCCGCAGTCTCTGACAGGACACTTTTCACAGAGAGCCGTGTGCTCTATTGCTGATAGTTTGACTGTACATGAGGGTTTTTCAAAAGGCTGTTTTACAATCAGTCAAGCATAAAAAACATGACATGCCCTTTTAATTCTTCATAACTTCAAATGAACTCTGCAGGTTTATTCAAAGTGGCAACTAGACAATGTACAGGTTAAATATTTGTTGTATTCCTGCATACATTTTACCTACATTCTTATAAAAAAGTGCCCATAAACCAATAGCGCAAAAATTCTGTGTAATTTTACTACTGACAAAAAGATCTATAAGTAAATAGCTATGTTGGAGAAAGAAATTAACTTTTAGGAACTTTTAGGAACAGTTAAAACCCTACGTGAGTGTAAAGTATGTGGGAAAAGATGAATATGCTTGTATCCAACTTCTGTAAATTGAATAGTGGAAATTTAGGGCCCTATTTTAACGATCTTAACGCAAAGTGTAAAGCGTACGGCGCACTCAGGGCGTGTCCAAAGCCGGGGCGCATTTTTGAAATGGGTTGTCCCTATTCTCTTAATGAGTAATGGGCGTAACGTTCAATAAACCAATCAGAGTGTCATCTACCATTCCGATGCGCTCGCACCATGGCGGATTGCTATTTACATGGCGGAATTTGTTGGCGGAAAAGCTGAATGCTTTTCAAGCGAAGAAACCGATCTGCTCATGCGCGAAGTTAAAGCGGGCTTGCAAAAGCAGGCTTTCAAATAGCTCCGCGCGATGAGTCAGTTAATATATATGTATGTGTATTGGCACGATTGTTCAATTTCGTTCATCATTATAAGTAGTAATAGGCTAAATTTGTCACGGCACACACAAAGACAAACAGGGTAGGTCCAATTGCAGGTATTTATTAGGGAAATCCAGAAACATAATCCAAAAACCAGTCAATAGCCCAAAATCCAGGGAGGCAGTCCAAACAAAATAATAACAGGAACAAAACATAAAGCAAACCAAAACAGAGACTCAGGAAACATGAATGAAGACACCATGACCAGAGCAGAAACAAACCAGGTATAAATAGACAAACACTAATGATGAAACACAAAACAGCTGAGTGCAATGAGTGGGATAATGAGTCCAGGAGTGAGTATGGGTAATGTAGTCCAAGGGGTGAAAACAAGAGTCCGGAATGGAGTGCCCTCTAGTGGCTGACTAGGGCACTCTCACTAGTGATCATGACAAAATTGAAAATAGGTAGCCTAATTCTAATACACACAATGACTATTCATCATTACATTTTTATATTTATGTAGCCTACACAATAATATTCTTTTACACTGTAATCCTTTTGTTTTTAATATTTGGCATGTTTGTGTGATGCGCATCCCTCTGTGTAATAAGCAAAGTCAACGCGCACTGTGGACGCGCCCAGAGGTGCAGTTTCTACCAACGCGCTCTAACAAAAAAATATTGCGCCATTGACTTTAGACTTTAGACCAGGTTTGAGTTGGTCTATGGTGCAGTCTATTTTCAGCTCCTTAAAATAGCAATGCGGTGGCAATGCGCCTGAACTGATGCACTAACTGACGCAAATGCATTTACAAATTTAAGGACGTGGCGCTGAACGGGAAAACGCGAACGGCGCCGGACGCAAACTTGCAAACACACTTGCGCTGCACCTTGCATTGCATTGCGCCTGGTGTATTATAGGGCACTTAAATTACAGCAAATATCTGTAAAACAACAGATAATGTCAAAACGGGAATATTCTGTAAAAAAAAAAAAAAAAAATACAGACCATTACCTATAAAATGAAATTTATTTTTAACAGTGTAGTACTATAACTTTGTATTGTTCTGTTACCACTGTAGATCCACACACAAAAAAACCATGGTTATTATTCACACTGTAAAAAATGACCGTGATTTTAACAGTAAAAGACTGTAAAAATGCTGCGGTGAAAAACTGTCAATTGGTTTACAGAAAGTTTCCGTACTATATACTATATTCCGTACTAATAACTGTAATAGATCTAACAGTACATTTAATGTAATTTTATGGTAAAATACCGTTAAATTCACAGGTTTTGGAAGTGAAAAATAACAATTCATTGTAAAATTTACTGTGAAAAACCGTAAATTGACATTCCCACAATTCCCTGCGTGACACTTCACATTTTATAATTTTTCGTTAAAATAACTCTGTTTCTTCTTAGTTTTTCTCTTTTTTTTTTTCTAATCAGTTATGTACATTAGGGTTTTATATTACATCTAATGTTGTTGAATTAATGTTTATTGCATTTTTAAAATTTCATGCATGTTACCATGATGGTGTTTAGTGTGTGTGTGAATGACACTGTGTGCACCTTCTGTATGTTAGTGTTGTTCTTCTCAGCTTGTGGAAAATCTGCTTGTGATGAACTTTGATTCATCATGTGACTCTTATCACCACTGTGTTTGGTGACTGTTAGTGTATTATAAAGGTACAAAACAGATATTAGTACATTAGTACATTAGGTTGGTAAATTAACATTATATCAGTTAAAGAAATACGTTATTTTACCGTAAATTTAACAGATTTTATTTTTACGTTGCTACTGTATTTTTTATGGTAAAGTTCTGGCAACCACAGCTGCCGTTTTTTTTTACCGTATATTTTACTGGGATTTTTTTTTTACAGTGCATAAGAGACAGATCCTGATAGCTAGTCAAAACAGTGGCATTTGCTCTGTGTGATATGTATCAAGACCATGAGAGGCAGGTGATCTTAAAACCCAAAGATTAGGAATAAGAGTTTCCAATCTGCTCTAACCAGACAGTGACGTCAGCCACGACAGACCAGGATTCATCTGCCTGTGACTTGAAGCAATTACCACAACAAGAACACTGTGACTACTATTAAACGACCACACAAAAAAAGACAGCAAGTTACCGACTCGAAGAGAGAAGGTGGTCGAATAGAGACCAAGAGAGAGTTTTCTCCTTAAGGATACTGAATGGAAAATACTCGTTTGGCTTCCTCAATTGGTAAAATAACCACAGCCTGAGGCTCTGTGAAAGAAAAAGACCAAACCAACTCAGTTTTCTTAGAAACTGACCGAGCTCCCCCATTCTGCCACTAGCTGCTTTCCTTGAAGAAACCTGCAGCTCTCTGAATAGTGAGTGTGAGAGTGCGTTAATTGAAAGGGTTTGTCTAGTGTTTAGTGAAGCATTAGCTCTGACCTACATTTATATGTCCCCATAAAACCGGGCCTAGCAGACGGCCAGAACTCTGCACAGCACACTTCAGGTAGCTGAATACTAATCTAATACATTCCTTGCATTCTTCAGTCAAAGGACTGTAGATTCCAACTTCATGACATCATTTCCTATGCCATGTTTAAGTCAGCATTAAGCTAAACAGAAATAGGTGAGTATGTTTGGAAACAGCAGTTCTGGACAAAGAGAGTTTACACAAATGATCACATGAAGGTGTAATCTGTCTTGACAATAGCCATTTAATACTTAATATTAAATAACAAGCTAATTTGCATTAGACATATGGGTGTCTGATTCTCTGAAAAGCAGTGGATGAAGTGTGTGATACACAAACTTTCCCAAGACAGAAGAGAGACAACGACCTCTCAGGGCAAAATATCTTTAAAAAAAGATTTTACTCAATGAGTCCCTCAGCAGCACTTTCAGCCCCAATGACACGGCCATTTTAACACATTTATAAAGGAAATGACATTAAACTGAAATAATAATAAACACAGTAGCTTTTGCTCTATCATCCCAGATGAAGTTATTTACAATAGGTTGCTGAACATCTTTCAAAGTAACCCAGACAGACACACATGAATCTCAAACATCCCCACACAAACAAAAAGTACCACAGCTTTTTGGAAATTGTATGATTGTAGTGGCATGGAATTTGAAGTGCCAGAAAATAATACTTTGACATGTAAATATGATCATTAAATTCAAGTACTATTGTACTATCTGATACCATCACTCTACCATGGAACTGTCCATGCCCAGTCACTGTATAAATAATAAACTTCAACAACAAAAAAAAAAAAAAAAAAAAAAAAAAAAAAACTACTATAAAGTTAGAATAAAATAGAATAACAGCAAACAGTACAAATTAAACATCTCTATATGTCTACAAAACAGATCCATATATTTTTTGATTATAAATAAATAAGCAACTACAACCAAGTTAATAGAATATAATATAATAGAATCTAATAGAATAGAATAGAACAGAATAGAATCGAAAGTAAAATGGCAAAGTACACACCTCTTATGTCTACAAAACAGACTTTTGAAAATAAATAAATAAAAGAACAACTACTACAAAGTTTAGTATAGAATAGAATAGAATTGCAGCACAAGTATAATGACAAAGTAAGCATTTCATGTCTATAGAATAGAATAGAATCGCAACAACAGTAAAACGGCAAAGCATCTCTTATATGTCTACAAAATAGATCCATATACATTTAAAGTAGATAAAGAACAACTACTACTAACTTTGGAATAGAATAGAATAACAGCAAACATCACAAAGTAAACATGTCTATGTGTCCACAAAACAGATCCATATACTTTTGATTGTAAATAAATAAACAACTACTCCCAAGTTAATAGAATAGATTAGAATAGAATAGAATAGAAGCAAAGCTAAAACAGCAAAGTAAGCAATCCTTGTCTACAAAACAGATACATTTTTAAAGTAAATAAATAATAAAACTACTACCAAGTTTAGAATAGAATAGAATAGAATAGAATAGAATAGAATAGAATAGAATAGAATAACAGCAAACAGTACAATGGCAAAGAAAACATCTCTATATGTCTACAAAACGAATCCATATACTTTTGATTTGTAAATAAATAAAAACAACTGCTATCAAGTTAATAGAATAGAATAGAATAGCAGCAGAAGTAAAACGACAAAGCATCCCAAGTCTATAGAATAGAATCGCAGCAACAGTAAAACAGCAAAGCATCGCTTATATGTCTACAAAATAGATTCATATACACTTGAAAGTAGATAAATAAAAGAACAATTACTACCGAGTTGAATAGAATAGAACAGAACAGAATCGCAGCAAAAGTAAAACGGCAACGTATTCATCTCTTAAAACGGATCCATATACATTTGAAAGTACATAAAGAATAACTACTACCAAGTTTAGAATAGAATAGAATAGAATAGAATAGAATAGAATAGAATAGAATAGAATAGAATAGAATAGAAATAAGGAAATTAAAAACTTAAAGTGCACATTTATTTTTTCTGGTTGTTCGGCTGATAATCATTAAAATAATTATTACAGACCAGAACGAGCGCAAATCTCTCCTCCAGCTCCACCGGCTCGGGCATGGGCAGTTTGAGGGGCATGTGGTGTCCTCTGGGGTCAGTGTGTTGGTTCATACTCCCTGCGTTCCCCATCTCTCCTCCAGTACAATCACACTCTTATTCTGCGGGTTTGTCCTGTATGTGTCCAGTATCCGTTTTCACTGTCTGTCCGACTTTATCTGAGCTTGAACACTTCATGGAGGTCAGCAGCAGGGTCTGTGAGCAGCTGCATTATAACTTCACACAGGCAACAAAAACGCAAATAACGTGTCCTATTCGCATATTGCACAATGTCCGCACCACTCCCAGTGAGATCTTGTGTTCTTCATGATTCAGTCTCTGAAACGCAACAACTACAGGACAACTACAGGCGCAGTCGCTTCAACTCCTCCCCGCACGCGAACCCTACTAAGACGAAGGCTGTGCTCATGAATAAAACATGACGTCCTTTGGTAGGCGTGGCTGGTTGACTGAAAGCCAGATACGCTGATAGTCCCAAAAACATTGTCAACAGTCCTTTAGATTAACAGTTTATTTTCCCTTTAAAACATACACAGATTAAATGAATACAATTCAATAAAAACATTTTGCTCGCTTTACTTTTTTTTTTTTTTCTCAGCGAACAATAACAAACAAGACTGAAAAGAAAGTCTCAGGGGGGATTATTGAAAAGTTACATAAATAATTAAAACTCACACATCTTATTTTATTTTATAACGGCATATTCTTTGTCACTTTTAACTTTGATTCTCTGTTTTTACGTTTTGAGCCACACTGTAAAAAAAAAAAAAATATTTTCATGATTCATCACATTTTGTTATATTGTAAAATCAGATTAAACCAATCACCTTCATTGTCAATTTTTTTTTATTTCAATGAACTCAAAATTTTAAGGCAACCATGTAACTTACTTTTTTAAGCTAACCCAACAATTATTTGTTTACAGTGTATTGGAAATATTTTTTTGTTGAGAGTAGTTACTGCTATGTCAGAGATCTTGACCCCCCCAAACATATTTGTTGTGTAAACAAAACAAAGGCAACTGTGACTATATTTTTCATAGTTATGTTTTCATATCTTGTAAATTGCTCCTTTATTTTGTACAGTAATGCTAAATACTGGATGTTGATCTGTCTCAGAAGAGAAAGTCTGTACATTTAAGCACACATCTGTCAACACTAGCACTCATAGACAGATACATCATTTGCCACTACTTTACAACAGTCTTTACAATCCTTTCATCATTACAGTCATCTCCATCTCAACAATGATGGCACTGTGTGTCATACTGGTACTGTAAGGTTAAATGCTGGGAAATCTCCATCATCAGCCACATTTATACATTAACCCAATGTAATTTTAGTCTGTTTATTAATGTTTTTACTCCTCATATGTGCAGTTTTTGGAAGATTTATCAGGTTTTTTTTTAAATTTATATAAATAAATTAAAAAAATATATATTTTTTTTTAGGTTTAAAAAATAGGTTTTTATACAAACAGCTTATGTAAACTTCACTTTATAAAAGACCCACATTTCTAAATTTTATTCATGGGGATAGCATGGATAATTTGACATGGTTTAGTGTAAGATTTGTGTCCGTCTTTTGGAAAATGCAGTTAAAAAAAAAAAAAAAAAAAAAAACTTTTACCAGTAGATGGCTGCAGAGCTCCACTATTTGCTATGTGCTATTTGACTGACTAAAAGACATCTTTTCACAAGTTTTTTTTTTTTTTTTTTAATTGAATTCATATCTAAATATTATGAAATCACAATTATAACAATTAAAGCTACTTTTTGTTGAAGTTTAGTATTTTTTGTAATGAAAAAAAAAAAAAAATCAGTTTTTCAATATTGTTACATAATGATGAGACCCCACTTAAAAAATGGACAGAATTCATCCTCAAAATCAATATTTTTGAAAAACATTTTGTTTTTCATTACAAAAAAAAGAAAAAAAAATGCTTAGCTTTGTCAAAAAGTAGTTTTATTGTCATAATTGTGATTTCATAATATTTAAATATAAATCCAACAAAAAAAAAAAAAAAAAAAAAAAAAAAAAACCTTGTGAAAAGATGTCTTTTAGTCAGTCAAATAGCACATAGCAAATAGTGGAGCTCTGCAGCCATCTACTGGTAAAAGTTTTTTTTTTTTTTTTTTTTTTAACTGCATTTTCCAAAAGACGGACACAAATCTTACACTAAACCATGTCAAATTATCTATGTTATCCCCATGAATGAAAGTTAGAAATGTGGGTCTTTTATAAAGTGAATTTTACATAAAAGCTGTTTTTGTATAAAAACCCACTCAACAAAATTATTTATTTATATAGATTTAAAAGATATGATTATTATTTACAATTATTTTGTTACAAAATTACATTTTGTTGCCTGGGGTCTCTGGAGACCCCAAAGACCCTGAGTGTGACTTTTTTTTTTTTTTTTTTTTTCAACAGTAACATAAAAACAAGATATCAGTTCAATTTCTTTTTTTTATTTGTAGATCTAGAAAGTGTTAAAAACTGCACAAAGTGTCTTGTCATTTGGACAAAGAGAACATTTTTTAAAATTATTATTATTATTTTAGCAAACGTCGTTTGGGGTCTGAAAAAAGACCCCAAAGACCTTATAAGGGTTAAATACTTTATGCACTTTAAGACACATGAGTGTTAATGAATACTTGTGAACTCCAACTGCGGCAGGATAGACTAGACTTCATACAAAAGAGAAAAGAGACATAGGCAGTCCACAGCTGCTGAAACCTAAGACGCTGAGAGAGACCCTCAGAAGCCCAAGTGCACTACAAGGACTTATAAAATGCCAAAAATAAAGGAGGAAGAATAAAATCTCTGTTGCGGGACAGATGTAGCTAAATTTGTCTGTGAGCCAGATGAAGGAAGCAATGTTCTTAAACTCCGTATCATACAGGGACAGGGCACAGAGACGACATTGTGCTGAGCGGCAGAGTGATGCCACACGTTTTAAATCATGATTTTACTATGACCCAGACAAAGTTGAACTCATTTGTGCTCATATGTTGTGTTAGTTACAGGTCCACTCGATAATGGGTTTATACATGGTTTGTCAATTAGTAAACTTTTAGTAAAAAAAAAACATTAATTAATTCATTTATTTTTGTTGTTCCCAATACTGGTGTCACCATCATACTGGAATTTTTACAGAAGAAAGTTATAGCTAACTTGTTGGGTTAAAAGTCCAACTTGTTTTTTCAAACACTTACAATGTTATTAGCAAGTACACATTATAGCCTACCAAATCCACTTTGGTTGATCAAGGCCATAATTAGATCTTTAATCCAAGACATGTGATAAATGTTTTAACAAATTCTCATTTAGTCTTATAAAAAGTGCAAATGTAATGTTTTATGTAATGCAGAATTGTTGTATGTCAAAACAGATTATCTTGAGATGACAAATGGGGAAAGTGTAAAAGACCTTGAATTTATTGTTGTGACACCACAGCGCCATCTAGTGAAGAGAGTATTCAGTTGCC
Organism: Chanodichthys erythropterus; assembly: GCF_024489055.1. Classification (NCBI taxonomy): domain Eukaryota; kingdom Metazoa; phylum Chordata; class Actinopteri; order Cypriniformes; family Xenocyprididae; genus Chanodichthys; species Chanodichthys erythropterus. Next base: position 45,567,921 of record NC_090234.1, on the reverse strand, counting down.
AGTTTTTACTTGTTTTCCACTAGACAACGAGAAACGAGATTTGAGACAGAGATTAAACAACTTAATGCCACTAACTACAATTCAGGATGTTTCCAATCCTATTAAGTAATATGAAATTCTCCTAAACAAATAAATCTTATTTTACATGTCAGGGTCTATTTCTTATGTAACCAAAAAGACCAGTTGATTTTTTTACTTTATTTCATTTTACTTATTGTACATTTTATATTTTCCTTGTGTAGCATATTTTGTGAAAAGTGAACAAAACTAGTATCCTTCTTGCAAAATGTATTACTCTGATTCACTATGCTTAGCCTATTGTACGTATTTATATTTTAGACCTGTGGGGATGACTTTTGAGAGAAACTGCGTACGTCACTCGCCTATACATGTCTGTCTCCTCATATCTGTAAATAGAGAATAGTTTCTCTGGCTATTTTTACGAGCGTATCGCACACAACGAGCGAGAAAGGTTGACATGGAGCACGCTAAATCTTGAACCTCCGGGAAATAATCAAGCGTGCGTGCCTCACGAGTCCTGAAAAGTGAAGCCAAAGCGTCTCGATCACCCCCAGGTGGCAGGATGCAGTATGGTCATAAACCTCGCCGGACTTTAGACAAACTAAACAGTCAAATTACGTGTCAAATATTTTTTTCCAAAGATGGTTTATATAATTTTAGGCAGTCTCTTTTAACTCAGTCTTTAGTTACTCAGTCGTCGAAAACATCCTTTGTAGCACCTTTAACTAACTGTTTAACTAACTTGGCTGAACTTCAGGCGAGGCTCATCTCAAACAAGCCTAATATTATTCCTTTCAGTGCACCTACAGTCTTTTATCAGTTAGTAAAGACAGTTTCAAGTAATATTGCAAAAATGTATAAAACAAAACATCCTCTATAGCAGAGATGCCCAAACTAGGGCCCGCGGGCCAAAGTTGGCCCGTGGTAACCTTTGATTTGGCCCACCGTACCGTCAGAGGAGAGAGAGAGAGAGAGAGAGAGAGAGAGAGAGAGAGAGAGAGAGAGAGAGAGAGAGAGAGAGAGAGAGAGAGAGAGAGAGAGGGTGATACCTTCGACACAGATTGTCATTTCTAATTTGACATAACAATTTTGTTTGTTTTATTGTTGAACTACAACAGAGTAAACTGAAATTAAATGTTTAAATTAAATATTAATAAATAAATAAAAAAATATTGTAAATGCATAATTCAAGGTGCAGCACTGCGTGCTTTGCGACACATGACGTCAATTAACGTCAACAAATTAAACGCAATAATGGAGAAATCAAGGCAGTGGAACACAACAGACAATAGAAATTTTAAAAAAGCTTGGCAAGATGAGTTTTTATTCACAGAAGTCAAATCAAAGGCAGTGTGTCTAGTTTGCAAACAGTCTGTTGCTGTTTTAAAAGAGTACAATATCCGTCGTCATTACGAAACCAAACATTCTGCAGCTTTCTCAAAGTACAGCGGCGAGGCGCGAAAACAGAAGGCTAACGAGCTGCTTGCTGGACTTCGATCTGAACAGAGCGCGCTGCTACGTCCTTCATCAGCACAAGAAAGCGCCACACGGGCCAGTTATCAGATTTCCGCTCTAACTGCTAAAAGTGGAAGAGCCTTCGCTACTGGAGAGTTCGTCAAGGCATGTCTTGCAGTGGCTTTGAGGACTTCAGACACAGCACTGCTGACTTCGGTAAAGTTGGTTTTATATTCGCACATTCGGCCATCCGTATTCAATAGCCTTGTTAATCACACAACATTGGACATTCAGTGGACATTCAAAAGTAAATATGACATTAAAACAATACTTGCCTATTTTGATCGACTGTGAAAAATGTTGTAAGTTGACAATCGTTGGTTTTCAATATCATGTCGCTGCTTAAAATTCGCAAACATTAATTTATTGCACATTTATTGGAAAGTCTGAATTTATTAGAAGTCCGAATGTGCGAATATAAAACCAACTTTACCGAAGTATGCAGTCAGAGACGATCTTCAGATGGAACTAATTGAGCTTCAGTGTGATTCAGAACTGAAACACAAGTTCACATCCCTTCCCTTGACAGACTTCTACAAATGTGTCCCAGCTAACAGGTACCCAAAGATGTGTAAGCAGGCACAAGTGATGCTGTCTCTGTTTGGCAGTACCTACCTCTGCAAGCAAACTTTCAGTCTGATGAACTTGAACAAGAGTAAACTAAGAAGCCAAATAACTGACTCTCTCCTACATAATATATTGTCTTTGTCTGTAAGTCAGCTACAGCCCAATCTTGAAAAACTTCTGAAAAATAAGGACCAGCTTCATATCTCTCATTAGGTCACTGACATTGCAACCACATGGTTTTATTATTGATTGTGTATTTGGCATTGAACTGTATTGTACATTGAACACTTGGGGATTGTTGCCCATTTAATTGTTCATTAAAACGCAACACTTTACAAATAAAACTGCATTAGTTCATCAGATTAAAGTTGTTTTATATTTATTTTAAATATTATGAAATAAATAAAGCCATAGCAACTTTAATGTAATATAGTTTGATTTATGATGCAAAATTTACTTTTGGCCCACGGCTCTCAATCAAGTTTGATTTTTGGCCCTTCATAGGAAAAAGTTTGGGCACCCCTGCTCTATAGCACCTTTAGAATGTTCGTTCTTTAAATAAGTTTGTTTTTAGTTTGTTATTTGATGCTATAAAAACGCAGGTTTTTAGGTCATGATTGTCAGCTGAGATTGATAGCTTCTCTGAGTGAAGTTGTCACTGAAGCACCAACTGACTTTTTTTCTAGATCTTCGGGAGGAGATTGGAGCTTTAACTTGAATTTCTACATTTCCAGAACTGTTTATTTCACACAGACATAATGAGTTGTTCTGCTTTCTTAACTGATTCTGCAGGAGTGTGGGCAGGACCTTGATAACAGGGTTGCCAGGTTTTCACAACAAAACCCGCCAAATTGCTCCTCAAAACTAGGCCAAAACTAGCCCAATCGCATTTCGGGGGTAAAATTTGCTTTTTTGGCGGGGCTGCCCTGGTAGTATTCGCATTCCAGGGACTAAATATCGCATTATTTTGGGTCGATTCAACCCGCTTACATGAAAAACAACCCGTGGCAACAGTGTAAAAGTAGCCCAATTCCGCGGGAAAACTGCGGACTTAGCAACACTGCTTGATAGCGCGGCTCCACTTCACGCTCACTACTGCGCAGACTCAGGCTCCAAGTTCACTATGCGCAGACTCAAGGCAGTGAGTGGGAGTTAAAAAAAAAAAAAAAAGTCTGCTGTCAAAACGAGAACACGACAGAGCTCGCTTTTCGGAGATAGCGAGAACTGAGGGATTTGAAATGTTGTAAAAGTGACGTGGAGATGCTGTTTTATTATGTAAGGTATTTTATTGAACAGATAAACTGCCATATCTATCTTTTTAACAGAATTCACTGTAAAGTGTTATCTATTGTGAAGGGTCATTTATGGTTGTTTTAGCGTTGTGCTGACATTTTCAAGGAAGCATCGTGAAGGGTTGCCAAGGTTTTCACAACAAAACCCCCCAATTGCTCCTCAAAACTATCCCAAAACTAGCCCAGTCGCATTTCAGGGGGGTCCCACGGTAAAAATCGCATTCCGGGGGTAAAATGTGCTTTTTTTGGTGGGGCTCCCCTGGTGAAATCCGCACTCCAGGGACTAAATATTGCATTATTTTGGGTTGATTTAACCTGCGGACATGAAAAACAACCCACGGCAACAGTGTAAAAGTAGCCCAATTGACTGTTCGTAAAGACCCACTGCCTTTAGTGACTGTTGCTATGTCCGACAAGCCATGCCACTCATGCCACACATGATGTTCTCATGCAGACCGATCATCTCTTCCTACTAGTTCATTTATAGCATCAAATAAACAGGAATGAACATCATAAGGAAATTAAGAAATGTTGTTTTAATCGATAAAGATGTCAGTACACACCTTTTTTTCAAGTTCAAATCCACCTACATTAATCTGCTAACTTCCCTGACTGCTTTGTCAGACAAAATGGCGGATTCTGTGTTATGATTGGTTAGATCGCCTGTCAATCAAACTCCTGGCGAAGGGTCAATTTAGCAACACTGGTACCGTGTCTATTAATGGGTAAAGCTGCAGTAACATCTTCAGCTAGTCAGCATGAGATCATTTCCATCTAAACAGGTAACGTCTCTTCCTAGTAATAAATGTTTTATGAGCACAGTAGAATATTCATTTGCAGTCACGTAAGCCAAAGAGCGACCAAAACAATTCTCCCACAAAATGCATGCAGTTTTGTTTTTGTAATGCTAGAGGGCCAAAAGTTACATAGTGTATCTTTAATAACTTTCAAAGTTGTTTTTTGAGTGAGCACAAATGTACACTTGTTTGTGATCAAAATTTATTCTTTAAAAGTGAATAACTACATTTGTAGTGTTCTCATTACAATGCAATCTGCACATTATCAAACGCGTATATACTGTATGTAAACACATTAAAGAAATATAATCTACAGACGTTCCTAATAAAATAAACATAGATTTAAAATGTGTCTCCAAATATCTGTTGTTGAGTTCTGCTACTGTGACAGTTGATGAAAAAGAGGAAAATGTTTCCAAATGAGAAAACACAACCTTACATGAGTTTACAGTGCTTAAAGCTGTCCTAACAGACAGGAAGTGCTGCTTAATTCAAACGGTCTGGAGCGATCACACAAACACACATGTGATTAGGTTGGTTTGGTTAGGGAAAAAACCCTACTTGAAGAGTAAAATATGAAAGAAAAAAAAGCAACCAATGGAATGTGAGTATCATTAAAGCCATGTGATAAACAAATCTGATATCTGACTTTGGCTGTTGCATAAATACAAAAAGAACAAACTGGAAGTGCAATAAAGCAAATGCAGCAAAAGGTGATCCGAGGTCTTATCCTCATCATCATTGTCATCATCTGGAAGTCCAAAAGTCAGTGAGAATAAAAGCACCGTGACAAAGAAAAAGAAAAAAAAACATGGCAAAAGAGGTTGTCTTCTATTCTTCTTCTTCCTCTTCCTCCTCCTCTCCTCCCATCACCTCTACGATGAGTTCGGCGGTGCAGACGGCCTCCCCGATGCTGTTCATGGCCTTGCAGGTGTACTTTGCGTCATCATCACCGTTGACCTCAGAAATGACCAGACTGCAGTTTCCATCTTCATCGTAATCAATCTGAAAATGGCGCGTCTCTTTTATCGGCTGGTCGTCCTTAAACCACACCACCTCTGGGTCAGGATAACCTGTTTGTACATAATAAAAAATATACGTATTAAATTAAAAATATGAGCAATTTGACACAAAATGCATGAATACTAAAAGATCCTAATTACTACCTTATTACTAATTAATAATAAGAAGAATCTTGAGCAGCAAATTAGCATATTAGAATGATTTCTGAAGGATCATGTGACACTGAAGACTGGAGTAATGATGCTGAACATTTAACTTTACCATTACCTGAATATTATCTTAAGTTTCATAAATAAATACTATTCATAATATTTATGGAACAGTAAATGTGGCTGTGTGTTGTTGGTAAATATTTCAACACTGTATTAAGTCATCTTTAAAGCCACATTTAATCAATGCACCATATTTTATCCATGGATTGTTTTAGCAGTATGTAACCATATCATTTTACCTTCTATTTTGCAGTCGAATCGAGCAGCGCTGCCCTCCACCACCTCGACGTCTTTAATAACAGTGCTGAAAGTGGGTTTCATTAGAGTCTGCTCCTCCAATTCAACTGAAAATGGTTTGTCCTCTGTTATAGACAGATAAACAGGAAGATTTTGGACATAAATAAAAATGTGAAAGGCTTTAAATGAACATTTACTAACTCACTTGTATGAATTCAGTAATAAATAAATACACACACTTATTTACCACAAGGGCAGATTGAGTTAAAGAGGAATGTTTGGGGGGGAAAAAAAAAATAGTTATTATTATTTTTTTTTATATATTTTACATTGTTGCAGCACCTCTCTTCCCAGTCTGTCAGTAACTCTCTGGGGTGCGTTTCCGGAAAACATTGTTAACCAAGTATAGTTGCATTTTCCGTCATTATCAACACAGTTCAACGATTTGCCATTTCCCAAAACCATAGTTCCAATGAACATTCGCAAACTTACGTGGTTGTAACTGCAGCTCTCGAGCTGTGGTTATAAGCAGAGTTTCTTGTTAAATTACATGTGGACTTAAATAGATAATGCTTTTGGGAACAATAAGCAATAAACACTAAATACATTCTATATCATTCTACATTCTATATCCATATATATATATATATATATATATTAATATTTTAGCATGTTAACAATCAACACTTGTTTTTGAAGGGGAGTGCATGTGTGTAAATTGCATAAGTACGGAAGAGGATTAGGGCCAAGCAATAATAAAAAAAATAAAACCATCTCGAGATTAATGTTGTTAAATTTCGAGAAAAAACTCGCTAAATTTCAAGAAAAAAGTTGAGATAAAATGTTGAGAATAAACCTGTTAAATTACGAGAAAAAAAAACTTGTTAAATTTTGAGAAAAAAGTCGAGATAAAATGTTTATAAAGTCATTAAATTAACAAATTTATTCTTGTAATTTAACAAATTTGTTCTCGTAATTTAACAACTTTTTTCTCGTAATTTAATGACTTCATTCTCAACATTTTATCTTGACTTTTTCCACGAAATTTAACAAAATTTTTCTCATAATTTAACAATTTGTTCTCGTAATTTAACAACTTTTTTTCTCGTAATTTAACAAGTTTACTCTCTACATTTTATCTCGACTTTTTTCTTGAAATTTAACAAGTTTTTTCTCAAAATTTAACAACTTTAATCTCGAGATGGTTTTATTTTTTTATTATTGCTTGGCCCTAATCCTCTTCCGTACATAAGAGGACTCGTAGCATATGATGTATGAGGGAACCCGCGATGAATCAAACATCAAATAAATCAAAATGACATGGAACAAAAACAGTCAAGTAGTCATTAGGTGCCATATTCGTTACAGCAGAGATCTCAAATAGATTAATCAGCAGAAGTTATTACTTCTCCACCCGTGCATAACGTAATTAAAGGGATAGTTCACTCAAAAATGAAAATGATCCCATGATTTACTCACCCTCAAGCCATCCTGGGTGTATATGACTATCTTCGTTTAGACAAACACAGAGATACATTTAAAAATATCCTTAGTCCTCCAAGGTTTATAACGCTTGTGAATGGGGGGCCATGTTTTGAAGTAAAAAATAATGCATCCATCCATAAAAAAGTAATCCATATGGGTTAATAAAAGCCTTCTGAAGCAAAGTGATGCATTCTTGAAAAATATCCATATTTAAAACTTTATAAATTTAAATAACTAGCTTCCAACGGATGGCCGTACGCAGAATGCACAAGTCGATTTGCCGCGAAAGAGTGTCCTTTGACCTGATGCACAATGTAATGACGAATGTGGAGGTGCAGAGGAGAGAGCAAAACAAATCACCGGTCACAGATTATAAGTCTAAAACAATAATGGAACTGGAACTGGCGCTGCGTTCGTTCCGTAAGTAGAATAGGGAAGGCGTAGGACATACAGCGTAAGCTTTTTGAAGAATACGAAAGTGTGGTTTTGGCGGAAACACTTGGAAGGCGATCATTTGTTTACATAAAGCATATACATTTACATTTTTTTCGAAAATAACCGATCGTTTTTCTAGATAAGACCCTTATTCCTTGTCTGGTATCATTTAAAGCCCTTTGAAGCTGCACTGAAACTGTAATTTTGACCTTCAACCGTTTGGAGATCATTGAAGTCCACTATAAGGAGAATAATCCTGGAATGTTTTCATCAAAAACCTTCATTTCTTTTCGACTGAAGAAAGAAGGACATGGACATCTTGGATGACATGGGGGTGAGTAAATTATCAGGAACATTGTATTTGAATGTGAACTAATCCTTTAATCTACAAGTTACATTGTTGTACATGAAACACACACCTGTTTAGATCCTGTCTCTATGAAGCCCCTCCTCCTGAAAAGCACAGTGTGCTCTGATTGGTCACCTGGACCAGTGTGTTGTGATTGGTCAACCGCTTTGAGCGTGTTTTGGAAATGTCACGGCCGTTACCATAACTGCATTAGATTCGGGGAGGAAAAACAGCATCTCTTGTACATGGCGACAACACACTACTAATGCAACTCAACCAGGCCCCGCCCCTTTAATATGATTATGCCTTGGGTGGGAATATTTAAATGAGGATTATTGTGATGTGTTTGTTCCCAGAAGAAAACTCAAGACAACAATCGATGCATTTTCAGGAGTTCAGAAACAGTATGCACTGATATATCGAATTAGAAACTCCCGCTGGAATGACTTTATAACTTTGCACTCTGTTTCCATGCTCAAACAGCAACATTACACACTAAAAAATGTAAGATGTGAAAAAGCATAATATGTCCTCTTTAAAACAATTCACTAACTGAGTCAATACTACACTTTTATTTAAGGGTTGGTCATACAGAAAAAGTTGTACCTTCAGTGGGGGAACCCTTTTTGGCGTGAACGCCTGCCATCAACGCCATGTTAGACAGCCGACCAATAGCTCGTACCGCGTGCCCCGTTTTCTGGAGAAGAGAGTGCAAAACTATCAGTTATCACTATATTCACCAACACATCAGTAACAGAACTATATGATAACAAGCACACTGCGAGAAGATCTTCAGCTCATTGTAATCAGACTTTCATCAATAAGGAGAAGCAACAAGGAGAAAACCAACATTTTATGTCACATTATGATCCTCACCTGCCACTTTCTTCTCAGAATATACTTCTTCATCCTCTCTTTAGAAAGCTTCTTGGCCTCCATGATGGTGGTGTCCTGTTTGAGCCATGGGTGTTGGAAACACTGATCGCAAGTCAGACGAGCTCTGAAGACAAAAAAAACACAGACACTGATCTGCTGAGAGAAAGAATATATTGTGAAAAAGAAAATGACAAAGAACTGAATCTCAGAGTGCACAGATGCATGATGCAAGACAGAGGAAATCGAGTAAATCAGACATTTAAAATGACTCACCATATAAGGCAACAAATATATACTTTCAAGTATTTTCTGAATAAGGACTTTGGTGAAAGTGAAGCAGAGATGTGCACTCACTTCATGTCTTTCTTCAGCAGGTTACTGATAAAGTCTTTGGCCTCATCTGAGATCTCATCAAATGCCTCGTCTTCAAAGTCCCACGTCGCTGAGGTCACATTAGACAGCGTCTCATTATCATTGTCCCCCATGAAGGGAGACAAACCACTGACGCTAAATACAACAAGAAACAATGAAAGAAAGTAAGTGGAGCTATAATATCGTCACACTAAAAAAAGGGAAAAAAGTCCAGTAAGGGTTCATCTTGAAATATTGTGTACCACGACCTGAAGGTAGACATTTTTACAATTATACCAAAAGGCCTTTTGCTTGCTGCTTGATGCCCAGATAAACATTGGGGAACTGAGGAGATCACAGAGAAACACAAGATAATCTACAGCTCCATCTTTCTGTTACCACAGATACTCTTATCACACATACTATATAAACTCATAAAACTCTGACAGACAGCTTAGAAAACAAACTACAAAAATACAACAGACTACCTCTCATGAGGGACTATAGTATTCCTCTAGTTTCCAAAAGTAACACCTTGCTGAAGTGTTTTCCATTTCAAACAGAAAAGACTATTAAGCAAACATATCTCAGACATTCTTCCCAACAACAATAATGGGATGATCATCCCTGCAGAAAAGAAGTGTGCTTAATTGTATTGAATATACACTTATATACTTCAAATCTTAAAAGGTACACTATGTAACTTTTGGCACTCTAGCGGTTAATAAATTAAACTGCATGTCTCTTGCGGAAGAACATTGTAGCCGGAGCTACTTCTCTCTGTTTATGTATATGACGAGTCATGCAGGTGATGGGATACTCTGCAGTGGTTGTCCCGCTCAGTCTAAAATAGTCCAAATATAAACACTTATTATAGGCGTACTGTAGTGATTCATGATAAGACAAAAACATATTTTGGAAGATGGATTCATAATGTACTCACTCATTACATACATTTTCCACAACAAATAAAAAGTTGCATAGTGTACCTTTAAAAGTATATTTAAAAAAATATGAATGAAATAAAAGGCCACATACGTGTACTAAAAGAGACTATGCTTTTATGACTGTTTCTTAACAAAAGTACACGTTTGAAAGGTGCACTTTGTAATAATGTCAATTTTTTTTAAAAAATTGTCTTTAAAGTACATTTTAAATCATTAGGTTTTAATCATCTTTTGTCATAATTTAAAGAAGTACAATTATTTTGATCTGTTGACTAACATACTAAAACATACTTGATTATAATTCAGTGTGCTGTTTGACGTTACATTTATAGTTAATATATTCAATGTACTAAATTCCAACTTTATCATTACAAATGTGTAATTACAAATGTTTATAGTTTTCATAGAAATGGCATTAATGATTATTTTAGTTTAATATAAATGCTTGTCAGTACATTTGACAATACACTTTGAACATTTCAAAGACAATAGAAGTAATTATGAAATGACATATAAAGATGTACTTTTTAAAGTCCTTAAGTGGGTCATAAAAGTTCAGCTAATTGCATTTAATATAAATTGAAAAACTATAATACATTTTTATTTACGATAGTTGCAATTACTTGCAATTAAGTGTCTGAAAACATTACATTGAGTACTTCAGTATATTCTTTTAAAGTATATTTTTTTCTGTAATACTCTTTTAAAGAATGATAAAGTACTTGATTTCCACAAAATTTGGAACTCTTCAATTATTAGGCTCTACAAATTTGGATCATAGGCAAGGAAAACCCTGGATGAATTGAAAGGCTACCATATATAATTATTTATTAAATTGTTTGTATAATTTAACCAATAAGAGTGTAGCACATGTTTAAATTTATTCCATATAATTCTGCAAATTTTACACCTAGATCTAGATCAGCACAGAAAATGGGAAAAAATTAATTGGTCATCAAGGTAATATCTCTTCAGAATGGATGTGAAATGAATAAAGCTATTGTCTTCTGTAGAGCTGCTTTACAGCAAAATTTGATTTTCTCATATTTGATGAAGTTTGCATCATTGATCATTATTTTCCTGTTTATTACTATGAAGCTGCTTTGAAACAATCTGTATTGTACAAAGCAGTATAAAACAAGGGTGACTTGACTTGTGTACTCACAGGATGTAGCAGATAACTCCTATACTCCACATGTCTGTAGCGTAACTGATGGCCTCATAATTAATCACCTCTGGAGCCACAAACTCTGGGGTGCCAAAAAGGACTTTCAGAGATCCAGCAGTCTCTACAGCCAAACATAAGACACAAACAATTCATAATTCAACTTTAAAACAATATTTTTTAAATAAACAAATGACTTTTGAAAATGAAATTGTTTCTCAGTTGCAATTGTGAAAGTGAAAAGCATTGGAAAATGTCAAAATTCTATACTGACCATGGATTATCATCAGTGAGTCTTATATAAATTGATGTCTAAATATATATATATATATATTTTTTTTTTTTTTCTGATAACAATTAAAATTATAATAATCTGTTAGAACTTTAATAAAATAAACAAATAAAAACATAAAATGCAATTACCAAGTCTGCGTGCTAGTCCAAAGTCAATTAGTTTGATTTTGCTGCCGGTCTTATTGACACACATGATGTTCTCAGGTTTGAGGTCCAGGTGGACGATGCCTTTCTTATGGATGAAATTTACTCCATCCACAATCTGAAGCATGTATTTGATCACCTCTCTCTCTGTCAGCTCAAAGTCCTCATCTATTATCCGCTCAAACAGTTCCCCTCCTGAGATCCTGAAGAACAACGAAGTTCAGCCAATACACCAGACATGTTCAACTAAAAGTTTCAAACCCTGTAAGAGTTTATCCATGTAAAAAAAAAAAAAAAAAAAAAAAAAAAAAAAGGGCATCTGCTGATAATCAATAGATTAGTCAGACATTTTCAAAGGGTTGTAACTTATTCTTGTCAACTTGCAATGGCATATCTTAAAATATGTCACTGCTATTGTTTTGTCTCAAAATGCACATCAGCAATGTAATTTTTCTAAGGCACATTTATAAAAGCTACTTAAATGTCTTAATCTAAGGCCTAATCTTGGCTTAATGTAAAGGTGCCCTAGAATCAAAAATTAAATTTACCTCGGCATAGTTGAATAACAAGAGTGGAAAAGACATACAGTGAGTCTCAAACTCCATTGCTTCCTCCTTCTTATATAAATCTCATTTGTTTAAAAGACCTCCGGAAAACAGGCGAATCTCAACATAACAACGACTGTTACGAAACAGTCAGGATCATTAATATGTATGACCTGAATATTTGCATATGCCAGCTCATGTTCAAAGCATTACACAAGGGCAGCCAGTATTAACGTCTGGATCTGTGCACAGCTGAATCATCAGACTAGGTAAACAAGCAAGAACAATAGCGAAAAATGGCAGATGGAGCAATAATAACTGACATGATCCATGATATCATGATATTTTTAGTGATATTTGTAAATTGTCTTTCTAAATGTTTCGTTAGCATGTTGCTAATGTACTGTTAAATGTGGTTAAAGTTACCATTGTTTATTACTGTATTTACGGAGACAAGAGCCATCGCTATTTCCATTTTTAAACACTTGCAGTCTGTATAATTCATAAACACAACTTCATTCTTTGTAAATCTCTCCAACAGTGTAGCATTAGCCGTTAGCCACAGAGCACTATCAAACTCATTCAGAATCAAATGTAAACATCCAAATAAATACTTTACTCACAGGAATCGATGCATGCATGCAGTATGAATGACGAAAATCTTGTAAAGATCCATTTGAGGGTTATATTAGCTGTGTGAACTTTGTTTATGCACTGTATAACTGCACTTATAGTCGAGAACTCGGGAGGGCAGGGAGCGAGAGATTTAAAGGGGCTGCGCAGCCTGAATCGGTGCATAGTTAATGATGCCCCAAAATAGGCAGTCAAAAAAAAAATCTATGGGGTATTTTGAGCTGAAACATCACAGACACATTCAGGGGACACCTTACACTTATCTTTTGAAAAGACGTTCTATGGCACCTTTAAGCCCTGTCTGTGAAACCAGACCTAAAGCTCATAAAACTCATGTCTACTTACATTTCCAGCACCATTACGATGTCTGTCTTTGCCTCAAAAGCGTCGATACACTGCACAAGCTTTGGGTGATGCAGGTCATTCATAATTGCAATTTCCTGTCTTACGTTTTCTTTTTCTTTGGCAGAATATGCTTTTATGAATTTCCCCGCCCAAACCTTTTTAGTGGACTTTTCTATCAGTTTGAAAACGGTCCCAAATTTTCCTCTGAAAAGAAAAATAAAGAAAAAATAAATAAAGACTGACGACTCAAACTTTCTGATCAACACAAGATGCTGCTTTTCTTTTAATTTTAAGTAAAAAAATAACAAATTATATATATATATATATATATATATATTTAAAAAAATGATTAATGTTGTTGCAGGTTCCTTTATTGTACAATAATCTCAAATTATTAACTCCATTTTATTAATCTAGTGTCATACTTACGAGCCCATTCGTTCTTCCACATCATACAGGTCCTTCACTTTTACATCTGACTTGATCGTCACATCTCTGTAGTCCGGTTCCTTCTCTGTTTCTGTTGTGAAAAGACAGGAAATATATCCCTATTATTCTGGATCATCTATAATCAGTCATGTTGCAATATTTAACACTTTTTGAAAAAACCTCAGTAGATATGCTTCCTTTACAGTTTTTTCTCAATCGCGTTGGCACATTTTTCAAAACAGTCTTGAAATTCTCTAAACTGTAAGCTCAATTGTCACAACTGTTGCCTGGAACATCCAAACTCTATAGCATGTCTGCAAAATGTAGTTACTCACCCAAAACATTTCATTAATTTTCCAACACCTAGTTTTGTCTAGCTGAATGCTCTGGTGTATCTCTTGTGTAGCTTTTTAGATACGGTAGGTAAAAATTTACTAAGAAAAGTCAATACTGTAGTACACAAATAGAAAAAATGAAAATTTGTATTTACAGTATACAGTACATTTTTGTAGAAATGTTTTACACACTTGATCATGTCTTCCACTCACACTACCACCACCACCACACATTCTTATATATCTTTCTGCTGCTCTTCCATGGCAAGCAACTCTGAATTTTCAGTTTACGTGTAACACATTTCTATAAAAATAAATGCACTGTATAGTGTTCTTCCATGTTATAAAATAGTAGAGATTGTGCTGGGCAAACTACATATTCATTGCCTATAGTAAATCATCAAACTCTTTTGAAATAAATACTTTATTTGTCATACAGCCTGAAATCAAAACCCATTCCAAAAAATTGGAACTGGATTTATTTACATTTTTTTTTTTATTATTTAACTTACGGAACTGATGCAACGCCAGTTCTGTTTTTTCCATAATTTGAATACAGAAGATATTTTACTTCATAGCTTGTTTAAATATGGATTTTTTTTTTTTTTTACACAAATGCATCACTTCACTTCGGAAGGCCTTTATTAACCCCCAGAGCCATGTGGGATATGCTTATGATGGATAGATGTGGATGGAGACACTTTCTTCAGCTCAAACTCATTTGGTTACACGTACTGCCATTATAAAGCTTGCATGCGTCAGGATATTTATTAATATTTCTCAGATTGTGTTGAAGAAAGTCATATACACCAAGGATGTCTTGAGGGTGAGTAAAGCTTGAGGTAATTTTCAAGTGAACTATTTCTTTAACTTCTGCTGCCTGATTACTGCTTAATCAGGTAACCATGCATATTCCTGAATCACCATTAAGTTTAACTGATCTCCATTCAGTTTAGCCTGTTCCCACTGAAACGCAATCACAAAAACAACAACAACAAAAACCTACACCTTTTGATTGAGAAAGTGACTGGCTATTTTGTGATATTTAAACAGAGAACACTCTAAAAAATGCTGGGTTAAAAACAACCCATGTTGGGTTGAAAATTAACCCAGTGATTGGGTTATTTTGACCCAGCAGTTGGGTTTTTGCCCAACCTGCTGGGTAGTTTTACTGAACTTAACTATTGTTTAAAAAATACTGTATTTCTTGCTTAAAATGAACCCAAAGTGTGTTGGAAATTAACATTTATTAATACTTTTAAGAAATGAACATTTATTAATAGGTTTAATGAATAATAATGAAACAATAATAAACATTTATCAAATTGCTTATTAATACATGTTCACCTTTTGATTATTATTGTTGCCTCTAGTATTGTGTGTCTGATTTTTAATTTCCAACATATTTTGGGTTCATTTTAAGCCAGCCATACAGTATTTTTTTAAACAATAGTTGGGTTAAATAAAACTGCCCAGCAGGTTGGGAAAACATTTAAAACAACCTAATTGCTGGGTTTGTCCATTTTCAACCCAACTTCAACCCCAGCATTTTTTAGAGTGTATGGTCTACATAAGGTGAATCTGCATCTGCATCTTTTCATTTTGAAGCATCGATTCACAACTCTGCAGTGACACTGCTGATGCTTCGTTTAGTCTGAGGGAGACGCACGCTGTATTCAATTCTACATTGTTTGTATTTTGGTATTGCTATATTTTTTTTAAATGGTGCTTAAGTGTGCATGTCGCGGATGTCCTAATCGCCAAAAACAACGACGTAAAAGTGCATTACCAACGCCGACAGATTAAAGGATTCAATGGAATCAATTCAATGGAAAGGATTCCAGAAGAGAAGACAATGCTGAATAAAGTCATAGTTTTTGTTATTTTTGGACCAAAATGTATTTTCGATGCTTCAACAAATTCTAACTAACCCACTGATGTCACATGGACTACTTTGATGATGTTTTTATTACCTTTCTGGGCATGGACAGTATACTGTACATACAGTACATTTTCAATGGAGGGACAGAAAGCTCTCGGACTAAATCTAAAATATCTTAAACTGTGTTCCAAAGATGACCGGAGGTCTTACGGGTTTGGAACGACATGAGGGTGAGCCATTAATGACATAATTTTCATTTTTGGGTGAACTAACCCTTTGAACTGTCAGCTCAACTGCTGGAAAGGTGTTATTTATGTTTTAAAAGGTTTTCATCAAACTTTGAAATGGTCAGAAATTAGCTGAAAATTACTATTGATTATTTTTTGATAATTTCATTGTTGATTCAACAGCAGTGATGTAGAAGCAATCATAGTGTAACAATGATTCAGTGTCATTACCATTGATTTTTTGTTGAAATCGCACCATTTTTTCCACATTAATTGCGTGTGCAAAAGTGATATTAAACCAACATTAATTCATAACATGGATTCAATTAAATTATCTTTTTTTTTTTTTTTTTTTTTTTATTAAAATCTCACCATTCTTTCAACATTAATTGTGGGTACAAAAGTGATGTTAAACCAACATCACTTTGCAATGTTAATTCAATGCAATTAGCATTGACACATCAACACTGACTCAACATTGTTTCAATGATTACATGCTGTCTGGGGAGTTTGCCAGTTTGTCAGTTTTGATCAACAAGTCATGTGCATTTAGTTATTGTGCAAAATGTAGACAATAGTACTTACTCTTTTGCACACATGTGCCAAAACACATGCAATTTGCTAAAAACAATAAGAGATTCAAAGCTGATATGAACAAGAAACTAATTGTTCTGTGATCAGAATTTATTGTAAAAAAAAAAAAAAAAAAAACACATTTAAGAATTAAGCCAAAACACTTGAGACAAACTGTAATAATTCAGTGACACTTATCATCAGAATATATCAGTACATGCAGTTTAAGAAGTATAAAGTAAACTGTCTATGCACATTCTAACAGCAAAAACTGAAACTCATGTGCATTTTACGGCCTCTACTTAATTACTAGCATGAGAAAATCATCTTTCCAAATTTTATTACAATTCTAAAATTCAACAAACATGACACATACCATCATCTGAGGGCTCGACTTCATCTTCCTTATTTCCTGTAAAATCAACAGACTGTTTTTACAACACATTTTAAACTGAAATAAGTTAACAGTGTAATCCAAGCTTTGTTCCTAATACAATACTATTAATGTCCACTAGGTGGCGCTCACCGTCTTTGTCCTCCAGTCCCACCTGCACTGGCTCACACTCAGCACTAGGCTCCCCAACACCATAAATATTTACAGCTCTCACTCGAAACTTGTACTGTCTGTCTGGAAGCAGGTTCTGTACGTTATAAGAGGTGCTGTTACAGGACGCCAGATCTGTCCACTTCTTGTCCACAGAGTTCCATATCTCCAGGTTGTAGGAATGGACAGCGCAGCCCCCGTCATATGTCGGCCCATACCAGGACAGTGTGAGGCTGGACTTACGGATGTCTGAGGCTGCTGGGACGCGGGCAGGGGGGTCAGGCTTATCTGCGAAGAAACAGACTAAGAATAAAGCTGTAGAAACATTGAAATTGAGGTCAGATTAACAAGTGCACTACTTAATGGACAAAATGACAGCCAGAATTTCAGCTCAGCAATGTGTTTTTGTAATAGAGACAACAGCTAATGTTCTATGATTATATTGTCATTTTAGGGCTGGCAAGTGATTAAAATGTAAAATCTAATTAATTTCACGATGTGCCAATTAATTATTCTAATTAATCGCAAATTTATTACATAAGATTTCGCTGAGAAATTACCCCCAAAAGATCATTCTAAACGAAAAAAGCATTTGATTCAACATAGAATTTATCAAAGATGCAATATGTAGGATTTTCTGTCCGCCAGAGGTTGCTAGAGGCCTATTCAAACAAAGATGTAGCTTGATGAATCTTGGGACATGCGGTCTTCACCTCGCAGACAGGGGAAAATAGTAGGACTCGGGAAGAAATCATGTTCATGGATGAGATCATTAACATGACTGTAGTATGAAGCAGAGCAGGACCGAGTGTTGTGGGAGCTGAACGAGGCTATTATTGTTAACGAGAGACGAATGCAACACACGCCTCATGAGCAGCGGAACTTTTATTATGCCACAGTCGCCATAATAAAACACCATAAATTGTACAGAAGATATACTGTATTTTATGATACTCTGATTTTCCTTTTTAGAGTTGAAGGAAATGCCCATAAACTTAACAGAAAATGTCCTGGTAATTTTCTTTTTTACAGATTTTTTTCTTACAGCGTATGTTTATTTTGTTACTCCACTACATAAAACAACACACTGAGAAATCGGCAAGAGCAATGTCAAAGTCATGAACGAGCTTTATTCTTTCAATGAAACTCTTGAATCAGAAAAGAACGTGTCCTGTGTTGA
This sequence comes from Chanodichthys erythropterus, assembly GCF_024489055.1. Lineage (NCBI taxonomy): Eukaryota > Metazoa > Chordata > Actinopteri > Cypriniformes > Xenocyprididae > Chanodichthys > Chanodichthys erythropterus. The sequence continues at coordinate 45,549,518 of NC_090234.1, read as the reverse complement.
ATGGATCCTTATTTTACTTGGCATTTCACAGGGTTCCTACACAGTTTCCATTGCACAGTTCCATTCTTTTCCAGACTCAAATTTCCAAGCCTCTCTGTAGATTTTTTCAGAGCATTTAAAATAATTTGTTCATACAACATTATTTTTTAGCTTTATATCTGGTATATAGTACAGTCATCTATAAATATTTTTACTTTCTAAAATGCTTTATAACCTGCCTTTTTTGCCATACTCTGTGTTCAGTTTTCCCTATGTTCACTAGTGTTCACACTTACCGACTATAGTGAGGTTGAGGGCGGCCTGTCTCATGCCATAGCTGTTCTTGATCTCGATGGTGTAGCAGCCGCAGTGCTCCTGCTGTCCTTCTGTGATGGTCAGCTGACTGCTGCTGTCTGTGCTTAATACTGAGATGCCCTGACCTTCCTGAATCTGAGGGAGAGAGGATGTGGACAACCAACATGAACACGGGTGCTTGTTTCAGGCGTAGGCTACTTCAAGTGTTCAGTTTAAACAACTTCAAATGGAAAGTAAACTAACTGAAAAGGTATTAATAAAAAGATTTTGTGTGTTTGTTTGTTTGACACTTTCTGTGTCCTTATAAATCAAATGGCTTAAAAAAAACATACTAAACATACTTGAAATTCAAAAAACGCAGACAGTTAGGGGTAGGGGTAGTGTATAGGGGATAAAATATACTGTTTGTACAGTATAAAAACCATTATGTCTATGGAGAGTCCCCATAAACCACATATGCAAGTATGTGTGTGTGTTGTGTACAGAGTGCCAGTGCTTGCAATGTTTGGTCATTGGCTGTTTTGGAAAAGCTATGATCTGCCTACTTAGAGCACATTTTTGTGCATCATAGCAACTCCCAATCCCAAAACCGTATTAAATAGCAAAAACAACTTAATGTTTAAAGCATTTAAAAGGGACTGGTGAGTGAATTTATGTGCCATCTGTTAAGTTAAAGAATAAAACATTTAGGAGTCTCTCTCTCAGGTTTCTACACATGTTAAAAGTGAAATTATTCTTACTGGTTTGCGGAACTTGAGCCAGGTGCAGCTGATGGGCAGCGCTCCAGTGAACTTACACAGCAGACTGACCTCCTGGCCTGCCAAGATCTTCATATCATCAGGAAACTGCAGGATCTGAGGAGGAGCACCTGACACACACAATCACATTATACACAGAATTTAGGCTCCATTGATCGATGAAGATCTATTTGCTTGCAAAGCCGTTAGAAATTTATTGAAAATGCACTGCAGGCTTTGTAGAAAAACTAAAGCATAGCAGTGAGATTTGATGAATGTTCTGTAGTGATGATCATACTCCCAGTAGACCACCTGTGTTCCTCATGAAAAACCAAATCACTTGTGCAGCAATACATAATATATTAAAATCTTTTTTTTTTTTTTTTTTTTTTACATTACTTATATACACAAATACTAAATTTAAATGCTTAAAGGACTTATCCAGGACAACATTTAAATAATTTGCAGAAAAGTGTAGCTAGTATTTTTGTTACTGAACTTGCATGTTTACATGGGACTACTGTGCTAGATGATATATGATATTGCATTTAAAAAAAAGCTTTATGGAAATTCCAAGATGCACATAAATTCTAAAAATGCACATAATTTTTTTTTTATCCGATAAGACCGTGTATAAACTACGATGAAAACACATTAACTGAATAAATCCCTCAATTTGCAACAAAAAACTCATTTGACTTTGGCTCACCATTGGATTTGATCGGATAACTTTGCTAACCAGTGGATTAGTTTCAGTGCAGTTTCATTTACATTCATCGCATGCTCACCAAAATGTCCAAAATAAACTTTTTGCTCATTTTGCCCATGGAAAGTATAATGTAGATGGCTATTGTTAACAAATGAAACTGTATTGTAAAGAGTTACCAATATTTCTTAAAGGTACAATTTGTGATTTTTTCCGCTAGAGGTCGCTAGAAGCCTATTCAAAACAAAGGCGTAGTTTGATGACGCCAAGTTTTAGAGCGGAAACTTGGGACATGTGGTCTCTAACTCAACGGACGGTGCAAAAGAATAGGGATGGGAGTCTGGAAGAACTCATGTTCGTGGATGCGATTATTAACGTTACTGTAGTATGAAGCAGAGCAGGACCGAGTGTTGCGGGAGCTGAACGAGGAGCTGGAGCGATTGATCAACACACGCCTCACGAGCAGCGGGACTTTTATTATGACACAGCCGCCGGCGCCGCTTCCCCTTTACCGGTCATGAGTTTACGGGAGTTGTCCTTGTCGACAGAACCAGCGGCAGATGGTAAACAGTAATTATGTTCCATAAATAAGTAACACAATCCACCATAAAACGTGCAAGAAGTAAATAAGGAACTGCTTGAAGCGAGCTAGTGGTTTGCTGGACGCTAGACGCTAGACTCTACTTCCGCATTTGTCAACGGCACTGTTGTCATGTGGTTTCTACGTCAGTAAAGGCGGTAACAAAGGTAACTGACGTCATTGACAGGCGACTGCATTGCCCCGTGTCACTGTTTAGAATGGGAATTTTCTCATGATTTACAAGTAGTTGAAAACATTAGAGATATTGTTAGTAATAAACTGGACAAAATATATAACACTAGCTTAGTGGTTTTTGGATATTTTACTGCAAAAATTTTACATATTGTACCTTTAATAGCCATTATATTGTACTTTCATTATTTTATGAAAAATATATATTTTGTTTACCATGAAAAATGAATAATAAAAAAGGCTTAATGGGGTGGATTAATGAGAAAAGCATACTACGTGTCACCACATAAAAAAACAAGGCCCCATCATACACTCAGTACAATGCGGCCCCAGGCACAACACAAATGTTTTTGCTAGTTTCAGCCTGACGCAGTTATCATTTTCAAGTCCTGCGCCACGTTGTTTAAATAGCAAATGCATTTGCGCCTATCTGTTCGCTGCTGGTCTGAAAATGAGGTGTTCAGGTGCATTGTTGGTATGTTGCTATTTTGAGGCAACTGAAAATGACTTTTTTTTTTGTTATTTCGTAGGGCGCGTTAGACATATGCACCTATAGACAGGTGCACAACATGCATACACTCTGCTTATTACATGCACAGGGCACACAAACATGCCAAATATTAAAAATAAAAGGATTACAATGTAAAAGATTATTATTGTGTGCATAAAGATAAAAATGCTTTGGTGGAATCCTTTTTTTTCCCCCCGTAGATCTGAAGAAGCGTTCAGTTTTTCCGCTTGCAAATTGCGCCATGTAAATAGGAGATGAGACTCTGATTGATTTATTGCACTTTATGCCTAAAACACACCCATGACTCATTAAGAGAATAGGGATAACCCTTTTAGACCATGTGCCGGGCGCGCTGACCATTTTAAACTTGCAAAAGTGGATTCGGACACGTCCTAAGTGCACTTGCGTTGTGCACTTTAGACTATGCGCTTAGATCGTTAAAATAGGGCCCAGAAAGTCTTAATTTTGGTCCAAGGTTAAACTTATACATTCAAAACAGCCTGTTAGACTTCCATTGTTAGTGAATTACTAAACCATATAAACTATTTTATTTGGTTGTACAAACTGAGAGACAAATGTATTATCTGTTGTAATCAACAGCATGTAACAAAATAGCTTAAGTTGTATACTATTTAACACAAAATGTATCTTTAAATCATGCAGATGATGACTGATTTGATCCTACCTTGTTTAGCCAGTGTTTTGGGTGGGGGTTTCTTTATTTTGGCCTCACCTGAAGTGAATGACACAAGAAATAAACACAGATCAGATATCACATCACTTTCAGATAGCACAGATAAAATGGGCTCAACATACAATTTCAGTCCAGAGAACTGATCATAAAATATCAGCCCAATACATTCAAATTTTCCCATGCAAGTGATTGTATGCATACTGTAGCTGTGCAAAAATCAAATTCAATTGCTATTTTTATTGATTTTTTTTTTATTGTTATTGTATTTGTTATTGATTGGCTGGTTGTACGTTATCCTTTACTTATTTACTTATTTTACACCAAGAGGGTTTAGTTAATATTGCAAATTTAATATACCTTCAGGTTTATCAACCCCTAAAACTACCCTTCACAGAAAACTTTCTGGTATTACTATACTTGTGGGGACATTTGGTCCCCATAATGTAGGGAATACCAGGACCACACATTTAACATGCACTCTCCTGTTTACAAAATGGTAAAAGGGAGGGCAGAATGAGAGGGAAGGAGAGATGTTTTTCTCTGGATGTACTAGGAGAGATCAGCTGCTAAGGTTCTTTGCTCTTTGCCTTTTTTGGTCATACTAAAAATATCCTGAACAAGAATCCAGGAAATAGCTTTTGCCACTATTTATTTTACATCTGATCTCTGTCAAGAAACAATGTGATGGCAAAGCCAATAAACACAAGCCTAGAGCAGCAATGGCAATGAAGCTATTCTGATATGAAGCAATGTCAAACTTCTGAGGAGTTTTTCTGTCGGTTGTAAGACATTCCAATCTCATCCCTCTCTAAGAGGCCATTCTCTCATTCCTCTCTATTTTTCTCCGTAGTTGTGGAAATGAAAACATCCTCTTTCCAACACAAACCTATTTCTATTTCTGTTTCTGGCTTAAATTGGACTTGAGCTTTCACCTGAATCCCTAAAATTTGGACAAAACTCATCTCAAGCTGAGCTTATAAAAAGAGATTATAATAAAGCTGATCAGATCTTCATAACTTTACTTTCATTATAAATCAATTGTAGTAGCAACACATATATAGAACCTTCAACCCCAAATTAAGTCTCATGCACGATCGTTACAACCTGCTATTTAGGAAGACTGTGAAATGTTAGGGCTGTTGAGGCAACATAATCATGAGTATCCTTATGTATTTTATGTAAAGTGTAGTTTTAGCACATGTTGGACACTAAAGTCACACATAAAAATGTCTACATTTCATTGCATTAGATACAAAATATCAAACCAAGTGGCATCTGTGAACAAATGTTTGTGTCTACAGAAAGGAAAGCGAAACTAGGTGATTGACAGTAATTAGTCTGTTTGTATTTTTACATTATTAACAACAAAAACATCATTGGTAATCTAATACACAAAAAAACTAAAGGTAACACTGTATTTCTCCTGGGGTTGATTGTTCAGCCAACAATCAACAAAATGCTTTCCAAGAAATTCCAGTGAAAAAAAAAAAAAAAAGTTCTTACATATTCTGCATGCCTGAGTTTATGGTAATTTTAAGTTAGTAGCCTAATCAACTCAATATTTACTGTCAGGCCTACTCAGTATTAAACAGTATTTAATTATTACCGCAGTATTAAAGCAGGTTCTTATGCCAGACACTGCAACATTTCCAAAAGTATCACATCGGCTGTTAAATTAGAAATGTTGGGAACATAATGTAATATGCACATATGCAAACATACAAATTAAAAAAAAAAGGGGGGCGGTGGGGGGGATGAACCAGCCTTTATTTGAGCTTGCCTTGGTAAGAAAGCATACTCTTTGAACATAAAAGTGAATCTCGGGTTTATTAGACAAATACAGAACAAGTGAGTAAAGACAAAGGCAGAGCAAATGCTTTAGGATACCCCTGAAACATCACACAGACACACACAGGACATCCCACTTCCAGGTTTCATAATGTTTAGTCTACATAGTGTGGGCCACAGGATCAAACGTATCTGTTTAAAGGCCTGACAACCTGAAGACACTTAGAAAACAGATAATCTCTGCCCTCCACTGCTTCAACAAATCATCTAATATAACACCACTTCACACTGTCAGCCACTGCAGAAAATAACCAGACAGACAAAAAGAAAAACACAGAAAACAGGAAACAGATCACTGTTGCTCTCTTTAAAATTGCTTCATCATGCTATAAATGATCTAAAAAAGCAAGTGAATGAGTGTAATCACTGAAACATCTGCATGTTGACATACTGTATGGAGACATCATAGAAATTAGAACTTGTGTTTAATGTATAAAATAAGACAGACTGGAAGACATGAAAAGGGGAAAGAGTTTAATGTCTAGAATCAGCACAATTTATTCACAGCAAAGTAAATGAAGTGTCAGTTCTTACTATCCTAACTTACGGACCAGGGTTCGAGACTGACTGGGAGCAAGGTGGTTAGAATTGGAGTGTGAGTTTTGGAGGCGGAGCAATGAAGAGAGGGGTGGGTTTGTTTGGGTTGATTTCAAATATCAACAATGTCCAACAGTGTAGTTGAAAAAATGGATACCCCACCTTTAAGGGAATATCAAAATGAAATGTTCTAAGAGCCTCCTAAGCATTGCAGAGGTAAAGCACTCTGTAGTACTGCATAACTGTTACAAGTAGTGGGCACACGAGACGCGATACTGCCGATCTTCTTAAAAACAGTTTACAAAATAATAACATTGTGAGGATCACAGCTGAAGAAGTGGGACACGAGTCGCAGAATAGCCAATTTTCTTCACATACGTCCCACAGTCTTAAGTGCAATACAGAGGGAAAGCCTCTCCGTACTATTGCATAACATATATAAGAAGCGGGAACACGAGAAGCGATACTGGCCATCTTCTATATAACTATCATACAATTCATAGTACTGAGAGGATAACAGCTGGAAAATTGGGATGCGAACCACGGAATAGCCCACCTTTTCTTCATATACATCTCACAGCTTTAAGCGCAATACAGAGGCACGATGCACTATTGCGCAACCCATTATAAGAAATGGGAATGCCCATCTTCTTAAAAACAGCATACAAAATCATAACATTTAGAGGATCACAGCTGAACAAGTGGGATGCGAGTCACGGAATAGCCCACGATCTTCACATAGATCTCACATTCTTAATCGCAATACAGAGGGGAGGCTGCTCTGCAATATTGCACAACATGTAATAAGAAGTGGGAACGCAAGAAGCGATACTGCCCATCTTCTTCATAACCAACCAACATAATACTGTGTGGATCACAGCTGAAGGATTGGGACCCAAGCTGCAGAATAGCCCATCTCCTCCATTACATCTCACAGTCTTAAGCGCAACACAGAGGGAAGGCCACTCTGTGTAGTTGCGAAACAGATTATAAGAAGTGAGAGTGTGAAAAGCGATTCTGCCCATCTTCCTAACACAAATACAGAGGACTGAATTCAAAGACACCCCAAAAATCGAAGAGAAAAAATGACCCACCGAAAGCACTAGGACCCACTGCACCAGCGTAGGGTCTGACAATGGGTCCAAGGATTTCATCCTGATACCTAATGGCAGTCAGGGTGCCATTGTCTAGCCTTTTAGAGGTCTGTGCGTGCCTCCATCGATATGCCTCCCTAGACCATCACTGACCCACCACTAAACCGGTCATGCTGAACGACGTTACAGGCAGCATAATGTTCTCCACGGATTCTCCAGACACTTTCACGACTGTCACATGTGCCTCAGGGTGAACCTGCTCTCATCTGAAAAACACAGGGTGCCAGTGGTGGACCTGCCAATTCTGATGTTCAATGGTAAATGCCAATCGTGCTCCACGGTGCCGGGCAGTGAGCACAGGGCTCACTAGAGGACATCAGGCCCTCAGGCCACCCTCATGAAGTCTGTTTCTGATTGTTTGGTCAGAGACATTCACACCAGTGGCCTACTGGAGGTCATTTTGTAGGGCTCTAGCAGTGCTCATCCGTTTCCTCCTTGCACAAAGGAGCAGATACCGGTCCTGCTGATGGGTTAAGGACCTTCTACAGCCCTGTCCAGCTCTCCTAGAGTAACTACCTGTCTCCTGGAATCTCCTCCAAGCTCTTGAGACTGTGCTGGGAGACACAGCAAACCTTCTGGCAATGGCACGTATTGATGTGTCATCCTGGAGGAGCTGGACTGCCTGTACAACCTCTGTAGGGTCCAGGCATAGCCTCATGCTACCAATAGTGACACTGACCCTTGCCAAATGCAAAACTAGTGAAAAACAGTCAGAAAAGATGAGTAGGGGAAAAAATGTCAGTGGCCTCCACCTGTACCATTCCTGTTTTGGGGGTCGTCTCATTGTTGCTCATTTAGTGCACCTGTTGTTAATTTCAAACCAAAGCAGCTGAAACTGATTAACAACCCCCTCTGCTACTTAACTGACCAGATCAATATCTCAGGAGTTCAACTGACTTGATGCTATTCTCTGATTAAAAAGCATTCCTTTAATTTTTTTGAACAGTGTACAATTCATAGTACTGTGAGGATAATGGCTGAAGAAGTGGGATGCGAACCGCGGAATAGCCAACTTCTTCATATACAACTCACAGCTTTAAGCGCAATACAGAGGGGAAGCCATTCTGCACTATTGCGCAACAAATTATAAGAAGTGGGAATGTGAGAGGCGATACTGCCCATCTTCTTAAAAACAGTATACAAAATCATAAAATTGGGAGGATCACAGCTGAACAAGTGGGACGTGAGCAGTCAAATAGCCCATCTTTTCCATTTACATCTCACAATCTTAAGCGCAACACAGGGGGAAAGCAACTCTGTGTAGTTGCGAAACAGATTAAAAGAAGCGGGAACGCAAGAAGCGATACTGCCCATCTTCTATATAACCAACCTACAATTCATAGTACTGTGAGGATCACAGCTGAAGAAGTGGGATGCGAGCCGCGGAACAACCGAACGTCTTCAAATACATCTCACAGCTTTAAGTGTAATACAGAGGGGACGCCGCTCTGCACTACTGCGCAACACATTATAAGAAGTGGGAACGTGAGAAGCGATACTGCCCATCTTCTTAAAAACAGTATCAAAATCATAACATTATGAAGATCTCACATTCTTAAGCACAATACAGAGCGGAAGCTGCTCTCCACTACTGCGCAACATATTAAAAGAAGTGGGAATGCGAGAAGCGATACTACCCATCTTCCTAATAACCAATGTACACACACAAAGCACAGAAGAATCACAGAAGTGGGATGTGCGCAGATCTAAGCACAATACAGAGGAAAGCCACTCTGTACTATTGCCTAATAGATTATAAGAAGTGGGAATGCCAGAAGGGGTACTGCACATACACTTTTAAATAATATTTAAATCCCTACACTACAACAGTTGAAGAAGTGGGACGCAAGCATCAGAATAGCCCACTCTTCTTCAGTTGTATTCTATAGTGCAGTATTAGGTACAGGGGATAATCCCACTCTACACTAAAAACGCATGTAGGATATGGGAACGCCAAACGCGGTACTGCCCATATTCCTATAAACAGTGTTTAAATTCACAGCAGTTGAAGAAGCTGAATTAATACATAAATCTAACTCCTCAAAGTCAGATAAGTATCTTTCATTTAATTCTTCAAAATGCAGTTAAATGCAGCCAAAGATCGACCAGACAAGTGAGCACGGTCTGGATGAAAGGCACATCTCTAACCTCCCCATGATATCCATTCGCGAGCGTTATTTTGCGGGCCTGATCACCCTCCTCGAAGAGTGACAGGTGGGGGCGGAGCTTACAAAGTGGTAATCTCTCTCAATGCTCGAGAGCTGACTGTGCATTGTCCACTCCCAAATACACCAAGCACAAATCCTGTGTATCCTCGCCCGTGATGTAGCGAGGGCAGGAAGGAACAAACTATTTAAATGCTTATTTGCACATTTAATCGATCTGAATCATCGCGCTGCCTCAGCAAACGCAATGTCATAACCGTGAGACGCAGAAGTTCGATTCTTATTCCTCAAGAAAAGAACCAAGACAGAGCAGAGCTTCCCCACCATGACTCATCACAGTGGGTGCCTCTGCTCTGACATCGATATCTTCACACACACTTAGACAGGCGGCTCCTGAAGACAAAAAGCTGATGACGTGCTCTACAGATGCCCTTTTATACTCACGGTCACACCAGTAGTACGTTATAGGCTGTCGCCGGCCAATGTCAAGTTCATTGCTGTGTTTCCATATTCATTTCAGACACCGGTCTTGCCTGGGGCATTCCCCAAAGTGTCCTCTAGGGGATGCAGTGCGAGTTCCTATTCGAAAGAGAACTAATGATATCACAAGAATGAATAATTCAGCACAATTACATAATTTATGCACAATATAAGTGTCCTTTTATTTCATTTAGCTACATTGTATTATAATTATTATTTATTTATTTTGTAAATATGCTTTTAAGATTTGTACACTACAAGTGCACACTCATTACAATTGAGCACATTTCTTTTTCACAAGAGAGTATTTTGCAGTTATATTTTACTTTTGAGTTGACAGGTTTGTGGAAAAAATAGTAATTTTTTCTTCATATAGAAGTTAATATGGAACTGTGGAAACCATGATTTGTTTTTTTTTGTTTTTGTTTTTTTTCTTCACTTTAAACAACACCCCCAGTATAGATAAAATGTCAACTATATCTAATGTTTGTCCTTCATGACAACCAAAAAATACCAATACAAAGCAGAGTGTTGCGCTGTAAAGATGTGTGTAGCAACAGAATAAACCCAGAAAATCATACATACATAAATCTCGTAGCAGATCCAGGCAGGTGGAGCTGGGGGAGGTGGAGGGTTTCAGAAGAACTTTGCTGCAGGACTAGCTAACAGCAAACAATAACAAACAAAAAAAAAAGTTTCTCTATTTTTTTTTCTACAGAATGACTGAATTTGATGCATGCCAAAGTATTTGTACACACTGTACCATATTCTATGGTAGCACATACAGGGCGAGACGGGGTGTTACATGGCAAAGTTTAATATTTAGTTAGGTTAAAGTTTCATCGCTAACAGTGATGCTTTCCTTAACAAGCACAACTAATAAAATAGAGATACAAATATAAGCCATTATGACGTAAATTGCAGTGGTTGTTTCTGAACTGGTCATGAAAGCACTAGGTCCTTTAGGACACCAATTGGGTTCAATTTCCACCAGCGATTCAGAGGTGCTTTGGAGGTTAGAATTTTCCATCATCCAAGACACCACTGCTTATTTTTATAGCTTCATGATTTTTAATCACAGATTTTCCATGACTGCAAACAACTCAATGACTCATTGTAACCCCTATAACGGAGGACTTGCCTAAACCTTAATTTGCCCCAAAATCACTCTCAATCTTCTATTGTCAGCCTTGTTGAAGTTCACATGTGGACAAGAGGAAATGTGCATGTACATTAAAAGCATATTTGCATCTGTTCAGTGCTGCCACAAATGCACTGTCGCATCTCTGCTTTGTGGAATCTGGTTGCGCAGGTCCATGCACAACAACTGCATGTGCATTATAACACAAATGCATGCAGGAATTGTATAAACGTTCTCATAAATTCTCAGATAAGGCAAAACTTAGTAGTATTGTTTAAACAGATCCATTTCACCAATTGGCATCTAACTTGTGTATTCTCTTTTCAAGACAGAGGCAACTCAGCACAAAATACCCAGATAACTTGGACACATTTCTTCATTTTGAATATAGTATCATAATAAATGAGTAAAATCCACTGCATCTCTGAAACAAGCATCAAACTTGACTCAAAGACTAAAGATTAACTCTGTGACATTATAGTTCATATTAAAGCAGGGGAATTAGGGCTCATCGTAGCTGTGTTCCAAATCTAGTGCGCTTCCCATTGTCTACTGTCTACACAGGCAGCTATTTTATAAGACAGCATATTACCCCAAATGAAATGTCATAAGTAACTGATTTGAAACACTAGACAGCAGGTGCATTTACACCAACTCAAGTGTGCCAGCCAAACATGCTCACAAATTATTCTGATAGACTTTGACTTTATAGCGCATGTTACAACACAAAAACCTAAAGGGCCTTTCACATGGCTTGCATGTGAAATCACAGATAATATCATGGAAGAGTGATTTCCTTTTTTTACAACCACTTTCTCAGCAGAATTTTCCTGTAACCTTTGAGAGAACCTTTTTAAATATCTCACTGTCACACAAAATTCTCACTTCTCATTTCTTTTAAGAATAAAGAAAGACATATGGGACAGTTTTCTTAAAGAGATGAGTGCACACATCAACAGTTTCAACAGCCTCAGTTTCAGCCATTTCTAAAGATACAGCATACAGTTCAAAACATAACAGTTTGCTAAAAGAGTAGGCGAAAAGTAGATCCGCTAGTATACAAAAGCCTCACAAAACATTCTGAAGAATGTCAGGCATGTTAAAAACATTGATGTTAGAAAACTCATACAACACTCCTCATGGTCCGGAGAGTGAGAAAGAGAGTCTTGACTGAGCCCATACATGGAAATCCAAGTGGGTTTTGCCAAGCAGTCATGCAGTAAGAGTCATGATCTCTCTCGCTCTACTGTCAGAAATCTTCTTATATTCTCTCTTTATCGCTCTAAAACATGCTTTTTGCTCAACCTCATTCTCCTTCTTGCTCATTGAGCTGTTTAACATTAAAAATCAGTCAAAGTCAGCTCTCCAGAAGCCTTGTCAAACAACTCATCTGATGAAGAGTGTGAGAAGTGAACAACTGTTTCAACAGTGAACCTCCTCTAGGGTTCATCCTGTACTATGCTCCTATACTAGTTCCTCTATACAATCTCATACTATACTACAACTTCTGGACTATGCAAAACTAAAGATCATATGGCAACAACAGAAAATAGTGCAATGACTAAATCTTTAACAATAATTGTCCAGCTTAAAACATTATTTTACAAATTTATCCAGATACAGAGTGGAAAACTGACTACTACTAACTAACTGACTTCACTACAGACATATATGAACTAGGCTACATGCAGATGGACGTCTTTGTTTGTATTTTTAATCTGATTTTAAGCAAGATATATTTACAGCAAAAAGTAGCAACCTACTAAACATAATCTCTAACAATTGAACAACTTTGCAGAAAATTGCACATTTCACTCCATTTAACCTTATCAGAAATCAAATGGAGTGCTTCCTGTTAGCCTTTACATCAGTGACCTTTCTTTCTTTCTTTCTTTCTTTCTTTCTTTCTTTCTTTCTTTCTTTCTTTCTTTCTTTCTTTCTTTCTTTCTTTCTTTCTTTCTTTCTTTCTTTCTTTCTTTCTTTCTTTTTCACTTCTAAATGGAACAAAGTAATTTAATAAGTAATTATTCTTAGTGACATATCCCTAGTGATATTGTCTACAAAAGCTACAAGCAACCTAAAAGTGTGTGCGTGTGTACACTGCAGTGGGAAAGGTTCACATCTCCCACGCCACTCCATATTGGGATATAAAAAAGGAAGTACATATTTTGGAAACTCACTCTCTGTGGTTGGGGTAGAGGGCTTCCTGCTCCGCTTATCAGCTGGTGTGGAGACATTGGGATCTGAACAGACAGTCAGAAAGAATACAGAAAGACATAGAGAGAGCAAAATTAGAATGACCGTCATGAAATCAGCATTTTATGCCTTCTCTTCGACTTATGCACACTAAAAAAAAGTTCCCAAAATATCTAAGCTAATTAATTATTTTATGAGTTCATTACCATTCTGTTACTGCCACTTATTGCCAAGACCAAGACAAAGGTCAAAGAGGTTAAAAAGTGGAATTTAGCAGTAAAAATAGCAGAAACCACTTTAGAAGAAGCTGTATTAGATGTTTATACAAGTAAATGATAGCATTAAAGCACTTAAATAATACTAACATGCCACCATTAAAAATAATATTTTTTCCTGGTGAAGTTGTCACTCTTTTGTCACCGTTAAGCAGGAAAGAGAGTCAGCTGTAATTACTTGTTCTGTAAAATAAGAGAAAGAGATATCTAAAGATGGCTGTGGGGACATGTCCCGTAAAGCAGGACAGAAATATCTAGATACTGTAAGGACATGACCAGTAAAGCAGGATTGTGAAATCTGGACACGGCTTATGGAACACATCCTTTAAATTGGGACAGAGAGATTCATGAACAGCTCTAAAGACTGTAATGTCCTGGAAACCAGAAAATATAGAAATACATAGCTGCAGGGACACATCTTTTAGTTGGGATGGAGTGATCTAGAGACAACTGCAGGGATATGTTCTGCAAAGCATTAAACAGAAATCTAGAAATCTACAGTGGATGAAAGGGAAATTATATATAACACATTTGACATGTCCTGTTAAGCAGGACAGAGATGACTGTAGAGTCAAGTCTTGTACAGGGGGACACAATTGTTATGAACAACTGTAAGGACATGTCCTAGAAAGTAAAACAGAAAGTCACACAGAATGATCTGTAGGGACATGTTCATTAGTTAAGACAGAGAAATCTAGTGATCTAGTGATGACTGTTGAGACGTCCTGTAAAGCAGAACAGAAACAGAGATCGCTGTTAGAATATATTACCCTGGACAAATGGATCTAGAGATGGTTGTGGGAGGATGTCCTGTAAAGCAAGACAGAGAGATCTAGAGATGGCTGTCAGGACACGTCTTGTAAAACTTGGCAGAGAGATCTAGGAATGGGCTTTATTGACATGTCTTGTTAAGTAGGATAAATACATCCAAAGACAGCTAAACACATCCTCTAAAGTGGAAAAGAGAGATCCATAAATGGTTGTAAAGACATGTCCTGGAAAGCAGAACAGAGAGAAAGATACATGTTCTTTAATCAGGACAGCAGGGACATGTCCAGCAAAGCAGGACACAGAAATTTAGAGATGGTCATTGGGACATGATCTGTAAAGTCAAACAGAGATCCAGAGATGATTGTCAAAACATGTTATGCAGGTCAAAGAGATTTAGAGACAGCTGTAAAGACATATCCTACAAAGCGAAACGAGGAGATCTTAGGACATGCAAGGGATGCAACGCAGCCTGATCTGGTCAGTAATTACCGGAAGCTGCAAAACACAGGCAGAGACTCTAGGGAGAGAGACATACTGCCCAGCCCAAAACAGACAGACTCAAACCATAATATTCTCAAAGAACCCAGTGTTTTGACATAGTAGACTAGTAGAGAGGGAGATAATTGTTTGTGTTGTACAATTCAAAACTTTGAATTTGAAAAGGAAAAAAAAAAAAAAAAAAATCAATAAACATTGGAAAAAACTACACTCTTGACACATATGGTTACAGATCGCCTCATCTCATCTCTCAGAGAGCCTATTGAGTTTCATAGAGTAGATACAGGAAAAGCGTTCTGCAAACTCATTTATTGTACGGGCAGGTAAAAAGATATACTCACCGTCCACTAGGACCATACAGGAACATTCTGTCTGTCCCTCGTTGGTCTCTGCCCTGCACACATATTGTCCTTCATCCTCAGGTAGAGCTTTATCAATGGACAGAGAGCACTGACCACCTGCTCACACACACACACACACACATTAAACAGTTACACTCAGAGGGTTAATCTATACTGACAGCATCTGCATGCTGTCAATTACACACAGAAATCATTTGGACTTGTTGCTTGATCATAAAAGCAGTTGTGGTCTTACAATGGACGTCTATGATACTTTAACCTAGAATATTCCTGCAAACCATACATGCATATTCAATCAGATATTCTTCAAGTACACAGTTTAACTTGTCTGTCACTACAGTGATATACTTTGGTCAGATGAAGTCTTTGTGAAACATATACCCTCTCAAAAGACATTAGCATGCAATTAAGGACACAGGTGGCCAAGCCACAGAGATACATCCCTTACTGCACACCTTCCCAATACTTTTCACTGCAGATCTCTGTACTGATAGCCCTAACGCATCATGAAACATCTTGAATAAACCCTCATCGAGTCACATTCCTGCCGGCTGATACCAAAGTGTCATGTGACCACTGTTTAATAACAATTATGTAACAGTTACTTCTGGTCCTCTTGTCTGATTGAATAAGTGGCCAACCACTGTGTTTCTCAGCAGAACACAAAGTTGGTCCAACATTGGCTTCATTTGGAACAATTTTCGTTAGTGGACCAAAAGTCAACTGTCTGTAATGTCAGGTACTCAATATTAACTTTTTGTTTAGAGAACTCTTGTATAAAATGTATAATGTATAACCTTTGGTCTGCTGATGCTTGAAACATATACATATGCATAAAACGTAATAGAGCCCCTGATAAATGCTTTTATTTACGGTAGATTGCACCAAATTAGTCCTCTTACTGGGTAATTTTAAATTGAAAATGCAACACTAACCCTCGTTAGCAATAACGATGAATTTGGATGGTTTGATGAGTTTTCCATCAAGCGTCCATGTCACTTTTGCGGGAGACTCAGATGAAAGTTGGCACTGTAGATGCAAACGTTCCCCATCCGATACCGTCACGTCACTCAGTTTCTGTGTAAAAACGGGCTCTTTTTTCCCAACTGCCTTTGTTTTCTCTTTTATCCCTCCATCCACACAATTCACATCATTTTCCTTTTCTCTGGTGTCTTTATCACCTTGGCTTTCTCCATTCCTGTCCTGGCTTGGCTGTTTTTTCTTGTTGCCTAACACCGATCTGAAGTCAACAGCTTCATTTTTGTTGGGTTGTGTTTTCACTAAGGATCCAGGACCAGGTTTTGGGCCTTGGGTTCCTTTCTTTCCCAGCACTGCTCTGAAGTCCACCTGTTGTGGAGAGTTGACTTTGCGTTCCTCTTCCGTCTGCGTCTTGGGCTTGATCTGCCGTTGGAGGTTCCCCCTGAAGTCCATCTGCTCAGCTGTGATCTCCTTCAGGTCTTCCTCAGAGACGCTCTTGGTGGTGACCTTGCGGCCGAGCACAGTTCGGAAGTCGACCTGTTCGGCCTCCTGTTGTCGGATTTGGTCTTCCCGATGCTCCTTTGTCTCTACACGGCGTTTGAGAAGCCCACGGGTGGCGCACCCCTCCTCTTCTTCCTGATCTGTCCGACTGATGTGTTCCCAGAGTGGCTCAGAGCACGACGTTGCAGGGCTGGGAGTCTCTGGATGTCCTCCCCTGCCTGGCGCAGTCCTCTCCACCCCTCGGCTGCCACAGGAAGAGTGGGAAAAAAATACAGAGATGTTTAAAGCCCCAGCTAGCTCAGCCCACACTGGAGAGCAGCTTAATCAAGGGGAGAGTTAGTTCAACAGGACAGAGTTGCATCAGAGATGACTTCAGAAGCCTTATAGGGAAATGAGACCAGAGAGGGGCCCCTAGACTAACCCACACTCCTCTTTAGACAACAGCACAGCTGAGTGAGGAAGCATAAACAAAGCATTTGGCTATATAGAGATATTATGTAGATTTAGTGCAGGGGTTAAGGGGCAAGGGCTGTAAATATAGCTTTGGGGTAGAGGAGAGCAAGAATAGAAGGAAAACGTACTGCTTATGTGAATCGTCGCCAGACAACATGGGGTCCTCGCTGATGTGCAGAGTGGCCACTGACCTGCACTCTCCTACTTTATTCCTGAGAGCAACAGAAGATTTATGAACGCTGAAGTTCACTTATTGTAAACTGCAGAATTGAAAAAGTAAATGAGGAACTAAAAACAACCTTTCCTAATATGACAGAACTGTCGCCATATATGTACTTAAATGTGTGGATCCCATGAAAACATATTTCATAAAAAAAAATAAAAAAAATAAACAATTAAATTGCGACAAACATTACTGTGATGTATCAATACATCATCATTTAAATAGTTACATTTAAAATAATATTCATATTTTCATAGTTATATTATTTTATTATTTTTTGTTTCATTCAATATGTTATGGTCATTCGAATATGAAGAGGATATTTGATAATTTCATAAAAATAATGACACAATGTAAAAAAAGTGTCAAGTGGTGAAGTGTCATTTTCACATCTTTTCACATGAAACTATTAGGGAGATTGAAATTGTTTTCCATTTAGAAAGAATCAACAAAATAAATCCATATTGTTCACCTTAGAAAAAAAAAAAAAAAAAGGAAATCTATAATCCTTAAAACCTTTTTTAAATATCATTGTTTTTAAGTGAAATAAAGCATCTTGAGTACTGACAACTATGTTAGGTATGCTCATATTCAAATATCTAACCATAAATATAGTAAATGTAAACTCAATAGTATAGTCAACGTATAAAGAATGGTTTAGTCATTTTTTTTTAATCAAGTGTAAAAACTCTTACTTGAGATGGATCTCATAGTTTCCAGCATGATGTGCCTTCACTTTCCTGATGAGCAGTGAGACAACATCTTCTTTCTGTAGGATCTCAAAGTCACCACCTCCAGATATTACCTGACCATCCTTCATCCAGAAGAATTCTGGGAAGGGGTCACCAGCGATGGCACAAGAGAGCAGAGCGTGTTGACCCAGGGAGGCGGTAGAGGACTTGGTTTTAGTGATGAACCAGGGCTGAACTCCATCCTGAGGCTCTGTGATTCACATCCATATTTAACTATTACATTATCATAAAAGGCTCTGGCAGTATTCATTTGCAGATGACAATATTTTGTTATGCAGTTTGTACCTTGTACAGTCAGAGAAGCTTCAGTCCGAGCATCTCCGGCTTCATTCCAAACCTCACAGGTGTATGTGCCTGTGTCCTCAGGAAAAACTTCCTGTATGAAGAGAGTATACTGACAGCCTTTCTTCTCAAAGTGGAAATCCTCGGACTCTTGGATCTCTTTTCCATTATGCAGCCAGACCACCTCAGGGGCAGGATTTCCTACATACAAAACACACTTGCAAATGATTAAGCATATTTGGGTTAGAGAAAAAGAATGGAGGTCAGTGGGACAAAATAAAGAATAATCAACAGCAGAGAGTACCAGAGCGTCAAAGAGTTGAGTACTATGTCTTACAAGCCACACTGCTGCACACGCTTTGTTTGGAAGTCATTTTGTTGAGTCATATTAATAAATGCAAAAAAATGTTTATTTTTTTTATAACTTCAGCAAGTTCATATGTTGCTGAGGTCACATGTTCATGCAAATAAACAGTCAGGAGACTCCTCAGATGCTGTCCTTTACACAGGAAGTGCTCACCATTATATAATCACTAGAGTTAAATCATCTGCACAAACACACACAAGCACATAGACACTATATACGACACACAATTGTGGAGATAAATGATGCCTCTTAAGGGAGTACAAAGGAAATTCCATTCATTACAGCTAAACACAACAAAACAATTTATTGAGTCAATGAATCGCTCAGGGCAACAGTGGCCTCACATTCTGTTTGTAAATATGTAGCTACACTCTAAAGTAATTCAAGGAACACATTACCACAACTGCATGATTAAAATGTTAATGTATTAATTTAATTAAACATTTTAAGTTAGAGACATTATTTTGATTTTATGTTGATGTAATATTGTTGATAATTACATCAGCTTAATAGTGTATGTTATTTAAACTGAAAAGCCTGTTCATATTTAATGTTGTTATGTTTGAAATTTAAAAGAGCTTCTGTTATGTTAAAGTTTTTACCATTATGATGAAGAATAGTGCTCGTGGTTAGGATGTGGGTGGCAACATGAAGATATACTATGTACTCCAGGGCAAAAAAAAATAAAATATAAAAAAAAAGGCCAAGCCAAAAATGCCAACATATTTAGTGGTCTTTTATTGGTCTTAACATTGTTCCCATTCAGTCGGTCACGTTCGACGTACGTCGGACAGACCGACGAATAGGAATCTCGCTAGAGAGGCCAATCTACTTCGAGTGTAACTAAACGAGCCAATGCACATTGGCATGCAATCATATGCATCAGCTGCTCGCCTCGCAGCGCGGGTATATAATGAGCAGCAGGTGCGTTGCATCTTCAGCTTTTCGCTTCGGAGCCAAACCTTCTATGAAGACAGC
Source organism: Chanodichthys erythropterus (assembly GCF_024489055.1). Taxonomy (NCBI): domain Eukaryota; kingdom Metazoa; phylum Chordata; class Actinopteri; order Cypriniformes; family Xenocyprididae; genus Chanodichthys; species Chanodichthys erythropterus. Next base: position 45,529,843 of record NC_090234.1, on the reverse strand, counting down.
TACTGAAAGCGAGTGTGGTGAACGAGTCTCTCTTCAAGACGTCTCTTTGTTGCGAGGTGCAGGCGGACAGCGCAGCAGCGGGGCCGATTCTCCTTTTGTTTTTGTTTTTGCCTTTAATTTGATTGAGCAAAGCTGTAATCAGCGTGAAGGCCGTTCTCACGGCTGGTGAAACGGTGCGCCTAGAGCGCTAAAAAGCTGTTGTTACAGCTGGTAAGAGGAGCGCCTTCAAGGAGAGTGCACACGACAGGCTGCACATTCCCTGTCTGTGCTGCAGCGGCTATTCCCCTGCGTGCTTCAGCACCTAAAAGAGTCAGTCCTTGAAAGAGCTAACACGAGTAGTTCGCGTCTTTTTAAAGATGTCGTTCTACTTGTGTGTTTCTGGATGCGGTCGTTACCTGGCGCCTCGGGATGGTCACCAGCGCTGTATCGCGTGCTTGGGCTTAAGGCACGCTGAGGCAGCGTTTGTGGATGAGTCATGTACCCATTGTGGGAAGATGACCATCGCGGAGTTGCGGTCGAGACTCCACTTTCTGCAAAGGGGTGGAGTCCCGGTCCCGACGCCTCGCTCCAATCCTCCTCAGAGGGTTGCTGCGGCGGCGGGGCTGGTGACTTGAGGATAACGGTGAGCGTGCTTCCTTCGGGGAACCAACCCCCTAGGAACCCTCCCCCTCGTGCGCTCCGCAGCCAGTAGAGCTGCCCTCGGAGCGTGGTGGACCACCCCAGAGGTGTGTACCATCCGTTTCCTTCGGAGCTCCCCAGACGACCGGATGTCGATCGCTGCATCGGAGGGTGAGCCTGATACTTCTGGGGAGGATGAGTCGGCGCAGTTGCCTCCTTCGGGGGTGACAACTGTGCCCGACACGGACCCGGAAATGATGGCTATGCTTTCCCGGGCCGCCAACAGGGTCGGGCTCGTGTGGAATCCTCCACCGTGTCCCGAACCCTCGAGGTTGGATGACTGGTATCTCGGGGTGGCCAGGGCTGGTTCTCAGCCCCCCACCCCAGTGCCCTTCTTCCCGGAGGTGCATGAAGAGCTCACGGGCACGTGGACGGCACCCTTTACTGCCCGAAACCGTGTCGGTGGGTCCTCCTCCCTCACCACCCTTGATGGCGGGGCAGCGAAGGGTTACACGCGCATACCCCCTGTGGAACGGGCCGTTGCTATGCAACTGTGCCCTAACTCCACCTGGCGGGGGGAGCCGTCTCTCCCTTCCCGGGCCTGTAAGTACTCGTCGGATCTTACCGGCAAGGCTTATCAGGCCTGTGGGGAAGCTGCCTCTGCCTTACACGCTATGGCGTTGTTGCAGGTCCATCAGGCCAAGGCACTGAGGGACCTGCACGAGGGTGGTCATGATCCACAAGTTCTCCAGGAACTTCGTGCCGCGACGGACCTCGCGCTTCGAGCGACGAAGGTTACGGCGCGGTCAGTGGGTCGTGCGATGTCCACTATGGTGGTCCAGGAACGCCATCTCTGGCTGTGTCTTGCGGACATGAGGGATACCGACAAGGTCAGGTTTCTTAATTCCCCCGTGTCCCAGACCGGCCTTTACGGCGACGCGGTCGAGAACTTTGCCCAACAGTTCTCGGCTGTACAAAGGCAGTCTGAGGCCATCAGTCACATCCTGCCGAGGCGGTCAGCTGCTGCACCTCCACCGCCGGCGGCACCTCAGACTACCCGTCGCCGAGGGCGCCCCCCTGCAGCCGCCCCCGCTCCCGCGCCCCAGCAGCAGCAGCCTCCATCCAAGCGGCGCCGTGGAGCCGGTCGCGGGCGGGGCGCCCAGCCCGTCCAGCCACCCCCCCAAGAAGAAGGGTGGCAAGGCCAAGTCCAAGCGGCCCTAGGACGGGCGACCCGGAGATGGAGGGGACTGCTCTTCAGGAGGTGGTGAATGCACCACTCCTTCCCCCGGAGGAGGGCCGGGTGGAGAATCTTTTGTTGTTTCCTTTTGTTCCGCCGCTGGCTCAACGGCCAGCGGTACCCAAATTTTCAAGAAAAGAGCAGTTTCCTTTATCTCCGGGTCCGAAGAGGGCTCGGAGAGCAGTGGGAGGGCTAGAACCTCACCACTCTCATCCACCTCTTCTGTCGCCAGCGGACAGCAGCGAGCAGCAGGTAAGCAAATCCTCGACTGCTCCCTCTGTCCACCCGTGGAGGCAGGTAAGTGTTGCACAGCACACTGTGACCCCGCTTCGGGCCGCCTCACACAGAGAGCCTCCCCGGGCCGCGTCCCTGCGTTCCACCTCGCTGCCCCGCGGCGGGTACGCCGGTGGTCCCCTTGGTGCCGCTGGTGCGGTCTCTGGGAGCCTGGCTAGCGCTCCCCAGTCCGTCTCGCTGGCTCCTCCGGACCATCAGGCTCGGCTATGCGATTCAGTTCGCCCGGCGTCCCCCCAAGTTCAGGGCGTCCTCTTCACTTCAGTGAAAGATGTCGATGCCCCTGTTCTGCGTGCGGAGATTGCAGTCCTACTGGCGAAGGACGCGATAGAGCCGGTCCCTCCAGCCGATTTGAGGTCAGGGTTCTACAGCCCCTACTTCATTGTACCCAAGAAAAGCGGCGGGTTACGACCGATCTTGGACCTGCGAGTTTTGAATCGGAGCCTTCACAAGCTACCGTTCAAAATGCTTACGCAGAAACGCATTTTCGAGTGCATCCGTCCCCGAGATTGGTTTGCAGCGATCGACCTGAAGGACGCGTACTTTCATGTTTCGATTCTTCCGTGACACAGGCCATTCCTACACGAGGGTCGAGCATATCAGTACAAAGTCCTACCCTTCAGGCTGGCCCCTGTCTCCCCGCGTCTTCACGAAAGTCGTGGAGGGAGCCCTTGTTCCCATGAGAGAACAGGGTGTTCGCATTCTCAACTACCTGGACGACTGGCTCATTCTAGCACAGTCTCGGGATCAGTTGTGCGAACACAGGGACTTAGTGCTCAGGCACCTCAGCCAGTTGGGGCTTCAGGTCAACTGGGAGAAGAGCAAACTCGCCCCAGTGCAGAGGATCTCTTTTCTCGGTATGGAGTTGGATTCGGTCGAACGGGTAGCACGCCTCACAGAGGAACGTGCTCGGTCGGTGTTGAACTGCCTGAATACGTTCAATGGCAGGACAGCGGTCCCACTGAAGTTTTTCAGAGGCTCCTGGGGCATATGGCGGCTGCAGCGGCTGTAACACCGCTCGGGCTGCTTCATATGAGACCGCTTCAGCACTGGCTTCACGGCCGAGTCCCGAGATGGGCGTGGCAACGCGGCACGTTCCGGGTGCCAATCACTCAGGAGTGCCGCCGAACCTTCAGTCCGTGGTCGGACCCTTTGTTTCTCCGGGCAGGAGTGCCCTAGAACAAGTGTCCCGGCATGCTGTGGTTTTCACAGATGCTTCTGCCACCGGCTGGGGTGCCACGTACAACGGGCATGCAGTCTCAGGGGTTTGGACGGGACCCCATCTGCATTGGCACATCAATTGCCTCGAGTTGCTGGCAGTACGCCTTGCGCTGAGCCGCCTCAAAGGCCTGCTTCGCGACAAGCATGTACTGGTCCGTACGGACAACACTGCGACCGTTGCGTACATCAACCGCCAAGGTGGTCTACGCTCCCGTCGCATGTCGCAACTCGCCCGCCATCTCCTCCTGTGGAGTCGGAAGCATCTGAGGTCGCTTCGCGCCATTCATGTCCCCGGTGTGCTCAACCGTGTGGCCGACGAGCTATCACGAGCTGCGCTGCCCGGAGAGTGGCGACTCCACCCCCAGGTGGTTCAGCTGATCTGGAGAGAGTTCGGAGAGGCTCAGGTAGACCTGTTTGCCTCACCAGAAACCTCCCACTGCCAGTTGTTTTACTCTCTGACCGAGGGAACACTCGGGACAGACGCACTGGCTCACAGCTGGCCCCGGGGCCTGCGCAAATATGCGTTTCCCCCAGTGAGCCTACTTGCACAGACCCTGTGCAAAGTCAGGGAGGACGAGGAGCAGGTCTTGTTAGTTGCGCCTTACTGGCCCAACCGGACCTGGTTCCCAGAACTCTCACTCCTCGCGACAGCCCCTCCCTGGCCCATCCCTCTGAGGAAGGACCTCCTCTCTCAGAGACGGGGCACTCTTTGGCACTCGCGTCCAGACCTCTGGAAACTCCATGTCTGGTCCCTGGACGGGACGCGGAGGTTCTAGGTGACTTACCCCCCGAGGTACTTAACACCATCACTTCGGCACGTGCACTGTCTACGAGACGTGCTTACGCCTCGAAGTGGAACCTGTTCGTCGAGTGGTGCTCTTCTCGCCGAGAAGACCCCGAAGATGCTCGATCGGTGTCGTGCTTTCCTTCTTGCAGCAAGGGTTGGAGCGTAGGCTGTCCCCCTCCACCCTCAAAGTCCATTCTGCTGCTATCTCCGCTTACCACGACCACATAGATGGCAAATCTGTTGGTCAGCACGACCTGGTCGTCAGGTTCCTTAGGGGGCGAGACGGTTAAATCCTCCTCGTCCCCCTCCATACCCTCTTGGGACCTTACTCTGGTGCTCAGAGCACTCCAGATTGCTCCCTTTGAGCCTTTGCTGTCAGCAGACTTAAAGATTCTCTCTATGAAAACTTTGCTGCTGGTGGCATTGGCCTCCATCAAGAGGGTAGGGGACCTGCAGTCATTTTCGGTCGACGAATCGTGCCTAGAGTTCGGGCCGGGTGACAGCCACGTGGTACTGAGACCCCGGCCTGGCTATGTGCCCAAGGTTCCTACCACTCCCTTCAGGGATCAGGTGGTGAGCCTGCAAGCGCTGCCCTCGGAGGAGGCAGACCCAGCCCTGGCTTTGCTCTGTCCAGTTCGCGCCTTGCGACTGTACATAGACAGAACTCGAAGCTTCAGGACCTCAGTCCAGCTCTTCGTCTGTTACGGAGGCCAGCAGAAGGGAAAGGCTGTCTCCAAGCAGAGGATGGCCCACTGGATAGTGGATGCCATCGCCCTGGCTTACCAAGCTCAGGGCGTGCCCTGCCCGCTCAGGTTGCATGCCCACTCCACGAGAGGTGTGGCATCCTCCTGGGCGCTGGCTCGTGGCGCCTCGCTAACAGACATTTGTAGAGCTGCGGGCTGGGCGACACCTAACACGTTCGCTAGATACTATAGCCTTCGTGTCGAGCCGGTCTCCTCCCGTGTTCTCGCCTCAGGTCAGAGGCACGGAGAGGCCCCGGCTTAGTGTCGGCTTGCTGCGCTACATGCGCATTCTATTCTCCAGAGAGTCCCTACGGGCAGACCCTGTTGAGTCCTCCGGTTACCCTTCGGCAGCCGACGTGGCGGAGCGTCTGGCGCCAGGCCTATACTCCGTTGTATCCTTGAGAACTGGATTTAGGCTGGGTTCCATATGTGTGACCCTACGGGGATCCCATATGGCTTTTTCCACGGCTGCTCCTAAACGAAGCCCGTGTCTTTCCCTCTGGGAGAACCCATCTCTCACCGAGTGGAGTCACCCCAGTTCTTCCATATGTTGTACAACCTACAAGGTTAGTCCATATGTACTTATCCATATAACTCCTTCGGGGAAGGATATGGCTTCCGCAGCGTTCCTTATCGCATGTAAGGCTACGCTTTCCCAGCGTTATCCAATTGTCGCACTGAGTGGGTTTTGGGAACAACAGTGATCGACCCTCTCTGCGTGAGCCTGGTCCCACCGTCCTTAGGCAAGGGGGTTCAGGTGGCTCACGACAGAGCGCTGGAAGAGGGCAGCCCCTGTGGCGCTTTGGTAGGGATTCTATTCGTCGGTCTGTCCGACGTACGTCGAACGTGACCGACTGAATGGGAACGTCTCGGTTACATAGGTAACCCTCGTTCCCTGAAGGAGGGAACGGAGACGTACGTCCCGTCGCCACAGGCGTTGTCCTGCTGATGCTGCCGCCTGCTGGGTTCGGCTCCTCAGCGAAAACCTGAAGATGCAACGCACCTGCTGCTCATTATATACCCGCGCTGCGAGGCGAGCAGCTGATGCATATGATTGCATGCCAATGTGCATTGGCTCGTTTAGTTACACTCGAAGTAGATTGGCCTCTCTAGCGAGATTCCTATTCGTCGGTCTGTCCGACGTACGTCTCCGTTCCCTCCTTCAGGGAACGAGGGTTACCTATGTAACCGAGACGTTAATCACAAATCGATGGTCAGGAACTTAGCAAGAATTGCATTGTTAGAGATGCATTAATTGTTATATTTCTCACCAGATTTTCGAACACACCACACTTGCATCACAATGCAACTCGTGTTTAATAGTGATTCATCACTTCACACAACTCTGTTGAACCACTCTGAATCAAACTCCCCATTTTCTACCAAAAACTTCATTCTTCAGTTCATTCTTCATTTCTTCATTCAAAACTGTCTTGATGTTTTTCTGAGACAGCAATGGATTTTTAAGTAGTGCATTCGTTTAATTTCCTGACCATTAGTGTTTAGCCCCCTTTTTTTTTGCCCAGGAATGTACATTGACCATTAGCAATGACTGTGCCAATATCAATGACAAAGTAATATCATATTTGTTAATTACATTTTCATACAAAAAAATTTACATTCAGCATGTGTTATAACTAGCTGTTCATTTGAACTGATATAGATAAGATTAACTGTTTTCAGGAACTCCACTTAATTATGTTAAAATTCTGTTGACGTTCGAAGTGTTGTCAAACAAAACAGAGGCTAGCTAGACCCTCCCTCCTCCTCCTCCTCCCCCTCCCCTCCGCGCTTCCTGAAACAGTCATGAACGCACATTTAAAATCATTCTTGTCGGTTATTGGCTGGAGCATGTTTATTATCTTTCATGGTCCAGGCTGCACCAGTTTGTTTTTATTGCCATTTTCGGAGCTTGTGGCGACTACAGAGACCACGTTTTTTTTTACAGTGTGTTCAGGGGACAGGCAGCTAGCAGATAGTGAGGAGATGTTTGCTGTATGTGACAAAAAATGTTTTGGCCTAAAAACGCATGACATCGCTAAGAGCACCTTTAAGTATGTAATAAAAATGACTGCCACATATATAATGCCTTTCATAAAAGTAAAAAATACTCTGCTTCCACCAGGCAAATATTACATCTTAATCTTATTACATCTTACTTCAAAAGGGTCATTTCTGACAATGATATGCACATTATAAAAAAAAAAAAAAAATCATAAATAAATTTTAAAAAAGATCCAGGTCAAAATGTTATTCTTACTCTGCTCTTCTCCTATGTTGAGAAGCTGAAGTTTGTTTCATACCTGTCACCTCCACGGTCATGGTCACCTGACTGCCATCCATGACTCTTAGATCCTGTAGACCTTTGAGAAACACCGGGGCAGACGGTCTCCTCACATCAGTCACTGGATGAGCAGCAGACCTCTTAACATTTGGCTTAGCTGGAGAACAACATACAGATTACATGAGTGATGCTAAATTTACCTCAAAAACATACAGACTAACACTATATGGAAAAGCGCTGCATTCCCTAAAATGTGAAGTAGTCTGCAAATAAAGGGTTAGCTCACCCAAAAATGAAATTTTGTCATTAATTACTTGTGTCGTTCCTATGTTCATCTTCAGACCACAAATTAATATTAATATTTCTTGATGAAATCCAAGAGGTTTCTGACCCCCAAGGGAAAGCAATGCAACACTATTGTGTGTCACAATGCCGACTCACTACTGGCCGTCTCCTGCGTCAGCGTCACACGCATGCATCATGCTGCTCACATGAACAGCATTGGCCAATAATGAGTCTGCGTTCTGACATAGTACACAGAAGCCTGCACTATCTGCAATGTAAACAGCATAGGAAACTGACAGGTGAGATACGAAATTGTTGAATAAAGTTATTATTTTTGTTTTGAACGACCTGCGGGTGAGTAATTAATGACAGAAATTTCATTTTTGGGTGAACTAACCCTTTAATAAATTGGGTGTAAGAGACAACGATTCATCTTATTCAGAATTCCTAGTTCACATTCCTTTCTACTTGTATCTTCAGCAGTCCACACACAGGAGCATCTGTGCTAACAGTCTACTGCACCAGAATCAGTCACATGTGATTATTCTACAAGAGAAAAGTTGGGTGACATCCTGTTTCAAACATGTTAGAACTATTTTTCTGATGCATATGAAAGTTAATGGATTTTGCAGACCCGTAGGAGCTTGTGGAGATGCTGCATCATAAGGTCATTTGGGAATACAGCTGTTTTATACATATAGTCATGGTCAGAATTATTGGCACCCTTGGTAAATATGATCAAAGATGGCTGTGAAAATATATCTGCATTGTGTCACGAAGATAAAGACGGATGAAGATGAAGGTACACAGGATCCAATACGAAGTGATTTTTAATCATACAATAAACAGGAACAGACAGAAGGTGTTACAGTGCATGTGTGAAACAAGGGAAACCACACGCAAACATCGACCGACAACTGAGAGTGCACAGGGAGGAACTTAGATACATGAAGGTGATGAACTGAATGATGAGCAGCTGTGATTATTAGTGTCCACAGGAACAGATGTGTGGCGGGAAATGAAGACAAAGAACACGTGACTGATGAATACAAACTAAAAGTCAATGAAAACAGATAAAACTGAGTATATGTAGCATACCCCCGGAAGCATACGCCCCTTCCCAGAAGGCACAACCTTGTGGCTTGGTGAGGAGAAGGAAGAGGCTTAGGAGTAGGGCATGGAGATGATGCAGGAATGGTGACAGGAGATGGTGACAAGAGATGGTGACAAGAGACGGTTATAGGCAGCGCCGGAGGAATGGTGGCATCCGGACGACGGCTAGACCCTGGTGGCGATGGTGGATGTCTGATGGCACAGACCCAGAGCCCAGAGACGATAGCCCATGGCAGAGTCAAGGAAGGGAGGAGCCAGGGTGGAGTAGAGGCTGACGACAACTGGGGATGACCAACGGAGGCGGAGCCGATGAATCCCAGGGTGCAGACGAAGAGCCAATGGAGAAGAGCGACATCGCTGGTACAGGAGGCCTGGGAGATGCTGCGACGACGAGCATCTGAGGTGTGCTGGTATACCTGAAGGGAAGGAGGAGCCCACTGCAGACATAGGGATGGAGGAAAGGAGCGTAATGGAAGGTCCGCAGGTCCGTGGCGAAGGTGGAGTGACGACTGACCAAGGGGGAGCCAGTGGGACGAGGGAACATGGTGAAGCCGAAAGGCCAAGGGACTCTGGTGGAGCCGAAGGTGGGAGGAGCCAAGCCGGAGCTGACAGGTCAACAGGCCGAGATGGAGTGAGGTGATCAAAGGTCGGAGGCGGAGCCACAGGATCCACTTGCTCCAAAAAACACATTGGCCATAATTATTGGCACCCCTAGAATTTCTTATGAGTAAAATATCTGTATAAGTATATTCCCATTCATATATCCATTTTTTAGCACACCAGGGTGAGGAACATGAAATTATCCAGCCATAACTTCTTGTTTCACAGGAGTATATATGAGGAAATACAAAGGTCAAATTCCCTTAATCATCCTCCACAATAGGTAAAAACCAAAGAATATAGTTCTGATGTTCAGCAAAATATTGTTGAGCTTCACAAAATAGAAAGTGGCTGTAAGAAAATAGCTAGAGCATTAAAAATTCCCATTTCCACCATAAGGGCAATAATTAATAAGTTCCAATCAACTAAAGATGTCACAAATCTGCCTGGAAGAGGATGTGTTTCTATATTGTCTTAATGCACATTGAGGAGGAGAGTTTGAGTGGACAAAGACCCTCCAAGGATCACAGTTGGAGAAATTAGTTGTGTCTTTGGGTAAGAAAGCCTAAAAAAATTTAAAACAGCACCTGCATAACCACAAGTTGTTTGGGTATGTTTCAAGAAAAAAAATCCTCTGCTCTCAAAAAATCAAAAAAAAAAACAAACAAACAACTCCAGCATATTCAGTTGTCAGATACGGCTGGAACTTCAAACAGGACCTGGTTCTATGGTTAGATGAAAATAAAAAAAAAGAGCTTTTTGGCAGCAAACACATTAGATGGGTAGGTGCACACAGGGATAAAAAAAAAATAAAAAAATACCCCATGCCATTGGTTAATTATAATGCTGGATCTTTAATGTAGTGGGCTTATTTTTTCTGCCATGGCCATCCCAGTCCCCTGACCTGAACTCCATAGAATAGGAGTGGGGTGAACTGAAGAGGAGAGGCACCAACATGGACCTTGGAATTCAGTGAATCTGGAGAGATTCTGTATGGAGGAATGGTCTCTGATTTCTTGTCAAGTGTTCTCCAAAAAAAAAAAAAAAAGAAAAAAAAAAGTATTTAAAGAGTATTACATAAATTGTGTCATTAATTTTGAGAGATTTTCCTCAGATGTTTTTAGACAATGTTTGTGAGTGCTATAATGACATTAAACCTTGGCTTTCTAGTAATTTCATTTAATTAAATACAGCCCCTTACACATAATCTCTATGTACTCTGGCCAGTCAGCTACGTTCTTTGTCCTTGAATTGATTAAATTGATTTTTTTTTTTCACTGATAAATCATATATTCATTGTGACTGGCTGATAAAAAACAAACAATGTTCTTTGTACACTGGTCTCCCGTTAGCTTGCCTGCAATTGGTGCATAATGCAGCCGCACAGTTTTTAACTGGGATGAGAAAAAGGGTGCATAGTACTCCCATATTAACATATTTACATTGGCTTCCTGTGAAATCTAGGAATTATTTCAAAATTATCCTTTTTGAATGTAAGGCACAAGCAGGCCATGTGCCCCAGTATTAGTGATCTCCTCTTCCTTCAGTCTCCCTCTAGAGCACTTAGGTCTTCTGATAAACTGCTTTTAAAGGTTCCTCATTGTAATTATAAATCAAGAGGTAACCGTGTTTTTTCTGTAATAGGTCCTAAACTTTGGAATAGAATCCTGATCCACATGAGGTTTGCTCCATAAATTGCCACTTTTACTGTAAATCATACTTTTTAAAAAAATAAAAACATTTTTGTTCTCTAGCTTTTGAATAGTCTTTCTTATATTGTGAAATGGTGTATGTTTTTATTGCTCTTTTTTATATGCTGTAATGTGTTCTTTTCCACGTTTTTTATTCTCTCTCTTGAAAAGCAATTTGACCCCTGCTGTCGTTATGTCTGCGTCATTCTCATCCGAGATACGTTTATGTGTGTGTGCGTGTATGTGTGTGTGTGGAAGCCCACAATCTCTGAAGAGCAAAGGGAATTATTTATTTTTTTTAAGTTTCATGTATAGTGCTGTTTAGTGAGTTATACTGTTTAATGATGCTTCTTAGCTAAACTTGGGCTGTGCCACGAACAGGTCTGGTTTAAACTAAAAGATGAAAACTAATGTTTTCTCATGCTGAGAGATAAACATATGTCCAGTTGCAAAAAAAATAAAAATAAATTCAACTTTGGAGACTGTAATAATTAATAAATATAAAAAAATTGCATGTATAACAGTTAAGTGCAAATTAAAAGTGATAAGGTCAAATATATATTTTTTGTAATACAGCTATGTCATAATTATTCAACCCCTATTCAACACTGCTGTTTTTAAGTAATTTATTTGTATGGCATGGTACAAAATTGTGTTAAAACAATTAAGCTCAATGGGAACTCTATAACAAAACTGAATTAGCTTGTGCTGTTGCGCATACAGTACATACATTTAGCCCATGCATGTGTTGAGTTGAGTACCAAATATGGTCATGTCAAAAGAGCTCTAACAATAGAGAACTAATTATTTTATTACATTAGAAAGTCTATAGGTACAAGAAGATTTCCAAAACACTAAAAGTTCCTAGAGACACAGCTGACAGCCTTATTCATAAGTTTAAAATTTGTTGTACCAGAAAACCTTTGAGGGTGTTGAAGAAAAGCACAATATCATTAAGGGGAATGAAACATTTGATTTGAGAAACTCCCTCAATTAACTGCCAAATACTTGCAAGAGGACCTGATGAAAGGAGAAAAAAAAAAAGAAGAAAATTTAATGCAGAGTCAAAAAAGAACACTAGACAAGCACGGCCTTCAAGTCGGGACTGGGCCGAATGCCACTCTGACCAAGAATAACATAAAAAGCTGACTTGAATATGCTACAATTAATTTGGAAAGGCCTTTGGAGTTCTGGAAGAATGTTTTATGGAGTGATGTGACTAAACTGGAACTTTTTGGACCCATGGATCAGCGTTATGTCTGCTGCAATAAAGGCAAAGGTTGGAGAAAGTGGAAATCATGACTGTATGAAGGACATCATGAATTCTTTGAAATATCAAGCCATTTTGGCAAAGATGGTGATGCCATCACCGTCGCAGGTTCTGGAGACCTGGGTGCAGCCATGGTGATGAGTACCCGAGGACTGGGGCGATGCCGGTGTGACCGGTGTGAGGATGGCAGCGAGACTGAAGGGAAGAAGGAACCCCACTTCACTGCAGCTGAAGGGGTGGAGGGTCAGAGTGCAGTGGACGACCTGCATGTCTGAGGTGGAAGTGATGTGACAACTGACCAAGGGGGAGACGGTGGGATGAGGGAACCCGGTGGAGCCACTAGGCCGACGGTCTCCGGTGGCGCTGATGGTGGGAGGAGCCAAGGCATAGCCGGCAGGTCGACGGGCCGAGATAGAGCGACATGATCAGAGGCTGGAGGCGGAGCTGTAGGATCCTTTCGCACAGGAGCTGCTGGTGGTTGCGTGACCTGCGGCTCGACGTCATAGCAGGGACTTACCAGAGACAGCGCAGGAGCTCATGTTCACCATGATGTCCTTACACAGTGATACATCTGAACAGAATGATGAATCAGAGCCCTTAAAGTTCTCCAAAAGCAATAAAGATTCAGATACCGGGTGGGAGTCGACAATTTCCCATTTAAGTCCATCAGCCCTCCGTCTTCGTTCCCTCGGCCATTGGTGTCACAGGCTAACTCCCCTGGTCAGATTCACGTCGGGGTTCTACTTCCAGTGCAATGGTAAGTCCTGTCCTCTCATCCTGAAGCTCTAGCTCACTCGTCGTGGCGGGTTGACCCTCAGCATCTGTGGGGGGCACACACGATTCCTCCATGTTCTATAGTATTGAAGCGTGCTCCGAGTCTGGCTGTGCTCCGGATTGAGACGCAACGCTTTCCAGACACCTAATGACGGTTTGCCTCCACTCCAGTCCTGTGGTGTCTGGGAGGTCGATGAGGTGGTTGAAAATAGCCCCGATCCGGAACAAGGTCTTCAGGGTCTCCCTCCACTCCAGTCCAGTCCTGTGGTGTCTGGGAGGTCAATGAGGTGGTTGAAATAAGCCCCGATCCGGAACAAGGTCTTCAGGGTCTCCCTCCACTCCAGTCCAGTCCTGTGGTGTCTGGAAGGTCGATGAGGTGGTTGAAAGTAGCCCCAGTCCGGAACAAGGTCTTCAGGGTCGCCCTCCACTCCAGTCCTGTGGTGTCTGGGAGGTCAATGAGGTGGTTGAAATAAGCCCCGATCCGGAACAAGGTCTTCAGGGTCTCCCTCCACTCCAGTCCTGTGGTGTCTGGGAGGTCAATGAGGTGGTTGAAATAAGCCCCGATCCGGAACAAGGTCTTCAGGGTCTCCCTCCACTCCAGTCCTGTGGTGTCTGGAAGGTCGATGAGGTGGTTGAAAGTAGCCCCAGTCTGGAACAAGGTCTTCAGGGTCGCCCTCCACTCCAGTCCTGTGGTGACTGTTAGGTCAATGAGGTGGTTGAAATTATCCCCGATCCGGTACAAGGTCTTCAGGGTCTCCCTCCACTCCAGTCCAGTCCTGTGGTGTCTGGAAGGTCGATGAGGTGGTTGAAAGTAGCCCCAGTCTGGAACCAGGTCTTCAGGGTCGCCCTCCACTCCAGTCCTGTGGTGTCTGTTAGGTCAATGAGGTGGTTGAAATAAGCCCCGATCCGGAACAAGGTCTTCAGGGTCTCCCTCCACTCCAGTCCTGTGGTGTCTGGAAGGTCGATGAGGTGGTTGGAAGTAGCCCCAATCTGGATCAAGGTCTTCAGGTTTCAACGTCAAGAGAGCTGGCTCTCCTGAGCCAGGACTACAATTTTTGCCCTGTCGTATGATCATCTGTCACAGGTGCTTGCAGGAAATACAGATGAAGATGATGAATAAAGTTCTAAAACACAAAGTTTTAATAAATCCACAAGGCAGGCGAACAGGCAGGAACAAACGCACTTAACATAAATGTGACCAGACGAAGACTATGTGAGCAGCAGGAACTTAAATACACAATTTTGAAGAGATGAATGACAAACAGCTGTGATGATAGTTAGTGTCCATGGTAACAGATTAGTAGCGTGAAAATCAATCAAAGGAACACAGGAACTGAAGAATTACAAACTAAAAATCCATTAACAAAACTAAACTGAACATAATTGTGACAGTAATGTGAAAACCAAAGATCATCTGGAAGCATTTTCAAGCAAGGAATGGGCCGAAACTGCAGTAGAGAAGTGACAGAAGCTTCTAAGCACATACAGGCAGCGTTTATTGGAGGTCATAAAGAATAAAAGATTCAGCACTTTGACTTTTGGGGGTTGAATAATTTTGTACATGAATGTTTAGAACCAATTAGATTTTTCCCCCCACATTTTTCATGTGACTAAATAGTATGCACATGAGGACTGTAAAAATAAAGTGCTACTGCGATTTTTTTTCATTCACTGTTAGGTATACATTCATATACAATAATCGTCAAAGCATCAGTCTGTTTGTAGAATGCATACTGAATATGCAAGCACAGTATTAAATATTTAATAAATGAATGTCTGGAAACAGCAACAAAGTCATGGAACAGATTGCAGAGGGTAATTTCTCTTCAAGTTGTCCTCTGAGACTCAGATCAGATTCAGCCACTGCAGCATGTGTGTGTCTGTGTGTGTGTGTGTGTGTGTGTGTGTGTGTGTGTGTGTGTGTGTGTGTGTGTGTGTGTGTGTGTGTGTGTGTGTGTGTGTGTGTGTGTGTGTGTGTGTGTGTGTGTGTGTGGGAAAAGACTGGTATTTTACATTTTTAACCCACTTGAACATGGAACCTCCACCATTAGACAGCCTCACAGACTGCAAGAGAGCAGATGTTTCTCTGATCCCGAGGACCTTAAAATAACTCTTAAAAAAACATCTACAATATTAATTTATCAACGGAGCACATAGCAAACTCCTCCTACAGTGTACGTATATGAGAGATGTTAAAGGGTCAGTTCACCCAAAAATGAAAATTCTGTCATTAATTACTCACCATCATGTCGTTCTACACCCAAAAGACCTTCGTTCATCTTCGGAACATTTAAGATATTTTTGATAAAATCTGATGGCTCAGTGAGTCCTGCATTGTCAGCAAGATAATTAACAATTTCAGATGCCCAGAAAGCTACTAAAGACATATTTAAAACAGATCATGTGACGATGAGAAAACTTTTTGTGCGACTTTATTCAACAATGTCTAGTGATGGGCGATTTCAAAACACTGCTTCATGAAGCTTAGCAAATCTTTTGTTTCGAATCAGTTGTTCGGAGCGTGTATCAAACTAACAAAGTCATGTGATTTCAGTAAACGAGGCTTCGTAATGTCAGAAGAGTTTCGAAATTTCAATGGTTCTCCACTGGGGGGCGTGACTTTGGCAGTTTGATACATGCTCCGAACCACTGATTCAAAACAAAAGATTTGTAAAGCTTTGAAGCTTCATGAAGCAGTGTTTTGAAATCGCACATCACTAAATAAAAGCGCCACTGAAAGTGTTGGAGGCCGCACTGAGCCATCAGATTAGATCAAAAACATCTTAATTTGTGTTCTGAAGATAAACAAAGGTCTTACAGGTGTGGAACCATATGAGGGTGAGTAATTAATGACAGAATTTTCATTTTTGGGTGAACTAACCATTTAAAAACTCACAAGAGTCTTTACGTTTTTGTGACTCAATCGCCTTCAGAGTTGACAAGCAAAGTCGGGGGCAAGAAATGTAGGCTTATCTGAGACAATTGACAGAATTGTATGAAAACCCCAAATCAGTTCATTTTAGACTCACACACAGTGAAAAGTCTTTTCAATATGAAAAGATTATGACATTGAACTTGAGAATAAAAGTGGGATTACATATTTTGAACATTTTGTAAATTGTAGCAATCACTACTTAGTCTGGGCTCTAATGTTATCAAATAAAATTTAACCCTCTACCGCATAGTGTTGCCATATGGCAAAATACTCTTTATGTTCATTTCCTTGTCACCGTCTCTTTAAGAGAACATTCTAGTTTTTTTTATTGGTAAGAGAAGACCTTAATTTAGCCAATGATGTGCTTTGGTTAAGTCACATGACATGCATTTTTTTTTCTGTGACGCGATATCTGACAGACTGCCATCTCTTGTCGGTAGTTGCTGAAAGCAAACTAAAACGTCAGTAACAAACAAGGACCTGCCCATGTCACATTCACAAAAAAATTTTTAACATCATCTCAGGTAAGGTATGATGACATATTCACCACTCAAAAATGTTTTTATGAAATTAGTTTTTGGTAAATCGAGAAAATGTCTGTGTTGCCATATGGCAACACTGCGCAATAATGGAATGACATTATTATAATAGGTTAGATAGCTAGCAAAGATCAGCTGCAGTCTGTTAAGATGTAACAATAAAAACATTAATGCTAGTGATATAATGTTGATTAGTCGTATGTTAAGGACTGCCATGGCATTTGTATTATGGATTAAGTCAACATCAGAGACCTGCCATCACAGCCATGTATACTGGCCCAGACCAACCACTGTCCTACCATGGTGTCTCAAAAAGGCAGGTGCAAGTGGCTGTAAGTGTATTGTAAGTGTGAAGAGCACCAAATGTGATGTCTACATGTATCTCACCTTTGGAAAAAAAATGCTTTTTGAAGTTTCATACAGAAAAATGGTGAAATTTAAAGAATATAAAGCATTATTCAGCAAAAGAGAATGGAAAAACACAAGATGTTGGAAAATAAGTATAAGGTATTGTTTATAATTACTGCTAAAACTTATAATAGCACTAATTGATTCAATACAAACAACATTTCTGAGGAAAAATATTAACTATATACACTTAAACTTATTTTAAGTTTTTCCACTATTGTACGTTGTTGCCATATGGCAACATATCATAAAGTACCTTAAAATAATATTTTTTTCCAAATTTTTTTTTTACAGCACTTTAAGTTAAGCCATTCTAAGAAAAGAAAAAGAGTCAAATATTTTTTTTATATAGATTTATCATAAATGATGGAAAATTCCATCAATAGTGGGGAAACGATGTCTCGTAAATGTAGGTGTTTTGACTGTTATATGGTAGGGGGCCCTATTACACATCTTCTGAAAGAGTAGAGAATCTCAAAACACAGGCCGAAAAAAAAAAAAAAAAAAGGAGCAGAAACAATCGATAAAAGCATTGCTTATGCACATTGTAGTTCAAAATGTTGCTTTTTTTATGAAACTTACCCACATTCAAGTGATGATAAAAAAAAAATGAATGCATGAAGCTAGGATAAAACAGGTTTTCATATGTATGCATGTTCAGATATTCATACAACAAAATATTCTGAGGGGCATGAACATTTTGTGAAAATGATCAAAAATGCTGGCAGTGGCTGGCAACTTTTTAAAAAACGCTGGTGGAGAAAGAGTTAAAACAAAATAAAAAATAAAGTGGTCCCCAATATATCGAGACACTTAAAACCACACAATGCCTGATTGCCATTACATTAGATACAAAATACCAAAGCAAATGCCATTTGTGCTCAAATGCTGCCAGAGCTTTCTCAGGAGCTAAGGCTTTTTGATGACTTTTAGTGGATGTATGAAATTAGATCTTAAGTTCTGTCCTGGCAGAGTAACCACATTAACTTTCAGTATGAGCCATCAACATTGTACAACCACAAAATGTCACAATACTGTTTGAATTTAATATTATTCTACAATGAAAATCACAAAAACAACTTTTTGTGAAATGTTATTGCATTAGATATTTTCCTATCCTATCTAATCAGACAGATTTAAGTTAGACTTCTACATCCAATACATTTGGACACTGAACATAAAAACATTTAATGTTACTTTTAAATTTTGATGCATTCTGAATGTACTGGCAAATATGTGTGTCTTACCTTTAACCAGCACACGAGCTGTAGACACAGCTCTGCCATGATCATTCACTGCGACACACGTATACACGCCTGCATCCTCCAAAACAGCTGCCTGAACTTTCAGCTGAGCAGTGTGTGAATGTGGAATGGGTTTATCTGAAAAGACAGAGACAGAGAAAAAGAAAAAGGAAAAGAAAAAGACTGTATCAGTAATTGATCATCATTTGAAGTGCTGAGAACTTTTTAACGTTACACATTCCACATTCCACTGAGAAGGGAACCCATTATGTAAAAGTTTCCAGCTGAAATACTGACAAAGTTATCTTGGCGTGATCATAATAATAAAATAGAGTGGTGCAGTGATGACAGTGATGGTATTTTTGTAGGCCAAGCCACAAGTGTTGTCCCTATATAGGATTTTTCTATTGGTTTTTCGATTATTGCAATAAAATAAGCTCTATGACCAACAAGAGTTTATGTGTAACGGTCATGTTCTTTTTTGGTTTTATTTCTGATTGACTTAAACCGGGTTCACACTGTCCGATTTTGGCCACGATTTGGCTGTCTGAGACAAATTTTATGTTCTAAAAGATTCCTCGGATCCTAGGCCAAAATCTGAAGTTTGTTGACTGTTAGTTTGACGTTCACCGACAGCCGATTAATGACCCATGCAAACAAATTTTACCTCTGATGAAATTCTGCCAGTGTCAGAAGATTTGATGTACAGTCCTGTAGTGTGGCTTCTCCTACAACAACAACAAACCACCACTTGCTCCACACACATTTTGGCTTTGTTTTTGTTTTTGTCCAGTTTTCTTTTCATGAGAAGCCATGATCAAAACTCAAAATCATGATCAAAATACTTTATCCTGCATGTAAATTGCAGCTCATGTCACTGAACGTGTCATGGATCGATGATGTAAAACTCCGGACGAGTCTTCTTGCGTGCATCCATTTTTAAAGTGTCTTGACTGGGGGATCATGTTCGTACAGTCTGAAAACCAATAGTCGTAAATGTTAGATTTTGCAGTATTTGGCCGTGCAGTCGTTTGGGTGGCTCGCCAATGTATTAGATTTCTCTAAAACATAAAATAAGTAAGCTTGGCCAGAGTTCTTATGGGGAGAAGATTTTATTGAAGGTAGCACAGTTCTTCAGCAGCGATCTTTCATAAAGGACTATTATAAATCATACAGTGTGCACCCAACTTTAGTTCTTGTCCTAGTTTGTTACTATGGTTTCTGAATGATTAGTTTCACACCTGTACCTTGTTTTTGTTTTTTGTTTTTTTATTATCATTCACTGTCTATAAGCCCTTAGTTTTCCCAGTTATGTGTTTGTCGTTTCCAGTGTTTAATGTGTAGTTGCTTGTTTATTCGCTGTGCTTATTAAAATCCCTGATATCTTGTTCATTCTTCATCTCATTCTTTTGTGGATTTGCACTACACAGCATGTTTGTGACATTATGATTCTTACAACTTTTATGAATTTTGAAGCCTAAATACAATCGCCAGAAGTAAACAAGATACACCTAGGCTATAAACAAACTACAACACGATTGCATGACTTCAGCATCACAACTATTAAGCTTTCGAAAAACTCAGACTTTACTTAAAAACATTTTCCCTGAAAGTTAGATTCAGAATTGTTAGTAAAGGTGCAATTATAAACACAATGAGGCTTTAAAAGTGGAGAGAGAATGTGGAGAGAGAATGAGAAGGTGTGATGATGTTTACTCTGTGCATAATCCCATTTAGCCACAATTAAAAGCTAAATCACAAGGGGGGTATTACTGATGTATTTTATATCATAGAATAAAACATGAAAATATCTTGAGTTTGTGTTCATTACTAGGGTTGCAAAGGTGCGGAAACTTTCCGGTAAATTTCCAGAAACTTTCTGGAAACTTTCCACGGGAACTTAACCTGGGGAATTTTGGAAATATTCCAATTTGGAAACTTAACAGGAATTTATGGGAATATATGGGAATTAATTGGAAATTTTGGGAAATTTATATACAATTATAATATTTATATAAAATGTATCATATAAAAACACACACACATTATATATATATATATATAAACATTTTGCATTCAATAATTCTAATTTAGTAAATATGTAAAATAAATATATTTTTATTGCAGCAATTGTTATGTGTTATGTATTTCAATGTCACATGATACTTCAGAAATCATTCTAATATGCTGATTTGATACTCCGTTATTATCAATGTTGGAAACAGTTGTGCTGCTTAATATATATATATATATATTTTTTTTGGAACCTGTAATACTTTTTTCAGGATTCATTGATAAATAAAAAAGTTAAAAAGAACAGAATTTATTCAAAATAGAAATATTTCTAACAATATCACTTTAATATTACTTTTTATCAATTTCACACTGAATAAAAGTATTAATTTCTTTCAAAAAAAAAAAAAAAATTACTGCCCCCAAACTTTTGAACGGTAGTGTATATAGTTACAAAAGATTTCTATTTTAAATAAATGTTGTTCTTTAAATTTTTGTTCATCAAAGAATCCTGAAAAAAAGTATCACAGGTTATAAAAAAAAAAAATATTAAGCAGCACAACTATTTCCAACATGAATACGTGAGTGTCAAATCAGCATATTAGAATGATTTCTGAAGGATCATGTGACACTAAAGACTGGAGAAATGATGCTAAAAATTCAGCTTTGCATCACAGAAATAAATTATATTTTAATGTATATTAAAATAGAATAACAATTATTTTAAGTTGTAGTATTATTTCACAATATTACTGTTTTTGATCAGATGTGCATGTTATGGATTGTGGGAATGCACAGTGCATGCAGGGGGTGTGGCCCTGCAGTATGTAGTTTGCTGTGTGAATGTCCAGGGTAAAAATTGAACTGAAATTGCATTAAATCTGGTTGTTTTAACCAAAATTATGCTGCAAGATGTTTTTTCAACTACATATAAGTACCCTGTTATAGGCTAACCTGAAATTTTGCAAATTCCCTGTTTATTCCCATTAATTTCCGTTAATTCCCATATATTCCCATTCATTTCCATATATTCTCGTTAATTCCCATGGAAAGTTTCCAGCTTTGAAAATCCCCAGAATTTTGCAACCCTATTCAATACAATACATACCCCATTAAATAAAATAAATAAATAAAATAAAATAAAAAAAAAACAACAACATTGACTTGGGGTGCTAAAATGCTAAAAACTTTTTTCGTGTTTTGGCCTACAAAAATATGTCATCCCTGTAGCACTTTATACACAGTTTAGCTTCACTCCTGAGATAGTGCCCTCTGGTGGCTGTGTGAATGTATCTGTCAAATGGGAAATGTACAGAATAGCATATGACCATACTACTCATACTTTGTCTCCTCTTTGTTTGCAATATAATTCACATTGTTAAATGTTTTTGCTTGTAATTGGCTTTGCTGCTAAATGTCCCCAAGACCACCATGATTGGAAGAGCATTCCTCTCAAAATCATGAGGAATATGCTTTTTCCGACTTTCTTTTTGTACAACCCCTTACTTTTTCCAGGGATTGTAAAATCAGCCTGTACAGATGCAGTAAGCTCTCTCTATCTCTCTCTCTCTCTTAGATGTCTGACTTACCATGTCCATCTGTGTGTAATATTTCAGGGTGAGTGATGCATGTTTTGCCTTTATATGGTTGTAAGGTCTCATATTTTCTCAAAGGCTCCTACTGCGGCTCACAGTTTCTCGGGGAAACCCAGAGTCAAACTCAAGAGGCTTTTAGCTAGTCTGTATTAAGAACAGCACCATGAGTCTTACAGTCTGATTCTTGTTCAAGGACAACACAGAGAATCTACAGTTTATATGGTATTAAAACTGCTACACCAAAGGGTCCTTTAGCAATGATCAAAGACACAAAAATACACTGCAAATACACTACAATTTGAACATTAATTTCATATAATAGAAAGGAACTAGCATTATCATGTGCATGCTAAAATTCATATAATTATTAGTAGTATTTGCTAAGGCAAGCATCACTAGTGCTATTGCTTAAACAGACGGTGACAATAAACCCCTCTAAACTATCGCTTTAATAGTGCACTACCATTGACTGAGACTGACCTACCAGCCAAAACAGACAATAATATCACTCTACCTCGTAAAGTATATTTTATCACTTATGTGCAATAATGTTCACTAAGTAATAGTAATTGCAGTATATAGTACTTAGCTATACTTAGCTGTATAAACCTAGTACTTACCTACTTACTTAGTAACTGTCAAATCATTTTTTTCATTCTGTTCTGTGTACCTTGTGGTACTATTTTCTATATTTATTGTCAGTTTTATGGTTATCTTGTAGTGTTTTGTACACGTGTCACTGTTGTTTCCTGAAGAAACCGATTACTTTTATGCGATGTGCTAAAAGCGACAATAAAAATGACCTTGACTTATACTTTAAAAACAATTAAACAATGAAAAATAGGTGAAAAGCAGACAGTGAACGAGGGACCTGAGTCACTAGAGACCAACACCACAGAGACTTGGGAATGGGTTTTCTATTCACCAGTAACAACACCTTAACAACTGCATAGCATCATGCTAAATATCACACCAAACTCCTTAGCATGTCTATCAATGCCCTAGTTACAACCCAGAACACGACAGATCTAGCAATGACCTTGCAAGGTCCTAACAACCATTCAGAACACTTTAGCAACCACATAGCAACACCCTGACAACCACCCAGAAAACATTAGCATTGAAGGGATGCGTTTTTCACTTTTGTTTTCTTGTAACAATTAAACAGTAAAGACATATTCAACGTTTACGTTTGTCATCGTAAACGGTGTATCTCCAGCCAGAGAATCTGGGATAGGCTCCAGCATACTAGGACTAGCAGTTTGGAGAATGGATGGATGGATTGACAGAACTTTAAGGATTTTTTTTTAGATGCTGGGATGAATGTTACATTTTGGATTATTGTCGTGTTGTTTTGAAGGTGGTAGGTTTGGTAGCATTGTTCAGGCTCTTTGAGAACCCAACAATACAATACAATTCAATACAATTTCAGTTCAGTTCAAAATTGCAGCAGCACTACTTTTAGATGCATTTGTTGCTATGAAACTCAGCTATAAGACTTAAGATGTGGTTGCATTCACAATTTCACATGGACAGCAGGGTAACACTAAATACAGCCCATTTTAGCTGGACAGAGAACAGAGTGATACAAACGCACACACTAACCTTCATAACCCTTCTGTCTCAGACATGAGCAGAGACAGATATCTAGCAAATTATCTCTCCATGACATGGCATAGTAGGTCAAGAACATATAGAAAAGCTAGTCATCTTCATGCTTTTTTGCCCAGTATTTTCTCTTTTTTTAAGGTTTTTTAAACAGCACTGAAACAGCAACACTATTGCCCTCTACTGGTTACAAAGAAACTGCTTAACTTCACATTTTTTTTTTAATAGTTATTTTAATAAATTATTTGTTAATTTTCTTTGGCAACTAACTAAAATAAAATGTTTAAGTTATATATATATATATTTTTTTTTTTTATTTTTTTTTTATTATTTTATTTCAGTTAATGTTATTTTTTTAATTTCAAGGAACAAAACAGGATTTTTTATGGTTTTAGTTTTAGTTAACTATATTAATCATGGTTTTATGTGATATTTAGTGGCGGATACATTTATGTGTATTCATTTAGAAGATGCTTTTTATCTAAAGTGACTGGAAAATGAGAATTACTGGATCAATGATAATTGGATGTGTCACTCAAACAGTGTGTCATCTTACCATTGTGCAGCCAGGAGAGATCAGGCAGCGGTCTGCCCTCTACTGAGCACTGCAGGATGAAGTCCTGTCCCTCTGACACCGAACAATCTTTCAGAGTAGAGCTGAACACTGGGGGTTTAGCCTCCACCCTCACACCTACAACATACATGAATACACCAATATAATTGGGCATTTAAAACCACATAGCATCTGAAAGCAATTGCTTTCACCAATAGGTGGCACTGTCAGATTAATAATAATAACATTATTATTATTATTATTATTTATAAATGACTGTTGACAAATAACATGTCCATAAAATTTTCCATCAAGATTTTCAATTAGGATAAAATATAAAATAATAGAATAACCATTCTACTATACAGTAACTTTTTTTTTTTCTTTTGGCAACACTTTATTTTACAGTGTCCCTGATACACATCTTACATGTAGTTACTATAGTAATAACAGTAAATTATGCATAGCTACAAGCAACTAACCCTAAACCAAACCCTAACTCTAATTATACAGTAAGTGCATGCTTTTATTAATTTTACCTAACTTGTTTGTATAATTGCACTGTAACAAGGGCACCTTAAACTAAAATGTAGCATACTTTTATTCAGAAAAGATGCATTCAATTGATCTAAAGAGATTTATAATGTTTCTAACAAATATTTCTTTTTTAAATAAACACTGTTCTTGTAAACTTTCTAATCATCAAAGAATCCTGGAAAAAAAATGCATTGCATATTCCACAAAAACATTAAGCAGCAACTGTTTTCAACTTTAAATAATAAATGTTCCTTGAGTACCAAATGAGTACATGAGTACTGAAGAATCATGTTAATGTATAATCCATGTATGAATTAATGAGCTCATAAAAGATAAAGTGGGCATTGCTCATAAAGATCAATAAATTGTTGTTTTTGTTATTATACCAGTTAACCCCCACTGAGCATTATTTGTTTGCATTAGTTAAAATTTTCTGTTAGTTTTGAGTAAAAAAAATGTAATTATTTTGACAAAATTAAAACGGTCTAATACTCCAGCTTTGATTTTTGTCCTTTGTTTTACTCTAATAATCTCATGGTGACAGTGATTTCTTAATTTGTGTGAGAAGTTATGAAAATGAAAAAGTCGATACCTTTAAAGGTGCCCTAGAACTAAAAATGTAATTTATCTTGGCATAGTTAAATAACAAGAGTTCAGTACATGGAAATGACATACAGTGAGTCTCAAACACCATAGTTTCTTCCTTATTCGTATCTAAATCTCATTGTTTAAAAGACCTCAGAAGAACAGGCGAATCTCAACATAACACTGACTGTTACGTAACAGTCGGGATCATTAATATGTACGCCCCCAATATTTGCATATGCCAGCTCATGTTCAAGGCATTACACAAGGGCAGGACGTCTGGATCTGTGCACAGCAGAATCATCAGACTAGGTAAGCAAGCAAGAACAATAGCGAAAAATGGCAGATGGAGCAATAATAACTGACATGATCCATGATATTTTTAGTGATATTTGTAAATTGTCTTTCTAAATGTTTCGTTAGCATGTTGCTAATGTACTGTTGAATGTGGTTAAAGTTACCATCGTTTCTTACTATATTCACGGAGACAAGACTGTCGTTATTTTCATTTTTTAAACACTTGCAGTCTGTATAATTCATAAACACAACTTCATTCTTTATAAATCTCTCCAACAGTGTGTAATGTTAGCTTTAGCCACAGAGCATAGCCTCAAACTCATTCAGAATCAAATGTAAACATCCAAATAAACACTGTACTTATGCAATTAGACATGCTGCATGACAAACACTTTGTAAAGATCCATTTTGAGGGTTATATTAGCTGTGTGAACTTTGTTTATGCTGGTTAAGGCAAGCGCGAGCTCCGGGGGGCGGGGAGCACGAGATTTAAAGGGGCCGCAGCCTGAATTGGCGCATATTTAATGATGCCCCAAAATAGGCAATTAAAAAAATGAAGAAAAAAATAAAATAGATCTATGGGGTATTTTGAGCTGAAACTTCACAGACACATTCAGGAGACATCTTAGACTTATATTACATCTTTTAAAAAGACGTTTTACGGCACCTTTAAGATGACATATGAGCCTCAGCTGCACCATTGAGGAAAAAAACCTCCAGTATGGTCGTCATGAAAGCACTTGACTTCACAACATCCCTTAGGGCTTTTATTTCAAACGCATACATATTTGGATAAATATTGATTGATTGATTGATTTCTATAGA
This sequence comes from Chanodichthys erythropterus, assembly GCF_024489055.1. NCBI lineage: Eukaryota > Metazoa > Chordata > Actinopteri > Cypriniformes > Xenocyprididae > Chanodichthys > Chanodichthys erythropterus. The sequence continues at coordinate 45,503,790 of NC_090234.1, read as the reverse complement.
GAGGACAGCAGTAATATTTAATCTTTTTTTTTCTTCCCAAAATGAGGCAAAGCCAGAGAGTGCCCTCGCACAGAAAGTACACAAGCAAGACTCAAAGAGTCATAAATTTTATAAGATTCCAGGAAATCCTTTTGGACAAAGGCATCCAAAGATCGCTGCAGCTGAATAACATTCAAATAAAGACACTTTAACTGATGAAACATGAAGATAATAGATAATGGTGATACATGGTTTATCTGTGTTCCTCAAGTCATCTTGGGTATTTTTATAAGAATAAAGTATATTTAAAGCAATGCTAATCGACACAGCCTTTATCACAGTTGTATTTTATACACTATAAAATTCTATATTTTCTTCCTAATTCTGTGATAAGCAGCACATGGAGTCACAGAAAATAAAAACACGATTTTAATGTCATACATTGCCATGTTTTGATGTTGTGCTGAGCTAAAATGCTAGCTAGCCCTTATGAACCTGTTATAAGGAGTGATTATGTTTTATGACAAATTTTGAAAAGTAAAGATCACTGGGATGTCTGAATCATTGTTCTTTTTTTAAGAAGATATTTTGAAACAAAGCCAAAGGTGAAGTGAGAAGTTTGTTCAACTGAGGGATTAAAACAGAAAGTCGCAAGAAAAAATTAATAAAGACAAAAGAATAATAATTAGAGATGACCAGTTTCCAATAACGTCACAATACATTTAAGCCCTTAATATTTTTTTTTCTTTATGACAATAATTAATTATGACTTAATGACAACAAACATCCAAAAAATTAGACCACACATATGCTTGTAGTGCAAAGGCTTGATGAATTATATCTATTTCAGTTTAGGTATGCCATTTCTTGGGATTTTTCAAATGGTGTGTGAGGGTGGGGGGATGCGGGGTGGGGGTGCAGACTAACAGGTTAAATGGCGATCCCTAAAATGTAGATGTAGAAAATGATTACTCAGTTCTTACGCTTGACAGTCAGACTCCAGTGGACCGCAGTCTTTCCTTTTTTGTTGGTAGCGGTGCAGCCATACTGTCCCGTGTCAGTTATGTGAGTGTTCTCCAGACACAGGACATGCAGACTGCCCTCCTGTCGTGTGCAGACGCCTGATCTCTGTCTGAGAGGAGCTCCATCTTTCACCCAGCTCACTGTTGGCTCTGGAGACCCAGACACTGAGAGAGCACAGAATGAGATCACTCATTTAACAACATCAACATAACTTTACACAACTTTACACAACATCTACAGTTCTTCTTACATAATTCAAATGTAACAGTTTCATTTGTATACGGGTCATTGACGAGTAAGTGTAAAAAAAAAACAAAAAAACTAATGGAGTTATAATTAATTTTGAAGTTTCATGAAGTGTTAACAATGAGATTATGTGTTTTTTATAATCAATTAACATTAATTTTTTACAAGATGGACAAAATTTGTCACCAAAAAAGTCATTCAGTTTAACCAAAATTTCAATATAACTTTTGGTTATACCGAATGATGATATTTTCAAACAATGCTAACAGGCTGATATCTAGCTAGCTAGCTAGCAAAAGGACAATCAAACATATTATATATAGTAGAAGTTTTTAAAACATTACAACATTTTCCATGTTTTATAGAGGTTGTACCGAATGACCTGATGTTTCAGGATATGCATATGAGCAAGTGAAAACATGAAATTTTCAAATAGTTACTTTGCTTCACAACCATGGTCCTTTGCAGGTGTCTGAATAATGTCACATCCAGTCACATGATATTGAACACATGACTTGATTCGAAATGGTCCCTTTATATTGGTTACTCCAAATGACATAAATGAAATTCATTTTTCCGGACATTCTATCTCATAACAAAGTAACTTCTACACATAATTAGAATACCATTTTACATTATACATGATGTATTGATACATGATGTTATAAAATCATGCCAGAATAAAAAAAAAATATATACATTTATTACATTTTAAGATATTTTAATCATGAAATGGCTGTATTGGCCTTTGGACGGTTAAACCGAATGACCTTTTGACACTTCAAACTCTTTAAAATACCTTTATATGTAGTAAAATCTAATTAAAACCTTTTGGATTCAATAAAAGTAATGTAGTTGTAATACCTTACATACTTTGGATGTCATATCAGTGTTTTTTATTATTATTAATGCCTTTGGTCAAAAAATTATATCATTGACCCACACATTTGTTTCCCCCAGCAAAGAACTAATTGTCATGTAACTATTGTAGGACGTCTTTCATATTTCCAGAAATTAAGACAAAAATCTTAACCAAAAGATCATAAATGTTCATACAGTTCAAGATCTTGCTGAGTTTTTTGACCCACTTAAGTGGGACTTAAGTACATCTTTACTTGTATTTCATCTTTATATATGTAATTGCATGATTAGTTCTATTGTCTTTGAAATATGGTTAAAGTTAATATGTACTGCCGAATGTACTGACGTTAAAATATACTTTAATGTCAGTTCTATTGAAACGTTATGCATTAAAAATGTATTTGAAAATACACAAATGTAATGAAGTTGCAATTTAGTACATTTAAATATATATTAACTTTAGCTGGCCACATCATAGCTGCATTAACCAATCAGCATTCAAGACCAGAACTAAATACTAATACTATACTAACTAATACTAACTAAATTCTATATTTGAATTCGGCCATTTCAGTTCAACAGACTCACCTTGGCATCTGAAAGTGACCTTTTCACCCTGCACAACCTCTTGGCTCTGAGGCTGATAGTCAAAACTGGGCAGAGTTTCTATGATATCCATGTTGCTCTCTCTGGTTTGTTGGCGGCTATCTCTGCTGGACTCCACCCGTGACGGTTCAGGCATCTGTCCTGGAGCTCTGAATGTCTCCGAAACTCTCTTTGTGCCATGTGACTCATTCTTTCCAATGTTTTGACTTCTTAAATTGACAGAGTTTGATGTCTTGTCACTAGCTGGTGATTTTCCCTCTGTGGATTTGCTGATGGGTTGTGAGGAAAGGGATGATGTTATTTTTGGAGTATCATCTCTGGTCATGGGGGGATCACTAACAACAGTGGTAGTGGACAGTGGTGTTCGTGTTTCCATAGTTGCTGTTCGGACAGGTGTGCTGGAAGTTTTCTGTTCAGTATCAAGACCGTTGGTGCTGTGCTTGACCACAGATGGTTTAGAGAGATCCTGAGATCGTTTGGGAATGCTAAGGAAAGAAAGAATTCAAGTGAATAGTCATTGCTGACTGTAGAGGTGCACCAGAGTAGGGCTGTCCAATACTAAGGATTTTCCTTTAGTCGACTGTTAGTCATTTATTTAATTCATTAGTCGATTAGTCAGGGGGGAATTTTAAACCATAATGAGCATTTAAAATATAAATTAAGCCCTCAAGCACATGCATAAAGCCTGACACAGCAACAGTGGCAAACATTAGCCATCTAACAAGCCTTAGAAAGGAAAACGAGTTTGTCCACGTTGTCGGGGAGAAGTGAGCCCCATGTCTTGCTCACAATGAAGCCGGCCTTTGAGAAGATGTGCTCTGATGGCATGGACGTGGAATTTAAGTTAAACATGTCGTGCAGTAAGCATGCTACTAATTTAGCTTCCACACTCCGCAAGAACACTTGAATATTAGTGCACATTTATCTAGGTTATCATTAATGTAAGAGCAAGCGGCCATGTAAAGTGGCTAACATTAGGCTACTAGTACTTACATGTTTTAAATGATAAGTCATGCAGCCATGTTGTAATTACCGTAAATAAAGCTCTGGATGCTTTCGAATCAGTATTTGCGGTACTGTGATGTCATACACCGATCGGTCGGCACAGCACCACTTCAAATCAAACACACCTTAAATCTGCAGTGGTCAGGTGGTACAGCGGCCACATGGTACAAGTCGTAGCTCACAGAAAAAAGTTTATACGTTGTAATTACATGTTATACAAGCATTTGAAGGCTTTTTACAATTCAGAATTGTTACGATAATTATGACATGGTGTGAACGCACCTTTATGTTTGAGGTCGCGCATCACTTTTTTGTGATCGTTCTTTACCCTCTTGAAATGTTCTCACACTTTGGATTTTAACTGCATGAACCAGCCGTGCACAATCTGTCACTGCGTAAATTCACCAATTCGGGTGGATTTTTATTTTTTTTCAGCGACTACCCGACTACCTTTTATTCGACTCATAGGAGGCAGCCCTACACTAGAGCAAAAATTTTCAAACTGGACCAGGACCAGGGGTCCGCAAGGGAGTATTAGGGGATTAGTGTAAATTATTACAGAACAAGTGTAAAAAAAAAAAAAAAAAAAAAAAAAAACATTAAATTAAAGGTATAAATAAATAATAATAATAATAAAAATGAAAGAATAAGTAAATAAACATTTTTTTTATATATATATATCTTACATGAAAAAGACATTTGGTCTTTGAAATTTAGTACACTGCTCAAAAAAAATTAAAGGAACACTTTTTTAATGAGAGAATAGCATCAAGTCAGTTAATCTCCTGGGATATTGATCTGGTCAGTTAAGTAGCAGAGGGGGTTGTTAATCAGTTTCAGCTGCTTTGGTGTTAATGAAATTAACAACAGGTGCACCAGATGGGCAATGAGACGACCCCCAAAACAGGAATGGATTTACAGGTGGAGGCTAATGACATTTTTTTCTCTACTCGTCTTTTCGGACCGTTTTTCACTAGTTTTGCATTTAGCTAGGGTCAGTGTCACTACTGGTAGCTTGAGGCGATACCTGGACCCTACAGAGGTTGCACAGGCAGTCGAACACCTCCAGGATGGCACATCAACACGTGCCATTGCCAGAAGGTTTGCGGTGTCTCGCAGCACAGTCTCAAGAGTATGAAAGAGATTCCAGAAGACAGGTAGTTACTCTAGGAGAGCTGGACAGGGCTGTAGAATGTCCTTAACCCATCAGCAGGACCGGTATCTGCTCTTTTGTGCAAGGAGGAACAGGATGAGCACTGCCAGAGCCCCACAAAATGACTTTCAGTAGGCCACTGGTATGAATGTCTCTGACCAAACAATCATAAAGGAGGGTGGCCTGAGGGCCCGACGTCCTCTAGTGGGCCCTGTGCTCACTGCCTGGCACCGTGGAGCTTGATTGGCATTTGCCATTGAACATCAGAATTGGCAGGTCCACCACTGGCGCCCTGTGCTTTTCAAAGATGAGAGCAAGTTCATTCTGAGCACGTGACAAATGTGAAAGGGTCTGGAGAAGCCATGGAGAATGTTATGCTGCCTGTAACATCGTTCAGCATGACCGGTTTGGTGGTGGGTCAGTGATGGTCTTTGGAGGCATTATCCATGGAGGGATGCACAGACCTCTACAGGCTAGACAAAGGCACCCTGACTGCCATTATGTATTGGGATGAAATCCTTGGACCCATTGTCAGACACTATGCTGGTGCATTGAGTCTTGGGTTCCTCCTGGTGCACAACAATGCCCGGCCACATGTTGCGAGAGTATGCAGGTAGTTCCTTGAGGATGAAGGAATTGATACCATTGAATGGCACTCATATTCGCCTGACCTAAATCCAAAATGGCCTGCTGCTGCTAGCCTGCTGCAACATTTTTTCACTTTGATTTTCAGGGAGTCTTTGATTTCAGTCCTCTGTAGGTTGATAAGGATGTGGCATCCTTTCATTCCTAACACATTACCCAGTCCATATCAGTACAGATATCCAGCATGATATTTTAGCCCATTGAGATCTGATGTGTTTTCAAAGTGTTCCTTTAATTTTTTTTGAGCAGTGTATTTTGTTCTATATTTATAAATGCAAAAAATAAAAGGAGAGGTCTTTACTTACATGGATGTCTCAGTGTCTCTATCTGCAAGAAAGCAACAGGATAAACCATAAGAATTTCTGACTTTGTGAGCTATTTAGCTGTATAATATTAAGATATTAAACCCATATTGCTATAGTTACTGCCCTGTTCTGTTACCAAAGATTATGGTCCAACAAGGACCCAGGGCTACAGCCTCATTGGTGGCCCTTGGTGGCTCTTTTCTCGCAATTTTGAGATGTAATATTTATACAATGTGACATTATTTTCAAAATATGAGATATAAAGCTACAATAATCACAATGAATTCTTCATTTACAAAATACTTTGCCAAAGTATGCATTTTCAAATTGTGCCCAGACTGGCCTGGTCTAGAATCCATCCGTAATTTGTTTCTCCATCAATCCATCTTTCTCTGTTACCTTGCACAATGAGTTCAGCGGTTGCAGAGGCTTTCCCGGCACTGTTGGCCACCAGACACGTGTACACACCAGCGTCCTCGGAGCACACATGGCGAATCTCCAGGAAATGCATTCCTGATCTCTCAAACATGTTATAGTGATCTGATGGTTGTATCTTCTCTTCTCCCTGATAGAGGAAACACAGAGAATGAATGTTTCCACACTACCTGCACTTGACCCAACCTGTGATTTCAAATTTTGTTTAATCATGTCTCACCTTATACCACTGCACCAGTGGCTGGGGTCGCCCCGTGATCTTGGCAGAGAATTTGCCACTCTGTCCAACTTTAAGATACAGGCGAGAAGGTTTAGTCACAAACTTTGGGGGGCTTTCACCCCAGATACTGGGTCTATTCTCTACTGCAGGAACACCCATAGATCCACTGGTGACAAAAGAGAGAAAATGTATGTAATGCTTTTAATTCACAAGACTAAACCCAGGAACATAAATGTATTGCTTGAACATGCTATTTCTTTTAAAATTAGCCCAGTTATGTCCTCAGGTGGCTGGCAGCAATGGCAAAAATGTTAATTAAGAATGCAAATTTGACAGCTGGTTGGTAATGAAAAAACGTGAGAAAAATTGATAAGCTATGACATATAGCTTAACAATTTTTCTCACGTTTTTTCATTACCAACCAGCTCCGAGATGAACCGCAACAATATATTTAATTTTAAGCTATAACAAGTTAGACTACAAGACTTCATTTCATCATCAAGAATCATTTTCTTCACTTGATGATGATGAAAAATACAGTAACAGTAAACCATGAATAACTAACTACCAAAATGATATGGCATGTTGTGTATTTCCTATTAATACATGAAATGTCCTTGTGTAGTGCTTTATGGATGGTATGTATCTCACCCTGCTCTGTTGGAGGAAGGAAGGCTGTATTTTTTCCCAGCATTTCCTATGTGAGATGGAAAAGGTTATTCATGAAGCTCCAAATACAATGTTTAAACTCATCCATAAACACACAGAATCCATGAGAAACTTAAAAAGCACATATTTCCCCTCTCCTCTTTCTCTTTCTCTCCTTCCTTCATAAACATGCTACAGCTGCTATTATCTGCTGCTAGTTGTAAAATACTTGAATGGCTCCATATGTTTGTGTTTTTGTGAAGTATGCTGGGGGAAGTTTATTAAGCATTTATTAGTCTATAAATCAGACCAGCTGTAGTGCTGTCTCTGACTGTGAATACTTTTACTGTAGGTAAAAGTGTAAAATGAGAAACGCAGTATACACTGTGATGTAAACTTGTATGTACTGTAGGGTCAACTGCAAAGTAAACTATGATGTATTAGAATGCAGTATACACTTTAGTGTTTATTCTATTCTGTAATATTTACAGTGTTTCTTCTGAAATATACAGTGTAGTAATTGGTGTTTCCTCTACAGTTTTATTCACAGCAATAGGAAAAGTGATTTTTGTTCAGTCTTTTGTTAAATCTGTATGTATGTTCCACTTCTATGGAACTGTGAAAATGTTACAGAATGTCCAAATTGCTCTTTGTCATTTAATGAAAGAAGGTGATTTGAACAGTCAAGCTCCAAGAAAAAAAGACAAAAGTACATACTGTAAGATTTGTGTGATAATGCTCAATCACAAGAATTAACTGCATTTGGAGTCATTGCAATCAAATCTCTTGAGGTGATGCGAATGTCAGCATGGCCATCAAGACCATCTAGATAATTATTTACCTTCCACAATGATCTCCACGGTAACCTGGCAGCTCCCAGCATCATTGACAGCTTCACAGGTGTAACGTCCTCCATCGTCATCCTGGACTTCCTGGACCACCAGGCTGAAGGTTCCACGAGCACTTTGTTCCATAGAATAACGATCGCCTGCTATCAGCAGCTTCCCATTCCTAATCCAGCAGACCTGGGGTTCTGGAAAACCACGTACCTGACAGAGATCACATATTACACAGGAGGCTAAGAGATCAACAATCCAAGAAATGTGAAATTAGTCAAACATACATAAAGAGAACAATATCTTTCTTTGTTGTTTCTGCACACAACCACATGAACACAGTAATTACATCAGCAGTAATTAGTCAACATGACTGTCCAAGCAAACGAGTGTGTTAGACAGATATAATGCCCTCCTGTCAGTAGCATTCTTGATTCTGACCAAAGGAACCTGCTGGGTGTGTGAAACAAGCCAAGACTGTGTTCCATAATTAAAAGGTTCAGTGAGACAAACATGAACGGCATTCTGGACATGCTTGAAATCCAGTGAACAGAATCGGGAACAGCCTTCATTACTAGTTACTCAGTAACTGATTATCAGCATTGCCCTGCTTATAGACCAGGAGGGAATGAGCTCTGCTACTTATTTCCTGAGAGTGCAGCATGTGTGTGTGGTGTGTAATGAATAAGAGAAACCTCATACCAACCACAGTACTTCTCTTTCTGTCATAAATCTTTCTTGATTATAATAATTTATGGTTATGCCAGAAATTCAAAATAACACTAGCAAAAAAAGTGCAGAAAATGAATCATGGTGCCATGGTCCAACAATCTTACTTCTGTGGATTGTTGGACACGGTACTATGGTAAATCCAGGGCTATCCAATCCTGCTCCTCGACAATCAATGTCGTTGCATTTAGCTTCCTAAAATGGCTGCTCTACAAATCAGTGACTTGCACACAAAGGTATCTCGCAAAAGGGCAGGATGACGACCATGATCTACAGTAAAATATTTGGTGATAACTAAGTGGATATGTATAGAATCCATAAAGAAACATGGTGAAGGAAAAAATATGAGATGGTGGAAAAAATTATTTGTAAATGCTTTTGTGTTCTCTCGCAAATGTTTTGCGTTTCATCTAGAAACTTTGCGTTGTGCCAAGACACTTTCCGTTCACAATCACAAAGTCTCTTTGGGATACGCAAAGGTTTTGCGAGTGAACACTAAGTTTCTCAGAGGAACACAAAAGCATTGACTTATTGTTTTCCTTCCATCTAATTTTATTTTCCACCACCATGTCCCTTTAGGGGCTCCGTAGATATTTAATTACTACAAGACTAATTTCTCGCTAGAAATGAAATCAGAAGCATCCATTTACACACAAACTTTCAGATTCCAATTTTAGTTTTTCATCCCAACTATCATGGAAATGAATGCACAAGATAATGGGATATCATAGGTAGCAGAGGATACATCTATGCTGCCTTCAAAAATCAAACAGATTTAAGATATCTCAGTAGGCAGGATGTAACACGATCACTAGATTTGAAAGGGGTTTCTTGCCCTCCTACATCCATATGCTGCCTGAAGAGTGAGCAATTTTTCAGCTTTTGGATGCAGCCCATGAGACTTCAGATAGCTGGTTCAGGTTTTAGCTTGAACTTTGCAGGCCATTGGCCCTCCAGTAGCAGGATTGGGCACATCTTTAAAGATCATGGTTCTACTATGGTAATACCAGTTTTGGCCATGGCACAGTAGTACTAAAAATATTTTCCTTTAAAGGTGCCATCGAACGTTTTTTTTACAAGATGTAATATAAGTCTAAGGTGTCACCTGAATGTGTCTGTAAAGTTTCAGCTCAAAATAAACCATAGTTTTTTTTAATACATTTTTTTAACTGCCTATTTTGGGGCATCATTAGAAATGCACCGATTCAGGCTGCAGCCCCTTTAATTCTCATGCTCCCCCACCCCCGGAGCTCGCGCGTGCCTTAAACAGCATAAACAAAGTTCACACAGCTAATATAACCCTCAAAATTGATCTTTACAAAGTGTTCGTCATGCATGCTGCATGCATACATCGGATCATGTGAGTATAGTATTTATTTGGATGTTTACATTTGATTCTGAATGAGTTTGAGGCTGTGCTCAGTGGCTAACGGGCTAACATTACACACTGTTGGAGAGATTTATAAGGAATGAAGTTGTGTTTATGAATTATACAGACTGCAAGTGTTTAAAAATGATGACGGCTCTTGTCTCCATGAATACAGTAATAAACGATCGTAACTTTAACCACATTTAACAGTACATTAGCAACATGCTAACGAAACATTTAGAAAGACAATTTACAAATATCACTAAAAATATGTTATCATGGATCATATCAGTTATTATTGCTCCATCTGCCATTTTTTACTATTGTTCTTGCTTGCTTATCTAGTCTGATGATTCAGCTGTGCACAGATCCAGACATTAGTTCTGGCTGCCCTCGCGTAATGCCTTGAACATGGGCTGGCATATGCAAATATTGGGGGCGTACATATTAATGATCCCGACTGTTATGTAACAGTCGGTGTTATGTTGAGATTCGCCTGCTCTTCGGAGGTCTTTTAAACAAATCAGATTTATATAAGAAGGAGGAAACAATGGTGTTTGAGACTCACTGTATGTCATTTCCATGTACTGAACTCTTGTTATTCAACTATGCCAAGGTAAATTCAATTTTCCATTCAATGGCACCTTTAATTACTTTGTAATCAATCATATGGTTCCATTGTATATATCAAAGTTCCATGGTACCCATTTTCAGAAGAAATGCCCATGTGAAACTCGCCAACACAATGTTAGGGTAGTTGCCAGGTAGTTACACAGTTACTAAGGTGTTCTAAGTGTTTTTAATTCTAAAAAAGCAGCAAACTAGCCTTCCGGATAAGCCTACAAATTGACGTCATGACAACTTATCAAAATAAGAGCTAAATGTCTTGCCTCAGCAAACACCAGTAAATATGTATTATTTTCATTCGTCCTGAGAAATCTTTTGTAGCTTTGAAATGTCTATCAGTTATAGATGAAAGGAGCACCTGATCCATCTATAATAGAACAAAAACAAATGCCTGAGTCATTATGATGGGAGCGGTACTACTTTAGTTCTTGTGAAGAGATCAGACTCTTTCCTGTTCACTTCATTGATCTCTTTCTACTTATTTTCTCTTGGTTCTATCAACCATTCCAAATCTGTGTGCTGACCATGTCTAATAAGGACAACGTATGGATAATCTCCCCCCATTCGGCCTGTCTTTTACCACTGTTGGCATGTCTCGTTTCTGCAGATCTCAGTGAGATTGTTTAGCATTGTACATTGGAAGAGGTCCAGAGTAAAATCATGAAACACAATCTTCCTCTCTGTCTGCAAACCAGCAGTGCCACACATTCGCTTCATATGAAACAAAAACCAGAGGAAACTGCTAACTACTACAAGCTGCAACAGATTTCAGATCGAATATACAAATTTATACAGCTCGATGGCTAGTAGACAATAGATTGATTCCAGATGCCCTTACAAAATTCCAAGGCTAAAAGGAAGGCAAAAACTTTACCATACAGCAAGGGTTTCTAGGAGCATGTCAAGACTGGCCTCTCTTCCTTTCAGTCAAATGGATCTCACGGTGACAGGTCCACTTCACTGCAGATTTGCCCAAAAATAGCAATATTAGCTGAGAATTCTCTATTAAATCAGAGCAGTGCTGGTATTTCCTCTATGTCGGCTGCTGTTTTTCTTGTGTACACTCTCTCAGTTTGAAGTCTTTACTCTGAGACTTGTGGTCAAGAGCTCTACCTCAAAAATCCAGCAGGACTCACATCCGATGCTGAAGGGAGGAAAAACACAGGGTTGTTTGCACAAAACATCTGCTTTTTTTCATGTTTTCTCTCACACAATTCATACTGACAGCACAAGTAGGGCACAAGTCTTAAGCGAGGCCAGACAAAGAGAGGAAACTATTGTATTCTCAGTGTATTGCTCTGTAAAGAGAATCAGTCAAAAAAGGATAAATTGATACATTTTTGTACATGGTAAACTCGCCACCAACTGTTCTGGGGTGCGTTTCCCATACAACAACATAATTCGCTGCTTCACTACCGTATAACGATGCATTGTTGAGCAAATCAACTAGTCACGACTGTTTCCCGAACCCATATTGTCGCAAACCTGTCGTTCACGTTCACGTTGGTGAATGATGTCATGCAGGTGGTGGAGAAATAACTTCTTTAAATGAATCTGTTGTTAGATTGTTTTGCTATGAATTACGGACATGGCATCTGAGGACTAATTCTCAATTTTCTCAGTTATTTTGCTTTATTTCCAGATTCAATCATAGACTCATTCTTACGTACTAGAGCACGTACGCATATGCGCACTCTTCAAAATCGTTGCTTAATTTCTCTTCACGAACTAAAATATGTAAATGGACATATATTCTACATAAAAGATATGCATTGTATTTAATGTCAGCTTGCTTATTTTGTCCACGTCATAAAAACAAGAAACTATGCTTCTAACCACACTGCGATGCAGTTTGCGAACTATATTAGTAACGACGGAACTTGCGATGTTAGTTGGCTAACGATGACTAGAAATTTAATCAACCTGGTCTCATGGGAGAGACGTACCAGTGGGCACGTTTTGGCGAGACACAAAATTACGTACCGGCGAGTACGTCTCGCCGCAGTTTCCGACAGAAACGAACGCTAGAGGCCGGCAAAACGTCAATGAGCGCTTTTGCTCATTTTCACGCACGGTTTCGACGACGGCAGGGGTCGGATTATGGATTCGTAAAGACTCGTTTTGGCATCTCCTCGCGCAATATCATGTCACGGCTTCAAAACACATCCGACCGGAGTGCCCGATTTGTAAACGAACGTACTTTGGACTCTCCGGCTCTACGCGTTTCGTTTTTTTTGACCGTGACCAAGCTTGCTCGGTAGCTCGGCCGATATGGAGTTGGACTTATGGCGAGGAGTCGACTCCCCCTGCCTGGGTACGAATCCCGTGAAAGGCGACTGATGGCAACAAAAAAAAAAAAAAAGAGAGCTCAAAGAGAGTCTTAAACGAGCTGAAAAACGGACGCTTTTTACGTCGCGCTTGCTTTTTGTTAACACTATCGGGTAGGTTTAGGCGTAGCGTCGGTGGGAAGTTATTTAAAACACAACAGAGCGCAAATGTCAAATCGAGAACCGCGGCGATTCGTCTAAAAAGCAACGTCATAAAAACGTACCGCATTCACCCCATTATCTGCTCCGGCAAAAAAAACCCCCAAAAAACACGCTTTTGGCGCCGCTTAGTGGACATTTCAGGGTGAAACTGCAGCTATATGTACTCACTGGTACGTATTTTGCGACTCGCTTTGTTTTCGTCATGAGACCAGGTTGAATTTAATAGCTAGTCACCTTTTCCCAAGCTGTGGTATAAACGAAAAGCTATTGGCTATTTTAAAAAAGGGCTAAAGCTGTTCGATATGTCCCGCCCTGTCTTCCTGTTTCAGTTGAAATTACGTCAACACATTGAATAATGCTACGCGTTCCAAGACACTGCAGTGGGCCTTTAACTATATAGAACTGTTATTAATTGTGTCACACAGGTGGAGTACTACCCTCTGCTAATTGATCAGTTTGAGATCAAATTAATGTAAGATTATTGCTGAAAATATTAAACATGACATGAGACTACTTTGCCATTTTTGTTGCTTGTTGTTTTGCTTTATTTACATATGTTTGATTCCATCACTGGTTCCCTCTTTACGTCGTACTGCTTTTCTTTTAAATTTGAAATGCGTAGATTGCACTGCATGTTAGCTTGCTTGCTTTTTGCCCAAGAGCACAATCTATTGAAATCCACGTCATACTAACAAGAAACTATGCTTCTAACTATAGGTTGAGAGCTGTAGGTCCAACCACACAACTTTGCTGTTTGCGAATGTTCATTAGAACTTTGGTTTTGGTAAACAAAATCTGTGAACTATGTTAGTAGCAATGGAACTTGTGACCATAGTTGGTTGATTCTTTTGGGAAACTCCACCCTCCTGGGTGGTTGCTAGGTATTGCTATGTGGTTACTAGCATGCTGTTAAGAAATTTCCAGGGTAAAGGCGAGGTGTGTGTTTCCCATACAATGATCAAATGTTTATCCACTCTAATACAATGCATTATTGGAGGAATTACTTTTACTACAATTACACAACTGTCGTTTGAACCACGTTTGTTTAACTGTAGAACTGTTTTTAATTTCATCAGAGGCAGTAGACTAATATCGTCTGCCAATTAATCAATTTGAGATTGAATTAATGTCAGAGTGCTATAGCTAATTTACAGTACATGGACAACAGAAACACTGTTTGGGAAACACCAAATCATTGAACATTGATGGTAGAGAACTTGCGATCATCGTTGGATAAAGCTGCTTTAGGGGAAACACACCCTTGGGTTGTTGGCAGAGCATTGCTAAGTTCCTGATTAACCCAATCTCATGGGAAAACATAACTATTTTACAAGGTGGTGATTTCATATGAATTTGTATAAAGATTTGTATAATGTGAATCATAACCATCACTGTGGCATTAGCAGATCATACTGAAGGGGTGGATTCTGGAATCCACTGCCTTGAAGCTGGCTTCTGCTTATGAAACTGCAAACTATTCTTCATTAAATTTTTCTATTTGTTAATTTTTTTTCTTAACTTTGACTCCAGGTCTTTACTCGCCATATCTGGTTTCGAAGGTCCTAAACTTAATCCCCAACAATACAAAAACACACAAATAGTTATGAATTGCCATGGGAATGTGTTGGGTTGATAGAGTGTTCTGGCTGGGTGATTGTTTACTGGTGTAAAGGCCGTTCACGCCAATAACGATAACTGTAAAGATAACAATAAAGATATAGTTCTAAATATCGTTGGGATCACTTTCAGAACTATTTTTTTTCCAGATGTTGAATGATAAAACACTGACAGCCAATCAGAATCTGTTCTAATTTAAGCACCTGCACATTTATAATGGCAGACTTCAATGCAGAGAAGTTAATTGCCAAGGTCCAGAAAAAGCCACCACTTTTTTGACAAGTCAAACACCCTTTTCAAGGTTACTGTAAAGAAAATGGATATATGGAAAACAATCGTCCATACCCGATTAGCATTAACGATGAGATCATTATGCCAGGCTAGCAAACAGTGTAAAAAAAAATAAAAAAAAGCGCTAGTTTCGACAACAGTTTTGTCTTGCTTCCTTTGAAGTTGCAGTGAAAAAGATTATGCATTGTTTTTATTCCACAATTCACTTAGTCGGCTAAATTCACTGTTAGATTAGATTACACGATTACACTAGCTATTCACTCGAAACACCGCATGCTGAGGACATCTGCTGGTTAAAGCCGTGTAAATGCAAAAAAAAAAAAAAAAACAGCAAAAATATGTTGTACACACCACAGCACGTGAGCTTAGAATAAACAGACCATTTTAGTTCGTTGGTGTGCAACTATATAGCAAGTATAGTTATCGTTATAATTATCTTTATAGTTCATGGTGTGAACGGGCCTTAAGTCTCCATGATATTCCAGTCTCTAGATGACTCTGGGACTCTTTAGACAGATAACACCAAACCTCTCCTCAGTGAACTGATTTGAATTATCATTTTATGATAACAGTGCAGGAATAGTTACATGTTGAAGTTTATTATTTAGGTTAAGGGTTTGTTCAAATCATTAAACCTACAAGTATAACAATTGTGCTGTAATTATAGCTATATAGTAATAGTGATGTTTGCCTTTGCAAACACTACTAAATACACCCTTGGTACATATCAGTAGATGTACAGTGGCTAGTGAAATGACAGGAGTACTCTTCATTTTACCTTAAGTGAACAGTAATGTGTACTGTATGTGTACATGCAAGAACAGCAGCAGCAACAACAACAACAAAACCACACACCCAGCTTGTTCTAATACATCAATATTTCTTTTAATGCCACAAGATCACTAGCAATCAAAATCCACTCATCTTTTAATGAGCCCTTTAAACTGCTGCCCAGAACTCATTCCCAGGGAATATAGACTCCTCAGACATGATCCGTGGCGTCTCACAAGATTTCTCATGTAGACGCCAAACTGAGACACAATGTAGAGCACATTCAGTACGGAAGTTTTTCAGGGTTTTTTAATGGTACTGCTTGCGTGCTTTTTTATGTGATACAATTTGTTTTTCAATGATGGGAATTTCTTGTTTGTAATCTAAGCATGATGACAGCCCATCAACTGAAACAATTATTAATGAATTCTACAGTCTGTTGATTTCATAAATAAAAGTGTAGACTGATGTTACATACAAAGTCCATGCTGATCTGGAATCAGTATTGGGGCTATTCCACCTGGCTCTCATTATGGGGCCTCAGACAAATATTCACTAATGACCTGCTGTTACTGATATACAGCCAAAACTTTACATAGCACATACTTACATAGCTACTAACCACATTCTATAAAATAGTTACTATATGCTCAATTTAGCATATTCAGAGCTATCCATTCAGTAATGTACACATGCCACACACACTGATAAACAGTACACTCACGGACTTTATGAATGAGGTGTAATCTGACTTTTATGAGTATATGAGTATAAACTCGACTTGTATTTGCTGAAACAGTTGCTGGCTTGTACCAGTCTTTGAAAGTTTTAAGTAATTCAGGTTCATTGGAAAAACATGCCTGTGGAGACATTTCTGCAAAATAATATTGTGTTGCTTGTTTGAAATGTTGCACATTTCGTGACATTTTCAAAGTGAAGTGGCACTAAAAGCACATTCAGTTTTATCCGAAACAGATGAACGTGAATCAAAGATTTATTGTGTTGGTGGTTGTACATAGTTTGAAATAAAATGTCCGGTGAGTGGAGCTAAAAGTTTAATGCTCTATCACGTTTGAAAATAGCATATCACCTACACTAAACCCTACCCCAATGATATCCGACAGATTTAAAAAAAAACAAACGTCGAGATAAAAACACATTTGAGCAATTTTAAAGGGTTAGTTCACCCACAAATTTAAATGCTGTCCATTATTACTTACCCTCGTGCCGTTCCACACCCGTAAGACCTTTGTTAATCTTCGGAACACAAATTAAGATATTTTAGTTGAAATCCGATTGGATCCGTGAGGCCTGCATAGGGGGCAATGACATTTCCTCTCTCAAGATCCATTAATGTACTAAAAACATATTTAAATCAGTTCATGTGAGTACAGTGGTGCAATATTAATATTATAAAGCAACAAGAATATTTTTGGTGCGGCAAAAAAAAAAAAAAAAAAGTGACTTATATAGTGATGGCCGATTTCAAAACACTGCTTCAGGAAGCATCGGAGTGTTATGAATCAGCGTATCGAATCAGCGGTTCGGAGCACCAAAGTCACGTGATTTCAGCTGTTTGGCACGCGATCCAAATCATGATTCGATATGCTGATTCATTATGCTCCGACTCTTCCTGAAGCAGTGTTTTGAAATCGGCCATCACTAAATAAGAAGTTATTTTGTTTTTTTTTTATTCTCGTTGCTTTATAATATTAATATTGAACCACTGTACTCACATGTTCTGATTTAGATGTGTTTTTAGTACCTTTATGGATCTTGAGAGAGGAAATGTCATTGTTGGTTATGGAGGCCTCACTGAGTTATCGAATTTCAACAAAAATATCTTAATTTGTGTTCCGAAGATTAACGAAGGTCTTATGGGTGTGGAACGGCATGAGGGTGAGTAATAAATTAAAGAATTTTCACTTTTTGGTGAACTAACCCTTTAATATGTGAGAAAAGAAAGAAATGAAATGCTGAATCCGAGCTTTTTTTGTGACACTCATCTTGTTTTCTGTTAGCAGCGTATGACAATAAATACAGTGTAAAAGCAGCTTTGAATTGGCAAATACTGTAGATGCAAGAAAAAAAAAAGACCAACACATCACAATGTATGCAAAAATCACAATGTGTTATCGCAGTTGTTTACATTTAACAATGTAATACAGCATTTATATTATGATGTGTTTGTGTTTTTGTCATTTACACCTGGTGAATTATAATGATATATTATTATATGTTATATAATTATATGTTAATCAAGTCCAACAATGTAAACAGCTCAGAATACAATCTGTTGTCATTATGTAACTATGCACAATAGTTCCAATTTAAAGTCAGGAGGAGATTACCTAATTTTAATCTAGAAAAAAGTAGAGTTTCAATGTTTCAATGGAGTCCGTACATACAGTATGTACAGGTTTCTTATTGAGGAGCAGGAAGCTACTTAGTGAGTCTATTTTTGTCTTCTACAATATTGATATTATATATGTTTCAATGTAAATCATTATAATACAAGCCATTTAATATTATTATAATAGTGTTAACTGATAGTAAAAACAAAGACATTTCTGGTTTGGTGGGGTTAAGTGGTACTTGAGCATGACTGATGAGGCTTTAGGGCACACACGACAAAAAACGAAACGCTGCATTAAACTGTTTAAGCTGAATTAATTGTGAGGAAAGAGAAGCAGAAGTGAGATGAATTTTAATACAGTGCTCCCTTTCAAGCACTGTAAATAACTCATAGCTCAAATGGACGGCACACCGGCCCTCAGGTCATGAAGGTTTATATAGTAAACTGATACACACTGCTCACATTCCACTGGGTAGTGGGCCGAAACATCAGGCTGTTGTTTGACAGTGAACTCAACCTCATGTTTCTCCCCCATCTCTCTCTCTCTCTTTCCTGTTATCACTTTTTCCTGGCTTCACCTTCGCTGTTAAAACCTGGCGAGGTCACGCACCTGAAATACTGCGGCACAATCAGTCTAGAGGCTCCCAGAGCACTCAAACACTCTGATATCATTAACACATGCTCAGCTCTTCTCTGTTAAACACAACTCATTCTTATACACAGTGTCCTTATATTGCAAAAATCCCTGTTTCATTAAAAAAGACTGTTTAATATTCATGTAAAACATGTTTTTATACATGGACTCAATGATTTTTATATGAGTGCATTATCAGGTATACTGTACGTTTAATTTCTGTAATTTATTTCTTCTGATAAACACAAAAGATGATATTTTGAAGAATGTCGGTAACCAAACAATTGAATGGGCCCCAATGACATCCAAAGTATTTTTTTCCCCATTCTATATAAGTCAATGGGACCCATCAACCGTTTGGTTCCCATTCAGTTTGTCACTACGAGTTACGTCAGTAATCCCAATTCGTCTCCATTCCCTCCTTCAGGGAAAGGGGGTTACACTAGTACCCATATTCTTAAAAATCTTCATTTGTGTTCAGCAGAAGGAAGAAATTCATATAGGTTTGAAATAATGAGGGTGAGTAAATGAAGAACTCTCCCTTTAACTGCATTCAAATGTCTTTATTAAACTAGCATTTTATTTTTTAAATGGGTGAATTGGAGCAGACAGTAAAGAAAAGGGGGCAACACAAGTGGCAACATACATGGTAACTCCTTCAATACTGTTTAAAGGTGCCCTAGAATCAAAATTTGAATTTACCTCGGCATAGTTAAATAACAAGAGTTCAGTACATGGAAAAGAAATACATTGAGTTTCAAACCCCATTGCTTCCTCCTTCTTATGTAAATCTCATTTGTTTAAAAGACTTCCGGAAAACACGCGGATCTCAACATAACACTGACTGTTACGTAACAGTTGGGATCATTAACATGTATGACCCCAATATTTGCATATGCCAGCCCATGATCAAGCCAATAGACAAGGAAAGGCAGTATTAACGTCTGGATCTGTGCACAGACTAGGTAAGCAAGCAAGAACAACAGTGAAAAATGGCAGATGAAGCAATAATAACTTACATGATCCAGGATAGCACGATATTTTTAGTGATATTTGTAAATTGTCTTTCTAAATGTTTCGTTAGCATGTTGCTAATGTACTGTTAAATGAGGTTAAAGTTACCATCGTTTCTTACTGTATTCATGGAGACAAGAGCCATTTTTAAACACTTGCAGTCTGTATAATACATACAGCATGCATGACAAACATCTTGTAAAGATCCATTTGAGGGTTATATTAGCTGTGTGAACTTTGTAAATGCACTGTAATATAGTCGAGAGCTCGTGTGGCAGGGAGCAGGCGAATTAAAGGGGCGGTGCGCTGCCAAAATCAGTGTATAGTTAATGATGCAAAAACCTGCATGAATGAGTAAAATAATGCACAATACCCACTATCCCATGTGAAAACTCTTTCCCCCCAAATCTATATTATAGTACATTTTTAAATATTATATTCATTTGCGTAAGCCACTTAACATGGGTTAGTTAATTCAGTAGTATTTGAGGGCTGAAAGTGAAAAGTGATGTAGTACGACGAAATTAGAGGCGAGCGTCTCCACAAATCCAAATGCAAGTAGTCACAGAAGATGCATTTGAATGCGATACCAGGTGTAAACGGTAATACATCTTGGCTGACCACTCGTGATCAGTTCACCGAAAACGCATATTAGTAGAAACGGGCTGCATCCGAAATCATATTCTTCCCTACTATATAGTAGGCAAAAAACAGTATGTGACAAAAGAAGTATGTCTGAATTCACAGTACTCATAAAAGAGTAGGCAAAAAGCAACCACATGACCAACCACCTTGTATAAAATATGTATATGTACAGCCAGCCTCTTTTGCAATGACCTTTTGTGTCTTGCCCTCCTTGTACAAGGTGTCAGTGGTCGTCTTTTGGAAAACTGTCAAGTCAGCAGTCTTCCCCATGATTGTGTAGCCTACAGAACTAGACTGAGAGACCATTTAAAGGTTTTGAGTTAATTAGCTGATTAGAGTGTGGCACCTGGGGCACGTTCAAGCTCAAACCGGTGCGCAACGTTTTGCTACGGTTTCCGTGTAGAACGACATGTTTCCTGGAAACGGTGTGCAACGGTGTGCAACAGGTTTGAGATACATTTTCTCTTGTTTAGTGGGTGTGGAAAAATGTTAGCCCAATCAGCATCAACATGCATATAAACCACGCGGTATTAAAGAAACAGCTCTTAAATGTAATTAACATCAAAATTCACAAGAGCAAGTATATTGTTTGCACATGTTTATTTACATTAAAGGTACAATTTGTAAAATCTTTGCAGTAAAATATCCAAAAACCACTAGGCTAGTGTTATATATTTTGTCCAGCTGATTACAAACAATATCTCTAATGTTTTCAACTACTTGTAAATCATGAGAAAATTCCCATTCTAAACAGTGACACGGGGCAGTGCAGTCGCCTGTCAATGACGCAGTTACCTTTGTTACCGCCTTTACTGACGTAGAAACCACATGACAACAGTGCCGTTGACAAATGCGGAAGTAGAGTCTAGCGTCTAGCGTCCAGCAAACCACTAGCTTGCTTCAAGCAGTTCCTTATTTACTTCTTGCACGTTTTATGGTGGATTGGGTTAATTATTTAAGGAACATAATTACTATTTACCATCTGCCGCTGGTTCTGTCGACAAGGACAGCTCCCGTAAACTCATGACCGGAAAAGCGGAAGCGGCGCCGGCGACTGTGTCATAATAAAAGTCCCGCTGCTCGTGAGGCGTGTGTTGATCGATCGCTCCAGCTCCTCGTTCAGCTCCCGCAACACTCAGTCCTGCTCTGCTTCATACTACAGTAACGTTAATAATCGCATCCACGAACATGAGTTCTTCCAGACTCCAATCCCTATTCTTTTGCACCGTCCGTTGAGATGGAGACCACATGTCCCAAGTTTCCACTCTAAAACTTTACGTCATCAAACTAGGCCTTTGTTTTGAATAGGCTTCTAGCGACCTCTAGCGGAAAAAAATATCACAAATTGTACCTTTAATGACAAAATAACTTATAATAAGAGCACAAGTATAGATCTGGAACTTCTTTAAGTCTAAATATCATTTAGTAATTGCATTGTCTTCTGGTCCATATCCTTTCCTTAGGAAGGTGTGATAGACACTGATTAATGTGATAAACATAAACAATTCTATACTTATATATTTTGTTATTGTATTGTGGAGTGATACTTTCATAAACATAAAGACAAATGTTGGATCACAATAATTAGAAACGGTTTTCACAAATCCCTTCACTCTTTTGAGATGTTTTATTCTGGACGGCAAGGGGCAGTGACTGTAACATCGAGCGTATTCTGCAGTATTAAACTCGTATTTACCGACTTCATCAGGCTCCGAAAATTCGACAAAAAGAACACAAAGAATTTCCTTCTCAGCTGCCATAGTTGCATCTCTTGTGTCATCAGAACGGGGTGTTCAACGCACCACCGTTTCCATTTAAAAAACGTTTTGCAACGTTTTGTCGGGGCTGAACGCAGCCCAGGTGTCTTCAATAATGAACCTTTTCACAATATTCTAATTTTCTGAGATACTGAATTTGGGATTTTCTTTCGTTGTCAGTTATAATCATCAAAAATAAAAGAAATAAACATTTGAAATATGTCAGTCTGTGTGTAATGAATGAATATAATATACAAGTTTCACTTTTTGAACGGAATTAGTGAAATAAATCAACTTTTTCATGATATTCTAATTATATGACCAGCACCTGTATACATATATGTATGAAAAAATTTATATTTTTGACAACACTATTGATTTGGTTCACACAATTTCTGTTTAGGAAACATAGTGAGCATAGATGCTCCCTGGCTTTCACAGTGCATTGTGGGACTTTTTCCAGTGCACTGGAAGGATTTATGTGATTGAGATGCACCGAGCATTTGCATACTTACATAAATGTTTCAGGCCTTATGGTGTCTAGGTAGCTAGCTGACTTATTATGCCACAGAGATAACATTTTTATGTCTATCTTTAACGATTAATTTATCAACATTTTGATGCACAAATGTTTTGTACATAGTGAAAAATCAGAAAGAAGAGATGTATTAGGACTGCTGGAAGTGGAAAGAGAAATGATGAATTGAGAGAGAGACAGAAATAAAGAAGAGGAAAATCATGAGTTTATGGAAGTGAAAGTAAGCTCCTGTCCATTTCAATAAGCTGTTCAGTCCCATTTTTCAGAAAGTCAGTATCTCACTGCCTCTGATAAACTTAAGCATTTAAGTTTAACAAGTAATTCTTCTCATATGTTAACCATAAAGACATGAATGACCCTCACATCATGTACCATTTTCAGGATAGATGCTCTGATTTAACCAATCACATCTACGATTAAAGCATGCTAGATTATAAACATTTGAAATCCAAGATCCAAGCCATTTCTAAAGAAAAGTATATCATAGACAAGGGTGTGCTCTTTTGACTCAGGCACCTTAGGAACTAAAGTAGCAAAATCAACACCAAAACCTGTTTATTTATAATAGATGCCAATCCCAAAGACTTCCAGCATAATGACTGATGTTGTTTGTCTTAAGAAGTTGCTTCTATACAATATGTGGAAAAACTGCAGACACTTCAATCTTCCAACACTAAAATAAGGCCTCAAGTCTAACTCATGATATACTGATGCCACTGTAGCTCTTTCCAGCCATTAGAAATGAGATATGTGCTTCTGTGTCCCTGTGAGAGAGGTGTCTGACAGTTTTATTGTGGATTCTCTCTTCCTGATTAGATTCCTGCTGAACTGGATTGTGTTGATGTCCTATAAAGTTGTACTGCAGTTTATAATGGTCTTTGTCCTTGTGTGTGTGTGTGTGTGGCCAGTGATCTGAAACAACATAGCCACAGGTTGCCCACAATCTTGTTATGTACTGCTGATGCATATTGCAATATATGAAGCACTTGCCAAAAGTACATGCCACAATTAGAATTTTATCTTGATTACTGTGGTGTAATCAATTTCATATAAACCCATCCCTAAAATACACACACTGTGGTTGATCACTTTGCATGTCACTCAAACAGTCATTTCCTGTCTAATTGGGTTGTTCTTCGACAGAATAATCTGCAGTCTAAAAGTCTGACTCTGTGAGACTAGTTCACTGTCCTAGATCGCAGTGCAACATGTGCTCTGACACTCGTCTCATGAGAACCAGAGAAACTTCTCTGCACATGGTGCCCCTGAACCTTTACATTCCACAATAAATCTAGCAAACAGAGGTGCATGCATGTGTACGCATGTCTGTTTAAATCTATTTTATTATACGTCAAGGTTTACCCAGTAAATTAGCTTACTACTTGAACCAAGAGTTCCCAAAGTACATCCCAGAAACATAGTGAAATCCAAAGTGTATATAAATTGTCCAAACCTAATTTTCAAACATGAATTCCTGCCCTCGTGTGCTTAATTGTATTGAATGTGTACTTGTAGTGTACTTCAAATATTTAAATTGTATTTTTTAAAAACCTGCACTGCAAGTATATTTTATAATTATATGTAATTACAAATATATGCAAAAACATTACAAGTGTCAATAGAAATAAGATTAAAGGGATAGTTCACCCAAAAATTAAAATTTAATGGTTATTATACATCCAAGATGTAGGTAACTTTGTTTCTTCAGTAGAACACAAATGATGATTTTTAACTCCAACCGTTGCGGTCTGTCAGCCGTTTAATGTGTGTCAGTGGGAACTTCGTCTATAAGAGTCAAAAAAATATGCACAGACAAATCCAAATTAAACCGAACAGTATTTATATCATTTTTTACCTCTAAAACACCACTATGACCAACTGCCCTGCACATCCAGTTAGTGAGGTCAAAAAACGCATTTTGATGACGGAAGTGATGTCTCGCGCTTTGCTTCAATGAATGTGAGGCATCACTTCTGTTGTCAGAGCGCGATCAGACCTCACTAACCGGATGTGGATGGCAGTTGGACATAGTGGTGTTTTAGAGGTAAAAAAATATATAAATACTGTTTGGTTTCTCGCACAAACCAATCTTTTCGTGTTTTAGGACATCATTGTGTTGTCACGAGCCGCAGGGTTTAATTTGGATTTGTCTGTGCATGTTTTTTTTTACTCTTATAGACGAATTTCCTACTGACATGCATTATACGACTGACAGACCGCAACGGTTGGAGTTAAAAATGACTATTTGTGTTCTACTGAAGAAACAAATTCACCAACATCTTGGATGCCCTGGGGGTAAGCAGATAAACATCAAATTTTCATTTTTGGGTGAACTATCCTTTTAAATTGTATTTTAGCTTGCCATAAATGTGTATCAGTATATCTGACAGTACACTTTAGCCATATTTCAAAGACAATACAAGTACTTCTGAAATATTTCACAATGGTGCTTTTACATAAATACTTTTGATTGGACATTATCTAAACAAGGGGATTTGGTTAAAAAAAACAAAACAAAACAAAAAAAAAACACCAAACCCCCTTTTCCTAAACTACTGCACTGAAACCTCCATGTCTAAATTTTGATGCTTGACTTCACCTCTCAGTGCCCTGAAAGAAAGCAGCAGTACAACAGGAAACAAGGAGTCACAAGACAAAGGTATTTTAATCCCTGTTTGTGCTCTTTCAGCTGTCTCACAGGACGACTAGAACAGACCACAACACACTGAAAACTCACAACTTCAGTCAGAGTCATCCTTTTAATGACACATATTTCTTTCACCTGTTACATAAACATTCTTACATCTAGCCCCTTTATTAATCACTTTTTATTGTGTGAACAGCTTGTAACGAAAAAAAAAAGACTTTCCCGAAGCCTGCAGACTGATTTTTTTTTTTTGAAGGACTCTGTACTCTGTAAATAAAAAAAGGATGTGACATTAATGAGTGCTTCAGAGAGGCTCTCTTCCATTCTATGACACATGAAACGAATGCTTATACAATGTTCATAATAATGCCAAAAGAGCTACTCTGTAATGTAATGTCAATGTGTAATGCAAAGAAAAGGGTCTAATTCAAACTATAGTCAAACCTAGCCACGTCTATATAGTCTATAGTCTCAAATATACTTTATAACTAAACTATCATGACAGTGTAATTTTAATTACCTCATCTGTCGACATGATACCGGTGAATTGCAGAGCTTGTGCAAATCGCTATGATCAGGTGTTTTTCTAAACTTCTCACCATTGTAATTTTTGTTGTGTATATTTTGTGATTAGAAGGAAAGTGCACAGCACATACTTATTCATCTAAACGTCACTATCATCAGCGTGTACAGTGTCTGGATGTTCCTTAAGAGTATATTGATGTAAAAGTATCTCCAACTTTTTTCTTCTAAGCAAAGAACGAAAAATAACTTTGCCGTGAGTATATCAGGACCTTGAATCACATTCAGTGTGGGCACGAGCAACAAGTTGCAGACTGCAGTTCACTTAATGGCCATCGGTGTCACTAATAACAAGTGTTTCTGAACTCTACATAGAGATCAGAAAGAAAAAAAAGAGTTATTTGTAAATAAGTTTCATTTCATCTGAATGAAAGCAATCAGAACTCAGAAAATATAACATGATAAACAAAAGTATGATATGAACCCTTTATGATCCTGCTAGTTTAAATGCAAAGTTTACTTCAGTCAACAGCTGAAAGCAAATTAAGAGAGTTCAGTGTATGAAAAGGCATGTTAAAAATAAAGCTGGATCCAGTGTGTTGTTTTCAGGTGTTGTTCTCAGCCTAGGAATGTCAGCTGAGAGCAAAAACAGACACTGTCTGTGTTCAGAATGTAAAAGTGGATGTAAATTCAGCTAGTGCTAATACATGAAGATAGAGGAGATCTTGTCAGACTTTCCACAAACAGCCACAGCAATCTCACTCCAATCCAACAGCTGTACCTGTGCTCAGGGCTTTCCTGTGTCTGCTAGAACACTTTATGCTTCAGGAGCAATTCTGAATTATACTTGCATAAAACATTCATAACATATGAAAGCACTGCAGGTAGCATAAAGTTTGACTCAGACTCAGGACTGTGTGACCTGAAATGGAATGTCTGTTATTCTGCGTGTCAAAGAAATTACACTAAATTACAAAGACAATTCAAAATTTATATACTCTGGGGGGGAAAAAAAGTCGTGTTTGGCCATCCAAAATTCGCTGTCACAATACTTGGGTGCTTGCTTAGATATTCTTTATCTAAGAGTTTAAATGCATTGTCACACAAAACCAGCATCAAAGAACTAGCGGCAATGAAAGTGGTGTTGCCTCGTCTTGCCTGCAACTGGGACAAAAAGTTGAGTTTGAAAACACTGCATGTTCCAACCATATGTTGAAAATAACTCTCCATAACAGCAGGAGGCTGTAGTCTGAATTTGTCATTCAAAAAGGGAAACCAGAAGAGCCAGGACTATGGATATACAGACAGCAGTTTCTTACCATTTTCACACCGATCGCACTCACCACAGACGGATTTGTAAAATAGCTTCTTTGAATAGATCTGGGGTGTGTTTCCCAAAGCATCGTTAGTCAATGAAAAATCTATTGGTAATGGCGAAACTTGCGACCATTTGGGAAACGCACACCAGATTAGTTGCAAATGAAAAGAGATTTCTATGTCTTGTGCTGCCTTTAAGTGCAACTAGAAAATTTGGAATCGGCCATTTGTTATTAGGAAATCAAGCATTCAAGTCAGAAACATAACATGGATGTAGTCTAAACATAACATGAATGTAACAACCTAAACAGATGTAGCCCACATTGCCAATTTGTTGGTCCAGGCTGGTTTATGCTGATTAGAGCTGGTATAGTACTCTAGCAGGTGAACCAGCATAGTCATGCTGTTCTCAACCAAAACTGAGCTGGTGTTGGTTCACCAGTACTCCCACTACCCATGCTGGTGACCAGCAAACCAGTAACCAGCATCCCATGCTGGTCTCAATATGCAAAACATACTTTAAGCTGGTGACCAGCAATGCTGTATTTTTCACCGAACTTGTACAATTTGAAAAATGCGGTGTTAGAATATTTTATAGCTAGACGATTAGCAACAGACACCAAATCAAGTGCCTTGTGGGGCACATCTGGGGTATTTTTGCAAACTGTTGGGTTAGGAAGTTGGGTTTGACCCTATTTGGGCTGATAATCATTCAAAGTAAGAAACCCAACAGTGTTGAGAGTGGTGACGTAAATGAGAGCATGTACGTCACACAAGTTAAAGCGCAAACGGTTCTCTGAGCGTTACCACTTTGCCTATTTGTGTTCGTGGCACTTATGACAGGAATGTTTGTGGAAAATAGAATAAAACTAATGCATTTTAACTTAAAAACTGCCTGCAAGTGAGGATCTTTTTCTTTTCACACCCAAGTCACTCCAGTGGTGACTGGTGGCTGGTGGGAACTGAACATGAACTAAACCAAAATGGCACTTGAGAGGAGTGATTAAAACACTTTAAACGGAGAGGCCACCATAATACACAGTTTATTCCTGACTTTCATTTTTTATTAGAGACTTAAAGTCTCTGTGTTTCTTGGCTGCACTCAAAGTCAGATGCTTTGGCTGTAGAGCGACTATTTTGGGACTTAATAGCAAGTTATTCAATATTTATTCAACACTTTAATTTAAAAACTGAACATCTAAAAATAACTTTTTTTTTCTCATACACAAAAACATGTACACATTGTTTTTGCTTTTCCTAATATTTTTGTCAATTTCTGAGTGTTCTTGTTTATCAATAAGTCTTTTCCTTTTGAATATTACTGCTGTCTTTGTTATTGTAGTTATTCGGAACATTTTATTTTAATTTCTATCCCATTTTGGATTCATTGTAACCCAGCAGTACATTATTTTTTTAAACAATAGCGGAGTTAAGAAAAACAGCCCAGTATGTTGGGTCAAACATTTAACACAACCCAGCTGACCCAACGCAGGGTTGCCATAAATTACCCAATTGTTTAGTCTACTTTCAAATAAAATTTTCCTGATCATTTTCTCACCCCCATGTCATCCAAGATGTTCATGTCTCTCTTTCTTCAGACGAAAAGAAATTAAGGTTTTTGATGAAAACATTCCAGGATTATTCTCCTCATAGTGGACTTCAATGGCCTCCAAATGGTTGAAGGTCAAAATTACAGTTTCAGTGCAGCTTCAAAGGGCTTTAAACGATACCAGACGAGGAATAAGGGTCTTATCTAGTGAAACGATTGGTCATTTTCGAAAAAAAAAAAATATAACTGTATATGCTTTATAAATACAAATTATCACCTTGCACATGCTTCCGCTTTCTGTATTCTTCAAAAACTAACGCTAACGCTGTATGTTCTACGCCTTCCCTATTCTACTTATGGAAAAAAAAAAAAAAAACTGGCTTTTTTTTTAAAACTGTAATTTTGACCTTCAGCTGTTTGGTGATCATTGAAGTCCACTATAAGGAGAATAATCCTGTAATGTTTTCATCAAAAACCTTAATTTCTTTTCGACTGACGAAACAAAGACATGAACATCTTGGATGACATGAGGGTGAGTAAATTATCAGGAAAATTTTAGTTGAAAGTGGACTAATCCTTTAACTTAGCACATTTACTGAGTCTACAATAAGTTTAGCCTTTTAATGAGGGGGGAAGAAATGTCAAATTGTGACAAAAAAAACTTCAATTGGAGAGAAGAGACTATTTTATTCTCTATTTATAGTTCAAAAAGTCCATTCAAGAAAGACTTGATAGTACAGTATGCAATACTATACTATGAGGATGTGCAACGTCCAATCAATGACACTGACCCACAATTACACAAATAAGAATATTAATCCAGAAGATTAATCGTTAACCTCAGGTTAAGTATGAGCAGTGTGAAATGTGAAACAAGATAACCCAGGATTCCATCTACCCAGTGTTTAGAATGACCCAGGGTTAACTTGTTCAAGTGTGAAAAGCCCTCTCTCTGCATGATTTGACATATAATTCATGTCTGTAGCACAAAAAGTGCTTGAATTCTGAAGTTCTCTCTTTCAGACTCTCCTTAAATGTCATTCTCTCTGGCCTCAGACAGCACACACACAGCTTTAACAGACACATATATTATTGGAGTATTTGCCTGCTGTGTCAGTCTGAGACTGTAAGGAAGTGTCCAAATGCACTGTCCTCAACAGACTTTCATAACATAATATAACACAGATGTTTGCCTGATAAGAATCTTCAAAAGAAAAACTCATACAATCATATCATATAATCTTACATAACACTTTATATTTCTTTGCTATCCACTTAGGACGAGGGAGGAAGGCTTGAAATTTCAAAAGAGGGGTCATATATTTCTGTAAATTCTTAGAAATACAGGACCATCCACTCACAACTGCCAGCTGCCTATACGTGCATCAGACAGCAAGGCAGCACATTAGGTTTTGGAATAGAGCTAGTGTCTAAAATAGATTATTGTTGGGAGTCTTGAAAGAAATTCATTGGCAGACACAGTGTCTGCTTCTTTACACTACTGAGGACCAGTTGAGGGTCTGGATCAGGATGGTTATGAAGAATCTCTCTCACCTTCCCTTCAAGGCGTGCGGTACCTCCTTGGCAGACACGGGTATTACGTGGCGGGAGGGTAAAAACGGGGGGCTCTTTGCTGGGGGAACCTCGTCCCAGAGTCATAGTCGTCTTGGAGACGTGAGATCCTGTAACAAACTGAACGTCACCCATCATTCTGCAAAACACAAGAACAACAGAAGAGTTTTGAGTTCCATGTTAAGTTCATTTAGCTTGTTGAAAATGTGGCTGATACAATAGCTTTGAGATAAGAAAAATAAAATTTAAAATCAAAAATATAAATCTGGCCCTTCAAGTTTTTTTTGAACAAGCACAAAAATGCAATATATTTTCATTGAAAAGACCATAAATGCGTTTTTTTGTTTGTTTGTTTTTTTTTTTTGTATACCTGCTTAACTGCTCATTAACGCAAATATCTAATCAGCCAATCACATGGAAGTAACTCAATGCATTTAGGCATGTAGACATGGTCAAGATGATCTGCAGAATGGAGAAGAAAGGTGATTTAAGTGATTTGGAACGTTGCATGGTTGTTTAGTGCCAGACGGGCTGGTCTGAGTATTTCAAAAACTGATGATCTACTGGGATTTTGACGTAAAACCATCTCTAGGGTTTACAGAGAATGGTCTGAAAAAGAGAAAATATCTAGTGAGCAGTAGTTCTGAGGGTGAAAATGCCTTGCTGATTCCAGAGGTCAGAGAAGAATAACCTGACTGGTTCGAGCTGATACAAAGGAAACAGTAACTCAAATAAGCATTCGTTACAACCGAGGTCTGCAGAAGAGCCTCTCTGAACGCACAACATCTCAAACATTGAAGCTGATGGGCTACAGCAGCAGAAGACACACCGGTGCCACTCCTGTCAGCTAAGAACAGGAAACCGAGGCAACAAATTGGACAACAGAAGACTGCAAAAACATTGTCTTGTCTTATGAATCTCGATTTCTGCTGGATATTCAGATGGTAGGGTCAGAATTTGGCATTACAACATGAAAGCATGGATCCATCCTGCCTTGTATCAATGGTTCAGGCTGCTGGTGGTGTAATGGTGTGGGGAATATTTCCTTGGCATCATTTAAATGACACAGTCTATGTGAGTATTGTTGCTGACCTTGTCCATCCCTTTGTGACCACAGTGTGCCCATCTTCTGATGGCTACTTCCAGAAGGAATAACGCACCATGTCACAAAGCTCAAATCATCTCAAACTGGTTTCTTGAACTTGACATTGAGTTCACTATACTCAAATGGCCTCCAGAGTCACCAGATCTCAATCAATACAGCAGCTTTGGGATGTGGAGGAATGGGAGATTCATATCATGAATCTGCAGCCGACAAATCTGCAACAACTGCGTGATGCTTTCATGTCAATATGGACCAAAATCTCTAAGAAACAATTTCAGCACCTTACTGAATCTATGCCATGAAGAATTAAGGCAGTTTTACATGTAAAAGGGGGTTCAACCCGGTACTAGCAAGGTGTACCGATTAAAGTGGTCTATGAGTGTATATCATAAGGTTCAATCGAATTTTAAGTCTTCAAAAAAAGAAAAAGAAAAGAAAAAAACGATTATGCTCCCTCCAATGAGTTTCAGGAGTTTCATATGACCTATACTAATTTCTTCATGTTCACACACAGACATTAGCACCATATATGTCCATGTTTTTGATCAGGCCTCTAGAGTCATGTTCCATAATGGACTAATAGCGGATATATGGGTTTTTACCAGTGCATGTATTCATAATCACAAACAACAATTTTCTCTTTTAAATAAAAAAATTCAATACATTCTCTTTGGAGAAAAGATGAAAAAGTAATTATATAGATGGGAAACCCATTCGAAAACTCATTTTTAATTAGCCACTTAGAAATATTTATCATTAAACTTGTATAAAATAATATTACCAAGCACAATCCAGTATTCAAGTTTAAATATGAACTTCAGACCCTAGTTGACCACAGTAAGTGACAGTGATTTTATACTTTAAATGCTTTTCATAAATCTGCATCTACCCTAAAAAGGTCGAAAACTCCTTCACAAGTGAGAATTTAAGCTGATTTATGAGCACAGAGCTGAAACATATAACATTTGACCTTTGAGTTAAAGTGTAACCATATGGTATCCTTATTCAGCGGACAGGCAATACTACAACACATGTACTATATTTTACGCATACACGCACACACAAATACAGGCCAAACAGCAAGTGAAAACACAGCCATTTCCTCTGAGGTCCTCAGGTTGACCACCTTCCCGGCTGAACACATTCGCCTGACGCATAAGTGGTCAGCAGAGGCTGCACTCCAGACTTACACAGAGCATGTTTTTACACTTGATTCATTTGCGTAATCAATCTGAATTAAGTGACCACAACGAGTGACTAGCATCCGAGTTCTGAAGGCTACTTTTATATCAACCAAAACAAACTGAGCACCCTGAATCAGTCACTATGTATTAGTTATTATTTCATCTGGATCTGCCAAGAGAATGCTTTATATCTCCAATTAAAGGGTTTAAATGTGACAGAGTGCAGCATGCATGTAAGGCATGCAACCTCACCGGATAGGTAAATACAGCTGGATGTTTGATGGGCCCTCCTCTTTTTCTCTTTCTGTTCAGATTTTTTACCATTATGCTTGTTTGCAGACTTCAGACAAGTTTGGACGAACATGGTCATTTCGAATAATGGCTTCTTTTGTACCACTCTCACATACAGACCAGTGTTATACTGAACTCTTGATATGGTTGGCACCTTCTGCCTTTTCTCAGCTACTGTACTTAAAGGTATTTCAAAGTCATTTGTGGCAGCTATAATATTAATTTACATTAACCAAAGTCTCCTTATGGCACAGTCACTGTCCAACATTCCCTAATTCCAGTGGTGGACAGTTACAAAGTATTTTTACTTTGTTACTGTACTGTATATTTTTCAAGTATATGTACTTTATGAAAGTATTTTTATTTTGAGAAACTTTTACATCACTACACTCCAAAGCAAAAATATCATACTTTTTACTCTATTACATTTTATATAAACATATAATTTCTCCTTGTTATTTCGAACAGAAGAAATCAACATTCCCTCTGAGCAATAATATCCAACTGCAGAGCCGCAGCTCCATAGGTCACGGTAGTTTCAGGTCAGCAGTCTCAGACCCGCCGCTAGGGTGGAGCTTATAGTTAGAGTTAGTGGTGGGGGCAGGTTAGGCAGTTATCAGCTTTGCACTAACTTCCAGGCACTTCCAGGGTTCCTCAAATCCAGTTCCGGACCAGTGCCTTGCAGAGTTTAGTTCCAACCATAATCAAACGCCCCTGCCCCGCAGTTTTGTGGACTTAACGGTAATTGTCCACAAAGTCCACAAGTGCACATGAAGCATGCCATTTGGATAAGGCCAAAATGATCCAAGAATCGGGATACCTTCAGGGTGCACGCAACTGATGACATGAAAAGTAAGTTATCAATGTTGAATTTTAATTTTGTTTATTGTAAGTAAATTTTGCAAATCAGTGTGAGCTGTTTAAAGCCCACTGAAATGCTTGAATGTGGACATAGCTACATAACCTGTATGAGATCTGGGTCCGTATTCACAAAACATCTTAAGGCTAAAAGTAGCTCCTAACTTTGACATTTGACTTGACATTTGATAATCAACAGTGCTTTAGTGTCAATGCAGGCAGACCAGTCTTTAAGAGCTGCTGTGCAGCCAAAATTATGTACCAGTTATCAATGTAAAGCTGCTTTGACACAATCTACATTGTAAAAAGCGCTATATAAATAAAGGTGACTTGCCGATTTAGGAGAAACTCTTAAAAATAATGGCTGTGTGACTTTTTGCTCTAAAGCAAGTGTTTTTGTGTCAAGCACGAGTGATTTACGTTAAGTCAATGCAAAGACGCGAATAGATATCCTGCGGCGCGAATGGAGCGATTCGCGTTTCGGCGTTTGACGCGAGTTTTGCAGAATGTTCACACTGCGTTAACCAATCAGGAGCTTGCTCTAGTAGTGACGTGATTACGACATAGCGAGCGGAGGCAGAAATCTTAAACAACAATGGAGGACTAAATCATCGGACAATCTGCTAAGTTGCAAAAAATGCTCTTTACTCAATTTGAGCTATATATATATATATATATATATATATATATATATATATATATATATATATATACATATATATACATATATATATATATACATATATATATATATATATATATATATATATATATATATATATATATATATATATATATATATATATATATATATATATATATATTGAGAATCAAGCTAGCTAAAGCCAGCAAATTGAGCTTATTCGCCATTTTTTACAACTACTTTCCCACTGACGAGTTGATGTGTTTATTCAGAGGAAGTGTGCAGAAACGAGACTGGAGCCACATCTGTTGTGAAGTGAATTTCACGTGCGAATGAAGCGAGTAAACTCAAAATGTTCGTGTCTGGTGTGAATGTCCCATAAGTGTATTTCACAAAGAACTTTATTGCTAAAACTAGCTCCTAAATCTGTGAAACAGAGGAATCCTAAGTCACCAAGACAAAATCAAAAACAGTCCTAAAATGACTGTTGGTGCCAATCCACATTAGCAATCCACCCAAAGACACTGTACACCACTGAGGCAATAGGTGATAAAGCCTTGGGTGCTGAGACTTTTCTTCATAAATGCAATACATATTTTGATTTATAGATTTGAATCTATGATAAAACGCCAAGAACAAATCTTTAATAAATAAATAATAATGCCTGATTACCTGTGGCAGTTGTTTTCACTAGTTCACACTTACAAATGATCAAATAGTCTAAAAAAATACATATGTAATAAGCTTATTTGGCATGCTGTCCAAGGGGATCGAGGGCTCTGAGCTTGGAATTTTTTTCCCAAGTCCAGAGTTCTCCTCGTATCCCCAGCCAGCCGAGAGTGAGGAACGGGTTGGCGGAGGTTTGCAGAAAACTGTCGAGGTAAGTATAGGTGAGTCGGCTCTCGTCTGTGTGTATTATATATATATATATATATATATATATATATATATATATATATATATACAGACAGTATTTATCGAGAGGATGTATGTGTGTATGTATGTATACAGTATATATATATACACACACACACACACACACACATCCTCTCGAGCTGATTAGATAGACCATTTGAATGTGCTCCTCCAAAACTTTGTTTATAAAACATAATTTATCACTTGAATTATGTAATCTATCGATATGCAGACATGTAAGAGGCTGACAATTAGCTGAACATATACTTGTTTAATTAGTGACACTTAGCCTACATTTTAAAACCTTCAATTGAATATGGCAACATGATACCTTATTCTACAGTATTTCTATGATTAAATCACTGACAGAGACTCCTCCCCATTAGACAATCACTGTGGGCACTGTGTGCTTTGTTTCCTTTTATAAGTGTAAATGGTTTTCTATGGTATAATTTCTATAATAAAAAATGTTATATATTATTAAATAATTAGAATCAAACAAACAATATAGTTCTTATTCTCAGTGAATACA
This sequence comes from Chanodichthys erythropterus, assembly GCF_024489055.1. Classification (NCBI taxonomy): domain Eukaryota; kingdom Metazoa; phylum Chordata; class Actinopteri; order Cypriniformes; family Xenocyprididae; genus Chanodichthys; species Chanodichthys erythropterus. The sequence continues at coordinate 45,467,856 of NC_090234.1, read as the reverse complement.
GTACTTATTAAATTAAGATTGAAAAAAAAATGATTGCACAACCACCAAATAGGTGGCGATGTGCACCAAGTAGGTTAATTAAATCGCCATTAAACAAAAGAAGAAGGAGGAAGTATAATGGTGCACTTTTTCTTAGCGTTTGTTTCCATGGTGAATCATCGATTCAACGCTCGGTTGAGAATGTTTTGTGTGTTAACCGGGAACATGCTCTGGGTTGGCTGAACTTACTCCCGAACGTGTTTTTGGAACCAGCTTACCTCGAATAAGCAAGGATTGGGTTAATCAACCGAGAGTTCAGAGTATACGGCAAGTAAACCTTGCTTTCTGGAAAATCCCCCGGCTGTATTAGTTCAGGGACGTCCAATCCTGCTCCTGGAGTGGAAATGTCCTTCAGAGTTTAAGTAGTAATCCTGAAGACCTTGATTAGCTGATACAGGTGAGTTTAATTAGGATTGGAGCTAAACTCTGCAGGAAACTGGCCCTCTAGGAGCAGGCCCTCCTACAATGATTTTACAAAACCAATTTTTTTTCATTTGATGTGATGAGTAATGTGTAATTCCTGCGCCAGAGGCATCACCAAACATCCATCCAGTTTTCAAACCACTTGTCCATTGTAGGGTCAAGAGGATGCTGGATTCTATCCCAGTGGCGGCTCCAAAAGAAATTAGCAAGAAGAAACACACACAACCTTAAATTAGGGATTGGTTCCAAACAGCCTCCACATGTCTGGGTGTACCAGTGGGCACAGCTGGTTCAATAATCAAGAAGTGCGAGTTACAACGAAATTACCCAAACACTCTCTACACCACTGGTCTCAAACTCAATTTCTGGAGGGCCACAGCTCTGCACAGTTTAGCTCCAACTCACACCTGCTTGTAAGTTTCTAGTAATCCTGAAGACCTTGATAAGGTGGATCAGGTGTGTTTGATTAGGGTTGGAGCAAAGCTATGCAGAGCTGAGGCCCTCCAGGAATTGAGTTTGAGACCACTGCTCTATACTAACAAGACCGATACATGTGTAGGATTAATGGAGGTAAGTAACCAAGAAACACCACCAAGTTAACCAAACTCAGAGCTTTAAATATTAATTAAAAGTAAATTTAAGTGGCCTTTTATTTTATTAATATTATATAAGCTGCACATGGCTTTGAGATTTGTAGTACACTACCAGTGCATATTCAATGCAATTAGGTACGCTTCTTTTTTACAAGGTATGTTTCTAGGTGAGTTTGTTGTGTTCAGAATGACTTGAAAGTCTGACCCTCAGTCATTTAGTGTAAGTGTATGATGTCTAGTGTTCTCAAATCTGTTTATATTATATATTTACATTTGTTTTATTTACATTTATGATAGTATATTTAACTGCTGTTCATGATCCTATTTGGTGACCCATCATTTGAGAGCCACTGCATAACTAGCTGGTACTTACCAGTTACCACAAAAGACTTTATGCTATCATGGATAGTGCATCTACATATTGTGAATTTCTCATCATGCAAACAACACTGTAAATTATAGCACCGTATATGGTGAGGTATATTTGTATGTGACTGTAAACATGCCATTTTTTGAAAATAATGGTATATTATCAGCACAGCTGCAGTCAGGCTTATGTTTTTGTTTCTGGGTGTCTGTTAAAGCACTGATAACATGAACAGAGCCAAAGCTTTATCGGTACACTACACAGTACATATTCCAGTGACTCTATTGAGTGTGTGTGTTGAGTAGATGCTGTTTGAAATGGCTCCTAGTCAATAATGACCTGATTCAACAAACACACATTAATGATATTATCTGCAGTCTGTGAGGCCAGGACTTTCAGGACAGGATAGTGTTTCACACAACTTTATGATTGAGGATCAAAAAATTTGAACAATATAGTAACTGTTATGTTCCCTTTCGTGGGAACTATCGACGCTACGTCAATGACGTGATGGGAATCCTCTGCATTTTTGTGTTCGTGAAGCACTATTGTATCCAACCAATGAGAGAACGTGACGTCAGAGGCGGGCGACGTCGCGGACCGGAACCTATAAAGCATGCCCAGAAACAAAGAACGCTAGCTTCTGTTGTCTTCAGTAAGCGCTATTTGTATCTTGTCTGTCTTATTTATTGTTGTCTGTCTACCATCTCGCCAGAAAGTGATCTCTTTGTCTGAGGACAAGAGTTTCCAAACAAGTGAAATAAGCATAGACATATATATATATATATATATAAAATGACGGAGAAAGGCCAGCGTTTCACTAAGTGTGCACCTCCTTGTCCGCGATTCATCGTGGAGGGAGATACACACGAGATGTGTGTGAAATGCCTGGGAGTTGAGCACGCACAGGCAGCTCTTGAGGGGGCTGTCTGTGTGCACTGTGAGCGGCTCACTCTCAGGGCGCTGCGCTCACGCCGGGCGCTCTTTGAGGAGGGCGCCGCGGCGGTGTTCCCCGCGGGTCTGGTCCCGCTGCTGCTGAGGCACAGCGAAGGCTGCACTCGTGGGGTTCACAGATGGATCTAGCAGAGGGGGAGAGACGGGCTCTGCCTTATCGCTTCCCTTACCTGCTAGATCTAGTGTCTCTCCTTTGGTGGTGGAAGCACGCGCTGCGGTTTCTTCCCCGCAAAGGGAGGCACCGACACTGAATATATCTTCCTCCGAGGAGGTTGATGTTGAAGGTGTCGAGGGTGGTGATGAGGGACCGTCATCCTCATCTCCAGCCCATGAGGAGCTTATGGAGGTAGTGACCCGGGCAGTAGAAAAACTGAAAATAAGCTGGCCCGCGGAGGAGAGCGTTCCTAAAATAAAAAGCAAGTTAGATGAACGCTTCCTCCCAGATAGGTCACTACCCCAGCGTCGGGGACTGCCGTTCTTTCCCGACCTCCACACCGAGGTGTCGAGGTCGTGGAATAGACCCGTGCAGTACCGTGTCTTCAGCCCACAAACGACAATGTATAGTAATATTATGGGGCTGAAGCAACACGGTTATGGGGCGATGCCTCGGGTTGAGGAGACGCTTGCGAGCTATCTCTCGCCCGAGTCTGCATCGTCCCTGAAATCCCCGACGTTGCCCACCAAACCACTAAAACAAACATCGAGTTTGGTGGGCAAGGCTTATTCGGCAGCGGGTCAGGCTGCGGCATGTCTGCACACAATGTCTATACTGCAGGCATACCAAGCTGATCTGCTGGGGGAGATTGAGGAGTCTGGGGAAGCGACTTTTGATACAATTCAGGAGTTGAGAAAAGCCGCAGATTTAGCTCTCCGTGCCACCAAGGAGACGGCCAAGTCAGTAGGCCGTTCTATGGCAGCCATGGTGGCCACGGAGAGACATCTGTGGCTCAATCTCGCAGATATTAAGGATAAAGACAAACATATCCTTATGGATGCGCCGCTTTCCTCCGAGGGCCTGTTCGGTGACGCAGTTGCTACTGTCGTCGACGGGTTCGAGGAGGCGAAAAAACAGAAAGCGGCGTTCCAAAGATTCCTTCCCCGGAAATCTCATCCCCCTGAGGCTGCTGGGCGGGAGCAGCCTCAGCCGATAGCCGGCTCCTCGGGATACAGGTCCCAGCAGAAAGCTAGTGTGGCCGCCCGTGCTCCCCGCGGAAAGCTTGGGGACCGGTGCGCGCTGTACAGCAGAAGCCTTCTGGGGGTAGGGCGGATCTGAGGACCGTCATTATTTCCCGGAAGGCTTCCCAAAAGAAATCCTGACGGTCATGGGTCAGGGTTTCTGAGGGCAGTCCCCTCCGAAGGGGTTCGACGATTAACATCTATCGTTCCCCATCGGTGCCCTCAGGGGGCTGTTCTGCCAACCCTGCCACCCAGTGTGCAACAGGGCGCAGCAGTCCCCGTCGATCCTTCGAGGAGGGTCGGCCAGCACATGATTCGCTTATCTGCCGGTGCGCCGTGCCAGATAAACGAGCCAAGTGCTCAAAAAACACCAGAGACCAGTCTCGAGAGGCTGGTTCCCTTAGTAGAATTTTTGGGGGAATGGAAACTTCTTCCGAATATTTCGAAATGGGTGCTGCTCATGGTAGAACAGGGTTACAGAATTCAGTTCGGTTCTCTTCCGCCCAGGTTCAGTGGAGTGATTCACACAGTGGTAGCTCCAGAGCAGTCTCTGGTAATGGAACAGGAGGTTACGACGCTTTTGCAAAAAGGGGCTATAGAACGGGTTCCCTCTCCCAGCAAAATGTCGGGCTTTTACAGCCGCTACTTCATTGTTCCAAAGAAGGATGGGGGTTGCGTCCGATCATAGATCTTCGTATACTAAATCGATCTGTAAAGAAGTTGAAGTTCAAGATGCTTACACTCAAACAGATTATTCCACAGATCAGATCCGAGGACTGGTTTGTGGCGATAGATCTAAAGGACGCATATTTTCACATTTCCATCCATCCTTCTCACAGGAAGTTCCTCAGGTTTGCTTTCGGGGGCGAAGCATACCAATACAAGGTTCTTCCCTTCGGCCTATCACTATCACCCCGCACGTTCACGAAGTGCGTGGATGCAGCCTTGGCTCCGCTGAGACTCCAAGGCATCCGCGTGCTGAACTATATCGACGATTGGTTGATTTTAGCTCAAACAGAACGTCTGGCAGCTCAACATCGAGATGTTGTGTTGTCGCACATGAAGAAGCTTGGGCTGAGGCTCAACGCCAAGAAAAGTGTGCTGGTTCCGAGTCAGGTTGCCAACTATCTTGGGGTAATCTGGGATTCCATCACGATGCGGGCGCAATTGACTCCCGCTCGTGTGACTTCCATTCTCGGGGCCGTGAATGGGGTGAAGTTAGGCCGGTCACTCACTGTAAAACAGTTTCAGAGACTGTTGGGTCTGATGGCAGCTGCGTCCAACGTTGTTACTTTTGGCCTTCTGCACATGAGACCCTTACAGTGGTGGCTCAGGACCAAGGGATTTTCTCCGAGGGGAAATCCTTTCCGCATGATCAAAGTCATGCGGCGGTGCCTTCGTGCTCTGGTCATGTGGAAAAAGCCTTGGTTCCTGTCCCAGGGACCCGTGTTGGGAACTTCATGTCGTCGCGTAATGCTTACGACAGATGCGTCCCTCACGGGCTGGGGAGCGATCATGAGTGGTCTCTCAGCTCAAGGTCACTGGGAGGTACACCAGCTCTCCTGGCACATAAATCGGCTGGAGATGCTGGCAGTGTTTCAGGCTCTGAAGCACTTCCTCCCCGACCTGAGGGGCCACCATGTGTTGGTTCAGACAGACAACACTAAGGTGGTCTCCTACATAAATCACCAAGGGGGACTGCGGTCTCGGCCACTATGCAAACTGGTCAGTCACATTCTCCTGTGGACCCAGGGGAAATTACTCTCGCTAAAGGCGTCGTATATTCCGGGGTATTTGAATATGGGGGCGGACGCTCTGTCGAGGCAGAGCGCGAGTCCGGGGGAATGGAAGCTTCACTCAGAGGCAGTGGAGCTCATATGGAAAACATTCGGTCGAGCGGAAGTCGATCTCTTTGCCACAGAGGAGTCAACTCAATGCCCTCTGTGGTACTCTCTGAGGCACCCAGCTCCTCTGGGGTTGGATGCCATGATACAGACGTGGCCGAGGCGACGTCTGTATGCTTTTCCCCCAGTCTCTCTGCTCCCGGGAGTTCTGGACAAAGTCCGTCAGGAAGGGGTAAACCTGATATTGGTGGCTCCTTTCTGGCCAACAAGAATATGGTTTGCGGACCTAGTTTCGCTTCTTCACGGCTCTCCTCTGGAGCTTCCAGTCAGACAGGATCTCCTGTCCCAAGCGGACGGCATGGTTTTACATCCCCGTCCAGAAATGTGGAAACTGTGGGCCTGGCCCCTGAGGGGGCAAGGCTCATAGAATCTGGTCTCCCAACCGAGGTTGTGGAGACCATCCTTCAGTCCAGAGCTCCATCTACAAGGAAGCTTTATATGTATAAGTGGAAGGTTTTCGCTACATGGTGTAGCCATCATAGGGTGGACCCGGTCCACTCATCTGTCAGCTATGTGCTTCAATTCCTCCAAGAAAAGCTTTCAGAAGGCTTAACTCACTCCACATTAAAAGTGTATGTGGCTGCGATTTCAGCCTATCATGTTCCTATGGGTGGTGTCTCGGTAGGTCGAGACCCCTTAGTTGTTCGCTTCCTTCGTGGCGCACTGAGGCTCAGGCCTTCAGTACGCCCAAAATCTCTGACCTGGGACTTAGCCATCGTGTTACAAGGGTTGGCTGAGGCGCCCTTTGAACCTTTGGAAGATGTGTCAGATAAAATGCTCACATTGAAGACTGTGTTTTTACTGGCCATCTCATCCTTGAAAAGGATAGGTGACCTTCAAGCTCTTTCGGTTTCACCATCATGTTTAGAGTTTGCACCAGGGATGGTTAAGGCCTTTCTACATACAAGGCCTGGTTACATTCCTAAGGTCCCCACTAGGGTCCCAGGTCCTATCGTTCTGGAGGCTTTTTATCCCCCTCCGTTTACTGATCCGGATCAGGAAAAACTTAATCTGCTGTGTCCTGTGAGGGCGTTGGACGCTTATGTTCACAGAGCTGCCCTGTGGAGAAAATCAGACCAACTATTTGTATGTTATGGGTCCCCGAATCGAGGGGGCCCAGCGTCCAAGCAGAGGATGAGTAAATGGGTGGTTGAGGCCATCTCATTATCGTATAAAGCTCTGGGGCGTCCATGCCCCTTGGATGTTAGGGCACACTCAACTAGAGGTATGGCTGCTTCAAGAGCTCACATGTCAGGAGTTTCCTTGGCGGATATTTGTGGTGCTGCTGGATGGTCATCCCAGCACACCTTCATCAGATTTTATAATCTTAATGTGAGTAGTACTCCGGGTGCTTTGGTGTTACAAGATAGCAGCCAGGCACTCGGAGGCACGGCGTAGTGGGGACAGCGTTCCCATCACGTCATTGACGTAGCGTCGATAGTTCCCACGAAAGGGAACGTCTTGGGTTACGAGTGTAACCCTTGTTCCCTGAGTAAGGGAACGAGACGCTACGTCACGTTGCCGTACCTCCAGCATGCCTGGAGCGCTTACTTCAGACATATCACAGAAGCTAGCGTTCTTTGTTTCTGGGCATGCTTTATAGGTTCCGGTCCGCGACGTCGCCAGCCTCTGACGTCACGTTCTCTCATTGGTTGGATACAATAGTGCTTCACGAACACAAAAATGCAGAGGATTCCCATCACGTCATTGACGTAGCGTCTCGTTCCCTTACTCAGGGAACAAGGGTTACACTCGTAACCCAAGACGTTTTCTACCTACTGGTGATATATTTAATGAATTTAATAATAATCACCTGGTTACATGAATTTCATCTGGACTATAGTTACATCATAATGCAAATGCAATGTGACTAATCACTCTCGAGTATATTTTGGATATTTTAAAAACTAGTCCTAGGTTTTTCACCAGCAGGCTGTTTCATAAAACAAGATTAGAAAACAAGCCAGGCTTATTTTACTTAGTCAGACTTGTCAGCGAATTCTGTTTCATAAAACAAACTTAAATTAGTTCAAACTCAGTTACTCTGGCAACTTATGCTGGGAAACTAACCTGGTCCGGAGCAGGCTAACTGTAGCCTGCAGAAATGACATGTATGGATGTTGTCCACACTGGAACTACCCACTGTAGTCAAAGCACAATAAAGTCAGCTAGCCTACCATGCATAAGGCCCATATTTAATCTATACTCTGGTCTATATATATATATATATATATGGAATTCAGGTTGATTGGGACACTTTTTGCTATTGAAATGACTGGGAAAAAGTGTCCCAATCAACCTGAATTCCATATTTTATATATATATATATATATATATAATATATATATATATAATGTGTGTGTGTGTGTGTTCTTGTTTATATTACATCGTGGGGACCAATGGTTATTAGAAGAGCAGAAATTAAGATCACAAAATTAAAAAATAAAATAAATATGCACAAAAAAATTTTAATTGGTAAGATGAATCAAAATTCAGTAATTGTCCCAAAGTATATTGATTTACCCCATTACAATAGTCCATTTACAGTTCCAGTTACAGAACATCAACGCTGCGTAGTCGCTTTGGGAACGCCTCTGCGTGATTACGTCTTGAAGCACTCGTGAAATCAAACCAATAGTGTAGCGGGACGTCAGAGCGGGTGACGTCACGGACCAGGAAACTATAAAGCACCCCTGAGAACAAGGAACGCCAGCTTCTGCGTCTTCAGCAAAGCGCTCTGTGTTGTGTGTCTTATTTGGTGTTGTCTGTCATTATTTGCAGTAAAAAAAATATCTCTTCGTCCGAGGACAAGAGTGTTTTAGTCACCAAGCATATATATATATATATATATATATATATATATATATATATATATATATATATAATATATATATATATATAATTATTTTATATATTGCAAAGACACGATTATGGCGGAGAAAGACAAGCAGCAGTTTACGAAATGTGCTCCTCCCTGCCCTCGTTTCATCACGGGTGGGGATACACATGATATGTGCATTGCTTGTATGGGAGTGGAGCATGCACAGGCAGCTCTCGAGGGAGCTGTCTGCATGCTTTGTGAAAAACTAACGCTCCGTGTACTCCGATCGCGCCGCGCGTTCTTTGATAAAAAAGAGGACGCTGCGGCAAGTGTTCCCCAGGGCTCGGGTCCCGCTGCTGCCGAGGCACAGCGTAGACTTCATTCCTGGGGTTCACAAATGGATCTGGTGGAGGGGTTAGAGACGGGTCCTGCCCTATCTCGACCCTCACCTGCTAGATCTGCTGCCTCTTCTCTGGCCGCGGAAGCACGCGTAGCGTTTCTTCCCCCAGAGTGGAGGCACCGGAGCTTCGCTTATCTGTCTCCGAGGAGATGGAGGTAGCGAGCGCCGGCGCTGGAGATGAGGGCCCGCCACCCGCATCTCCAGCATATGAGGAGCTGTTAGAGGTTTTGACTCGGGCAGTGGATAAACTAAAAATCGAATGGCCGGAAGAAAGTTCTGAAGCGCGAGTTAAAAGCAAACTAGATGAGCGCTTTCTCCCTGCCCGAGCTCAACCTCATCCCCGGGGATTGCCAATTTTCCCAGATCTCCACACCGTGGTGTCAAGATTGTGGCAGAGTCCGGCACATTTCCGTGTTTATAACCCTACAACGTCTCTATACAGTAACATCATGGGGGGGAAAGAACACGGTTATACGGCGATGCCTCAGGTTGAAGAGACGCTCGCGAGCTATCTCTCGCCTGAGTCAGCATCGTCGTTAAAATCCCCGACTTTGCCCACCAGACTCCTGCGTACAACATCAGCATTGGTGGGCAGGGCTTATACCTCAGCGGGTCAGGCAGCAGCATGTCTGCATACTATGTCGGTCCTCCAGGCATACCAAGCTGACCTGCTGGGGGAGATAGACCAGAGTGGCGAGGCGTCCTTTGAATGTATTCAAGAGTTGAGAAAGGCGACTGACTTAGCTCTCCGGGCCACCAAGGAGACGGCAAAAACAATCGGCCGGTCTATGGCAGCCCTGGTGGCCACGGAGAGGCATTTATGGCTGAACTTGTCAGATATTAAAGAACGTGATAAGGCAGTTCTTCTCGATGCGCCAGTGTCTGTTCAGGGCCTCTTCGGCGACATCAGTCGTCGAGAGGTTCCAGGAGGCAAAACGTCAGTCTGCGGCCTTTCAAAAGTTCTTCCCTCGCCGCTCTGCTGGGGCTGCTGAGCGGGAGCAGCCTCAGGCGTCTACAAGCTCCTCATCTGCGCATAGGGCGCAGCAAAAACAAAGTGTTGCTACCCGTGCTCCCCCGAAAAGATCTTGGGGACCGGGTAGGACGGCACAAGCGAAGCCTTCCCGCGGTAAATCAGATCTGCGGGCTGTTATTATCGCCAAGAAGGCTGCGAAAAAGTCCTGACACGAGGGGTCCAGGACTTCTGAGGGCAGCCCCCTCCGGAGAGGGTCCAGAAAAATTTAAATCTATAAAGTTGACCCATCTTCGGTGCCCTCAGGGGCTATCCTGTTAACCCCGCCACCTCGTGTGTCGCGGGGCACAGCAGCCCCTCCCGATCCTCTGAGGGGGGTCGGTCAGCACCTGATTCGACTGTTCCCTGCCGGTGCGCCGCTTCAGGGCGTCGAGCCAAGTGCTCAAAAAACACCAGAGACCAGTCTCGAGAGACTGGTTCCCTTAGTAGAATATTTAGAAGAATGGAAAAGTCTTCCCAATATTTCTCAATGGGTGCTGCAAATGATAGAAAAGGGGTACAAAATACAATTCGGGTTTCGCCCGCCCCGGTTCAGCGGGGTCCTCAATACAGTAGTGGACCCCCAGCAGTCTCTGGTCATGGAACAGGAACTGATGACACTTTTGCAGAAGGGGGCTATAGAGAAGGTTCCTCCCGCCAGCATGCAGCCAGGGTTTTACAGCCGATACTTCATAGTTCCGAAGAAGGATGGAGGGTTGCGTCCTATTCTAGATTTACGCATGTTAAATCGTTCAGTGCAAAAGCTCAAGTTCAAGATGCTAACACTCAAACAGATCACTACACAGATCAGGTCCGAGGACTGGTTTGTGACAATAGATCTGAAAGACGCGTACTTTCATGTATCAATCCATCCTTCACATTGGAAGTTCCTCAGGTTTGCTTTCGGGGGCGAAGCTTATCAATACATGGTTCTTCCGTTTGGCCTATCTCTTTCACCCCGCACCTTCACGAAGTGTGTGGATGCAGCGCTGGCTCCTCTGAGACTCCAGGGCGTCTGCGTGCTGAATTATATCGACGATTGGTTGATTCTAGCTCAATCAGAGCAACAGGCAGTTCTACATCGAGATGTAGTTCTGTCCCACATGAAGAAGTTAGGGTTGAGACTCAATGCCAAGAAAAGTGTGCTTTTACCGGCTCAGACTACCAATTACCTAGGGGTAGTTTGGGATTCCACGTCGATGCAGGCACATTTGTCCCCTGCTCGGGTGAATTCCATTCTCTCAACCGTGAAAGGGGTGAAATTAGGCCAGTCACTCACTGTGAAGCAAATTCAGAGAATGTTGGGTCTGATGGCAGCGGCATCCAACGTGATACCATTTGGCCTGCTGCACATGAGACCCCTTCAGTGGTGGCTCAAAACCAGGGGGTTTACTCCAAGGGGAAACCCTTTTCGCACAATCAAGGTCACGCGGCGATGCCTTTGTGCCCTGGCGGTGTGGAAAAAGCCCTGGTTTCTATCCCAAGGTCTTGTGCTAGGAGCTCCTTGTCGTCGCAAAATGCTAACGACGGATGCTTCTCTCACAGGGTGGGGAGCGATCATGAGTGGTCGCTCAGCTCAGGGTCTTTGGGAGGACCATCATCGATCCCGGCATATAAATCAGCTGGAGATGATGGCGGTATTTCGAGCACTCAAATACTTCCTCCCAGACCTCAGGGGCCATCACGTGTTAGTTCAGTCAGACAACATGTCAGTGGTCTCTTATATCAACCATCAGGGGGGTCTGAGGTCTCGCCAGTTGTGCAAGTTAACTCATCAGATCCTCCTGTGGTCCCAGGGCAAGCTTCTCTCGCTGAGAGCAGCTTATATCCCGGGACATCAAAATGTGGGAGCAGATATCCTGTCGAGGCAGGGGCCGAGGCCCGGGGAATGGAGGCTCCATCCAGAAGCGGTGGAACTGATTTGGAAAAAGTTCGGCCATGCAAAAGTCGATCTATTTGCCTCGAAAGAGACGTCTCACTGCCTGTTGTGGTTTTCTCTGACCCATCCAGCCCCTCTGGGGTTGGATGCTATGGTAAAGACGTGGCCGAGGCTACGTCTGTATGCATTTCCCCCGATCGCTCTGTTCCCCGGAGTTCTGGAGAGGGTTCGCCGGGATGGGGTCCGTCTAATATTGGTAGCCCCGTTCTGGCCGGCCTGAGTATGGTTCACGGATCTAGTATCCCTCTTAGAAGACTCCCCCATGGAGATTCCTGTCAGACAAGACCTCTTGTCTCAGTTGGGTGGCGCAATAGTTCACCCGCACCCAGAAATATGGAAACTGTTTCTGAGGGGGCAGAGCTCGTAGAATCTGGTCTCTAAACTGAGGTTGTAGAGACCATTCTCCACTCCAGAGCTCCAACCACGAGAAAACTGTACGCATATAAGTGGAAACTGTTTGCTACTTGGTGTAGCCACTCTCAGGTGGATCCGGTCCACTCTTCTATCAGTCAAGTACTGCAATTTCTCCAAGACAAGTTCTCGGAGGGTTTAACTCCTTCTACATTGAAGGTTTATATAGCCGCTATTTCCGCTTATCACTCTAAAATAGAGGGTCTTTCGGTTGGTAAAAACCCTTTAGTTGTACGTTTTCTCCGTGGCACCCGGAGGCTGAGGCCTGTTGTACTCACACAAATATGCCTTCCTGGGACTTAGCCATTGTGTTGGAAGGGTTAGCTGCGGCTCCCTTTGAACCTCTAGAGGAAGCATCTGAGAAGATCCTTACCCTCAAAACCTTATTTCTTCTGGCCATAACATCCCTCAAAAGAATCGGCGACTTACAAGCACTATCGGTTGCACCTTCATGTTTGGACTTTGCACCTGGTATGGTCAAAGCCTTTCTACATCCTAGACCTGGATATGTTCCTAAGGTCCCTACCAATGTCCCAGGGCCTATTGTGCTGCAGGCCTTCTGTCCTCCACCTTTTACAAATCCGGATCAGGAGAAACTGAATCTGCTCTGCCCGGTGAGGGCTTTAGACGCGTATGTCCACAGAGCTGCCCTGTGGCGAAAGACTGAACAACTGTTTGTGTGTTACGGTTCTCCTAATAAGGGAGGCCCTGCGTCTAAGCAGAGAATGAGTAAGTGGGTGGTCGAGGCCATCTCTCTTGCTTACAAATCGACCGGACAGCCCTCTCCTTTAGCTGTCCGGGCGCATTCTACCAGGGGTATGGCTGCCTCAAAGGCTTTGATGTCGGGGGTTCCCCTCCAAGACATATGTGATGCTGCTGGGTGGTCTTCCCAGCATACCTTTGTCAGGTTTTATAACCTCGATTTGGGCTCCACTCCAGGGTCCTCAGTCCTGTCATCCTGAAATAATAACACAACAGGCATTTGGTTTTATGGCCTAGTTGGGATAGCGTTCCCAAAGCGACTACGCAGCGTCAATGTTCCCATGAAAGGGAACGTCTCGGGTTACGTCTGTAACCCTGGTTCCCTGAATAAGGGAACGAGACGCTGCGTAGCTTAGCCATACTCCCTGCACGCCTGTGAGCATTATATCAGAAGCTGGCGTTCCTTGTTCTCAGGGGTGCTTTATAGTTTCCTGGTCCGTGACGTCACCCACTCTGACGTCCCGCTACACTATTGGTTTGATTTCACGAGTGCTTCAAGACGTAATCACGCAGAGGCGTTCCCAAAGCGACTACGCAGCGTCTCGTTCCCTTATTCAGGGAACCAGGGTTACAGACGTAACCCGAGACGTTACTATCATAAAAACATACACTTACTTGTAGGTTTAAACTTGTACATAAGGCACATTTAATGTCCAACATCAAATATTTTAGCGAAATGTACATTTTAGAATTATTGCTTCTATGGCATTCCGTCTGTTTAGCGCGCATGTGCGCAGCAGCGCTCGTTCACTGAAGTTTAGCCGCAAAATGGAAATATTTCCATTACTTTCTAACATTTACAGATGGAGAATAAACTTGTGAAAAGTAAGTTCTGCACTAAGGAAAACACCATGTCTCAAACGCATAAAATAATACAAAATGTATGCCCTTTCCTGTGGTGGATCGATTTGATCCATGATCGACCTCTAGGGCTGCTTAAAAAAACCGTGCACGCGAAATTATCTTGACTAGGTGAACCTGGATCGAATTAGCGGGACTGCGTGAACTTCAATTACCTTTTATGAAACCGTTTTAGCCCAAACTCATTTGTTAGGTTAATTCAAGTCAGGTTTTGGAGTTTAATCCTCGCTTTTCTTAGCATCTTTTATGAAACAGCCCTCCGATCAGAACCAAACCAGTGCACAAAGATTCTCTGGAGTCTGATTGTCAATAATTATCCAAAAAAGTAATAATTTTGATTCACGCCCTCAACAGGATTCCGAAAAGTTCTAAGTGGGCTTGGCCACTTTTACTAAAATGCTATCACACTTGAACGAAATGAGACCGTGGCGACCAGGGCTGGCGAGAGCCGCGAGGGAACGGCGCGAGGCCGGTGGCGCGAGAGTTAATGAGCCCCACCTGGGAGGCGCACCGGCCTTGAGTCTCTCACAGAGGAGCTCCGGGAGCATAAAAGGAGGAGCGATGACAGTGAAGGACGAGAGAGGAACAGGCCTGGATATTATTTTATGTTTTATTATGATTGTGTGGCCGGCAGACGTCCGCGAGGGTCTGCCGGCATTACTTTTGTTTTGTATTTGTTTATTGTGGAATAGATCCTTTTACTGTTTGTACACAATGATGACGTAGCAATGTATGCGCGCGCATTTTGGCAAAAGAAGTGGTGTTGTTCCCCATAGGTTCTAACGTGTTAGCAACTCCGAAATTGATATATATATATATATATATATATATATATATATATATATATATATATATATATATATATATATATATATATATATATATATATATATATATATATATATATATCTACAGCTTCGCGAGCGTATTAAGCAACACAGACAGATAAAGTTATTTTAAAAGTTGACTTTATCAAATGGTATCCGGCTATCAGATCTGTGTAGTTGAGTGGATAGAAGACGTTAGCAGATGGCCAAATACAGTGGCCAGATATACATACATAAACCAGGGCTCTCAAGTTTTAAAGACAGGCAAGAATAACAAATATCCAACAACATGACATGAGTTTTAAAGTGACCAATAACATCGACGATGTAATACACTATAATTTATTTAGTGCTAATAAAATTATTAAGCCTATTTGGAGAGAGATGTTTAATGTGACAAAATGTCAGTCATCGTGTGATAACGAAAATATAACTAGGACTAGACTACTAAGCAGGTGTTTTCAGTGAACAGGCTGTAAAACTGTTGACTTAGTTCAGACACTCATGAAAAACTGATGCTGATTATCTGGGAAACATTCTCAGTCAAGTTGTCATTGTTTATGTCAAACAAGCTGTGAATTTGTTGTAACATTAAAATAGGAGATCATGGTTTACTCTGTGCTCAAAGTGATGCTCAGAGCTGTTTTCCTCTGTGGGTGAACGAGGATGATGGTGAACAAAGCCAGGATATGCTTTTTTTTCATTGGTTGTTGCGTTAAATCTTATCCAGATACAATAGTGCTATTTTCTGATTGGCTACTGTGTAGCCTCTTTCTTTTTTTGATTGGCTGATAAGTGGCAGGCTACTCAAGGGGAGACGCGCTTGATTCCTGCCCGGCGTAGCGGCATATTATATATATGAAAAATAGTTTTTCTGTGTGAGAAATACAATGTGTGGCGGGAGTGCGTGACAAAAGACCGAAATGAGTGACTATCACGCTCAGTGCGTTACACTTGAGAGCCCTGAAAAACTTTCAGAGTTGCTAACACGTTAAAACCAATAGGCAACAACACCACTTCCATTGCCAAAATGCGCACGCAACTGTTTGATCACGTGGGCTGTAAAAGGGTCTATTAAAGTTTTGTTGAATGTTCGCCAGTTCCCGCCTCCTTCTTCCCATAAATACGAACTGTGTTACAGAGATAAAAACACAAAAACTGCTATAGCTAGTAATGGGACGGTTGATACCAGGGCCCCAATGCTCCAACGCAGTTTTCAAAGCACTATTGTATCACACACTGTACTGATGCTTGTATCGAAATTACAATACCACGTGATTGATGACGTTTGAAGCTTCGAACATCATGCAGTATTGGAAAGTCGAGACAGCTGGTTTGAAAAAATTGGCGGTTCACCTGATGCATAAAAGGAAAATGAATTAAATGTTTTATGATTTAGGTTTTATGATTGGTCTAAGAGACCCTGAACAGAATATAAGGGTTAACCAGCTCATCCAAAAAAATTCAACTACTCATGTCAGTTATGATCACATCATTGTATATTTTATATTATTGATCAATATGATGTGTATCCATTGACTAGGCTAAACATGACACGAGTGGTGGTCTCATTGTCACAAATTAATTTAGATGAGATTAGATCAGATTAGATAGAACTGATCCAAGACAAGAGTGATTCCGTATGTCACGGACTTCCAAAGCTTTGGTCACATGCTTTTTCAAACCGTAGATCTGCTCCGCGATGATCTGTTGGATATGGTGGAGAAAGCTTTGAGTAATGAACTGTTTTTCGGCACAATTTGATGAAAGCCTCAAATGCTTCAGAAAGCCTCGGTTTCCCATCACTAGCTATAGCTATGCAACAGTCAGTCTGATTGACTTGAAAACTGGCATGTGGTGTCTTGGTCCAAGGTGCCGTGATTGTCTATGAGGACATCTGCGTATATTGAAAAACACGGCCGCTGTTGGCCAATGAATTTTGAGCATCTATTGGACAAGGTTAATGGAGGCTGACTGGAATTAAACTCTCTGGACCTTTTTTACTCACAGCCCTCACAGAAAGAAATCTGCCACCGGGGGAGGCAGTATTGCATTTTCAGGAGTGATTTTCACACATGCACACGATATTCATACCATCCTCATTCTGAACAACTTTGCCTCTAGGACCACTGCTGTCAATCGAATCGTTTGTAAAATATTGGAGATTATTTGAAAAACCTACTTTTGCAAACTAGTCCTAGGTTTTTACTCAACCTCGATAAAACCACTGCAGCACAATTCTCTGGACTCCCTAGGTCAATGATTATCAAAAAAAAAAAATAGAAAATGGTCAAGTGTACCCAAAAGAATATCAATCCTAAACAAAAACTCAGAACTTTGTGACATTAGATGAGTACATGCGACACAATTCTAAACAAACAAACTTTAATGGCGATTGGGCCATAGGTGGGGCTATAACTATTAGATATAAAATGCCATTTCTATGGCAAATCACATGAAATGGCTGAAAATTGGCCCTTTTCATGTCTGATTCAGGTAAAACTTCATGAAAGTAGGTGAGCACATGCAACACATGATTCTAAAGAAGCATGCAAACTTCTTTGGAGATTGGGCAACAGGTGGCGCTATAACAGTTAAAAACCTTTTAAAAGAGTACTTGTATACTTCAAAACAAATATACTTAAGTGCTAACTGAATAGGCCTAGTGTTTTCAGACACTTAATTATCGCATGTTAATAACTGATTGTTAATTGCACTGAAATATATTACAATTTAAGTTTATAATAAATGCATCTGAACTTTAGATTCTGACCCACTTAAGTAGGACTTAAATACATCTTTATATGCAATTTCATAATTACTTTTATTGTCTTTGAATACCGACAAGTCTGTAAATGTAATAAAAAACTACAGTCTAAATTATAATCAAGTGATTTACATGTGCTTTTGAAGTATACTGCAAATCCACATTCAATACAATTAAGCACACTTTTTTTTCCCCCACAAGGGACAGTCTAAACCTAGATTGGAGTTGTATTGTGACATCAATACAAAAATTTCACACGGACAGTTCTAAAATGTGGTCTCTTACATTCACTCTAGGCTGATCAATTCCCTCTAAAGCTTGTCAAATCTACTCTAAATGTCTAACATTTTCAGTGAGGTTGTCGGTGCACCTCCTGGAGCTGCGTTCAAGGTAAACTATTCACACACAGTTGTCTACTCATCCTCACCACAGGTTAAAGACCTAAACTGAGTGAGATCACTGTCAAAGAATGAGAGAACACACATACCACTACTGCTGCTCTCTGTAACATATTGTTCCTGGCTGCCACATACGGACAGTCAGATGTCTCTTGGTTCATTAACTGTTAACTCAAAATTAAAGTAAAATTAAATAATAATTAGAACTACAAGCATGATTACAGATTTGCATGACATTTCTCTGTCAGGAAAACAGCCTCATGTGAAATTAAGTTCAAATCAATCCCAACATAATGAAACAATTCACATCAGGGCGTTAAAAAAGTCTTGCATCATGCAGAAGCCATTTTGAAAACTAAATTCTTCAGTAGCTTGAACTACTGTACCTTTAGTAGCAAAACTGTTTAAAAATAAATATTTTGTATGAAATTATCTACGACAATCTCATGGAAAATTCCTAACTATTTTATCCCTTAAATAGTGAATTGTCTAGTGTCCTTGGGATCTTCAGCTTTGGCAATCAAACAGATGACATCACATTTGTCTCTTGCGTACTTTACAATAAGGAGGGAGTTCATGGGTGACTTGATGACAGCAAGGTCTTCTGGTCTTTTGGCAGCAAAACAAGGCTAAATCATCACTCCTCCATGTTTGACAGTAGGTTTGAGGTGTTTGTGGAGAAATATTGTGAGTTTAATAACTACTCCAGTCTGTTCTAATGACATTATTCTACAAATATTGTGGCTTATTCAAATTTAGCTTTGCAAGCACAAACAAGAGCTGCCAGAGAACAGGCTTTATCCTACATACCTGTCCTATCCATACAGACTTTACTGGATTGTACTGTCAAAACTTTAACATCTAACATACACTACAACAATAAATCTTCGGCCCAAATCAAGTTGTAATTTGTTTACTCACTATAGCTGCTGAACGAAGGGAAAGGGAGTTAACCCCGAAGTTTAAATAGAAAGCTTCTTCGGTCCTGGGGCAGTGAAAAGTCTCCCGTCATCTCCAACCATGGTCAGGGACAGAGCAGGAATGGTTAACATGTTCAAAAGTTTAAGGGTCGATTATTTATTTTTTATTTTTTTTAACTAAGTCTCCTATGACTACCAAGTCTGCATTTACTTGATCAAAAATACAGTAAAAACAGTAATATTGTTAAATATTATTACAATTTAAAATAACTATTTTCTATTTCAATACATTTTAAAATATCATTTATTCCTGTGATGAAAAAGCTGAATTTTCAGCATCATTACTCCAGTCTTCAGTAGCTATGTTTCCATTAAAATTTGTAACTGTAACTTGTGCGCAAAATTGGAATGGCGCATAAAACATTTGCGAATAAAGCAGTGTTTCCATCCCGTGTGTTCAAGAGAACAAAACTGTCAGTTCCCAGGAAATTGGTGCCAAATATCTGTAATAAAAATGTAAATTGCTGCAATCAGTGAAGACACTGAATGACTTTCGTCTCATAGCATGCAGATGAAACACAATAAATGGTGTCATGTTATCTTGCTTGTTCGGATGCTGGTGTTTGGGAATGCAATCATGATGTGAGACACTTCTGGGAGGGAATTAAACCAAATCACTCTGATGACAAACTTTGGCTCAGGTGTTTCAGAACCAAAGGCCTCACTTATAAAATGTTGCGTAGAAAACATCTTACATTTGATCTTACGATAATTTCTCAAATGTGCGTACATGTGATTCAGAGAACAAACGATAAAAACCATGCATACAGATGTGAATTTGATTTGAAATCGCAAATGATTTCGAAATTGTGCGCAGCTAAATGGTTTCAGATCACCGCCTTTTTGGGGCGCCTGATTAATGTCATTAACATATAAAAGAGAACCAGTCAGCATCCAAATCCTTTACTTGAGAACAGCGAGGGGCAAGAATGGCGTACATTTCCAAATACATGACTCTCTGCCACAAGGAAAAGTGTGTACGTCTGCTTAGAACCTGGCATGACGCTATGCACTTTTCCACATCAAAGACTGTTTTTATAAATATGAAAATTGGTGTGGATTTTTGGTTACGCACACTCTAAGATCAAATCTGTGCGTATGCTCGTTTTATAAATTAGGCCCCACCAAACCAAATTTTTATATGCTGTGCAATGAAACTGATAGTCCAGTTATCCATTGAGTGCATATGTTTTTAAGCACATTTTTAGAATTTATGCGCATCTTGGCGTTTCCATCCAACATTTTCTTATGCGATATCCCAAAATGCACATAAAAATAAGTGGATGGAAACATAGCTACTGTCACATGATCCTTCAGTACAGTACAATACAGTACAATTGTGTAATTTTGACTAATCAAGGAGTGAATGCTTTTGACAGGACATTACTTTTGTAAATCATCCAGAAGAATGCAGAAAATAAAGAAAGATGGGCTTCAAATTATTCAGAAACGGCTTTAGAATTCTCCTCGGATTAATGTCGACAACAACAACTGCCTGTCTTGGTGATGTATCCAAATTTGTGTTGTTCTGATTCCTGACAGGGGGGC
This sequence comes from Chanodichthys erythropterus, assembly GCF_024489055.1. NCBI lineage: Eukaryota > Metazoa > Chordata > Actinopteri > Cypriniformes > Xenocyprididae > Chanodichthys > Chanodichthys erythropterus. Next base: position 45,447,677 of record NC_090234.1, on the reverse strand, counting down.
TAGGGAACAGAATGAGGCACAGTCATGGTTTCAGCATTTTGGCTTCCTTTGCTTTTGGATAAATAATAACAGCAAAATCTGTTTTGTGTTATCGGAGACTATAGAGTTTTATAATTATAGAATCTGGTGAAGACTGTTGAAAAAAATGCTGCATTGTCGGTTCACATGACGTTACCTCTAGAGACAACAAACAGTTGAAGATGAGGGTTAAACATGCCCTGTGTGGTGTGTGGTTCTGCCTCAGGTAAAGCAATGTAATCAGACTCAAAAAAATGCTCTATCCTGTCAGAAAACACACACTGGTGATGAGGCGTCTTGTTAAACGTAATTCCAGCCAGCTGCACAAACACTTTGTATAGATTTGTCTACACATAACAAGAGGAAACAATTGTGTTCATTGTTTCACTCACAGGACTCTGAACAAACACAGATAAGATATAAAAGAGCCTGTCACTGTCCTCTGATCACACCAGCTCTAAAACACAAAATAGCCAGCAAAACAAGAGCACCTAACCTGCATAGGACCATTTAAAGCACTGAATCTAACACATCTGGAGGGTGAAGACAGAGGAAGGGAGGGGAACCTATAAAAAAAAAAAAAAAAAACCCTGATCATACCAGTCATAGTTCAGAAAAAAAACCCTGTGAATCAGCATGAAGAGGCTATGGAAAGTAGACCTCACCCTTCATATATAATAAACTTAATAAAGGGCAAAAGTCTATTCATTAACCTCGCACAACCCTGGCTTCATCCATTCTCATGGGCATTGTTTACTGTACACCATGCATTCACTGGGACACTTTCCTGTTCTGGGAATTTAACCACAGCATTTGGATCAAAGAGATCAGACCGGAATAAATGTCACATTAATGTTGATTAAGAGTAATTATATGCTTGATGATGTGGAATTGGAAACTTTCCCTCATGAAACACTCTTACAGTATACTGTGTTTATGGACATCCTCATATTTCATGTGTTCATCAAAACACATGTATTTGTTGTGTCCTAAAAATGCACTAGTCATATTGTTATTGCATGAAATATTATCAAAGCAAGCATGAGTGTGCTGGAGCTTTTCTTCATCGTATTTGCTCGATGCCTTTTAATGATTTTTAGTGGATGTATGAAGTGGATTTACTTTGAAACAATTTTCACTCAGAAATGACAAGTAAATTTCACTAATAGTTTACAAAGAATAACACATTGAATTAAATGTGACATTTTGAAGTAGAAAGACTTCAAAAGTATTTTCTTGTAAAACATTAGCTTAAATTTACAACTTCGAAAAATCTTTTTTTTTTTTTTTTGTCTTTTTCTACAGTGTGACCAAAGATGTAGAGATTCACATCAATTATAGTCATGATCCACTAACACTGAAAGTGTGTTCATTCATGCAATGACAGTTGACATTTTTTGACAGTGTGACTTAGGGTGTGTTCCCACTTGTAGTTCACTTTGCTTGGTTAATTTGGTCTGGAGTCTCCGGACCAAAAAACCAAACAATCAAACATTTACATAGGCATTTTTAACACTGAACCTAAAGGCATAAGGATACATTCACAACCTGATTGGTCGGCTTTAAAGACTAAACCCCAGTTTCACAGATAAGACTTGAGCTAGTCCTAGACTTGCACTTACATATCTTAAAATGTCAGTGTCATTGTTTTGTCTCAAGATGCACACCAGAAATGTTTTATTCAAGGGTACGTTTATAAAAGTTACTTAAATTTCCTAATTGAACTTAGGCCTAATCCTAATCTCTAAGCCCTGTCTATGAAAGCGGGCCTCTATATTTTACTATATATTTTATGACAGAACTTACCGAACATCCGAAACAATGCTGTGTGCTGGGCTATATGCGCTTGTTGGATGTGCCTAGCCTATGATGGTATTTTAAAATCGTGAAGAGCTTATAAAATGAGTCAAAACAGCGGCAGGAATCGCTCCGTCACACACACATACAAAGATCTGCTGTTAGGAGACGCGGTTTAGATGCCTGTACTGAACTGTATTGGGCAATATTGCGACTATGATGAGAAAAAAAACAGGTATGCTTGAGCATTCTGTCCTTTTTAGGGTTGCATCTTGTGATATCATGTCCTGTTATGGGTTCATTTAGATGTCCTTGGTCTGTGCTGCTTTCAAATTTCAGTTGAAACGCACCAGAGTATGTTTGGAAGCGAATCTTTTCAGGGACTCTCGGGCTGCTTTTTTGGTGTGCACTCTGTGTTCTACATGTGAACGCCAACTCATTATCGAGCTCCTGCGCCAGCATCACACACATGCGTTGTGCAGCGTTGGCCAACACTGAGCCGGCATTCGGACGTAAACACGGCCGTCTGCACTGCGTTCACTACGTCAACTGCATATGACAATGGCTCAAATTGTTAAATAAAGTTATTTTTGTTTTGTTTTTTTTGCGCACAAAAAGCATTCTCGTGGCTTCATAACACTAAGAACCACTGTAGTCACATGGACTATTTTAACAATGCCTTTAATACCTTTCTGGACCTCAAAAAGTACAATTCTGTTGCTGCCTATGTGTGGTTCAGATACCCTCGGATTTCATCAAAAATATCTTAATTTGTGTTCCGAAGATGAACGAATGACTTATGGGTTTGAGACGACATGATGGTGAGTACTTAATGACAGAAATCAAATTTTTGGGTGAACAAACCCTTTATATAACACAAATATGCTTTGTGTATTTAATCAGGCTTATTCATTGCCAAAATTAGAACTTATAAATAGGAGTTTTTTGTTATTAAAACAAGCAAGTCCTGCCCAGGCAAGACAAAGTAATGGAACACATTACTTTCAAAGAAAAGTAGCTAAGTAGAGCAATTAGTTACTTTTTTAGGGAGCAACGCAATATTGTATTGCATTACTTATAAAACTTAACATAACTTTCCCCAACACTGCTTTTGGGAACACAGTTAAACATATACTGCATATTTTACATATAACTGGTCCACAGCCTAACCATTTCACCTTGTAATACAGAAGAACTTTTATAAAACAAAGAACTCTTTGCTTCTGTAATAAACTTGATTAGAGAAAGTTCTCACTCTTCAAGTGCATCAGAGCTATTTGAACAAATAGCTGACTGTGAGATTAACATTTCTTACAGATGAACTCAAACTGCTTAAACATCTTCCCATATTAACCTGAAGACATAAAGAGTCAAAGCAAACTCACCCAGACAGCCGAGTTGAACTCTGGAGAGATTAGTGTCCGTCTGCAGCGCGTCTGTCATTCAGCAGGACACAGTGCAGAGAGCGCGTCCAGACCTGCTGTCCTGACTCCGCTCTTAAAGTGTTTTCCCTGTCGGCACCGAACTTGCTGGCATGGATCCTAACATCACAGGCTGAGAGTTCCTCATTGGTCGCGGGGTTATAGGAGTTGAAGGGGGAGGACTGAACACTGCACAGACTAAAAATGTGTGCCTTACTGATTTCTGTTTTCCTTTAAAGCCAGAGGATTGCAAATACAGTACATGCTTTCCATTGGTTATGCAATATTTTTACCTAAGGATTCTTTTTGATATGTGTATATAGCATAAAAGAGTTTGGTATTATACGATCTCTCTCTCTCTCTTTCTAGCTATCTATCTATACACTATATATTTATACTTGTTAATACATTACCAAAAGTTTGGGGTCAGAAAGACTTTTTATTATTGAAAGAAATTAATACTTTTAATCAGCATGGATCCGTTTAATTGATCAAAAGTGATAGTAAGGACTTTTACATTAAAATTTCTATTTCAAATAAATGTTGTTATTTGTACTTTTTATTGATCAAAGAAACATCATAAAAATGTATCCCAGTTTCCATAAAAATATTAAGCAGCACAATTTTCAACAATTTTAAAAATCAAAAATGTTTCTTGAGCAGCAAATCAGCATATCAGAATGAAGGATTAAGTGAAACTAAAGACTGGAGTAATGATACTGAAAATTCAGCTTTTCCATTAAAGGAATACATTAAATTTTAAAATATATTAAATTAGAAAAATATTATTTCACATAATTACTGATTTTAATGTATTTTGATCAAATAAATGCATTGATTCAATGATTTTTGAAGTTTGTACATATGTACCACTTTTTTTGAGGCATTATTAGACCCCATTCTTGAAAGATGTGTGAAATCCAGAGAAAATTAATCTAATCTGTCAACAGTATGTTGACACATATTAAGACAGAAAGTGAAAGCAAGGCTGCTGGACACATGACCAAATATACAAGGGTATTGCACATGTTCCAGAAAAAGCTCATAAAGATGGATGCATGGCAAGTATTTAACAACTGGCCTAAACCAGCTGGTCACTACACCAATCCAACATCTGGCTCTGCACCAATGACACTGATTGGCTACCAGACTTTCAACCAAGCATAAACCAAGTCCTGCTGCATTGGAAAAGACTTTGAAAGAAATATTACTGTGTGAGAACATATCTTGGATCTGATGTAGCAGTAGAGAAAATGCCTGACTATAGATTGCCTGTAACATGTGGAATGGCCATCTTGTGTATGTTTGGGTTTGTGTATGGATTTTGAGTTAGATTCTGAATACAGAAAACACCTGCTGAAGTCTCCTGTGTCAGTGAAGAAAGCAGGAGGGCTTTTTAACATCAACGACAGTCCTTCCTGTCAACGCACAACCGGTGCAAAAAACAGAAGTGACTGTGTGTCATTGAAAATAACACTCTGAACAACATCTTCAAAAAAAAAAAAAAAAATCAGTATACAAATTGATAAAACAGATATGTGTTGGAGTGGAGCAGTTAGCCATTTAGCTATTAGCCATTTATATTCAAAAATTATTAGATTAGATTATTAGATAGCATGTGCATCCGCAAGCATAATGTGGAGACATTCCTACTGATCATATGATCTACAGTGAAACTATGAGGCACTTGAGAATCTTTACTGAGAAAAACTGTTGCGCCATCTAGAGGATCTGTAGAAATATTGGTATTCAAAGAAGGAGCACCACAATGAAGAACCTAAAATGCCTCAAAAAAGTGATTTCACCAAATTCTCCTTTTAAAGCTTGTAGTATATGTTGCTTGTAGTATACGTTACTTGGGCGTTTATTGTAAACATCAAATGTGTGGTTCTTATCTGTTAAATTGTTCCAGTAAGAGGAGGTTCCCGGTGCATCGCCTGCACTTCGAGAGACACAAAGCACCCACAGGAAATATGAAGTAAACACTCTCTGGAAGCACTGCCCTAAACCCTAGACAAAACATCTGCCTGAAAGACAGAGAAAGAGATGGACTGATACAGGATTATACAGCATTTTAGAACATTCAGGACAGTACACTCAAAAAAAATATAAAAATAAAATAAATATATATATATATATATATATATATATATATATATATATATGTTCATGACTATGTTTCTTAACATACTTAAGAAGGGTAAGGGTACCTATTAAGCCCACCAAAATCTAAGTTTAGGAGGTTTTTTTAGTTTTTTTTTTATAGATATTGACATGGTTTATAAGAAAATGTTCAAATATTAAAATGCAAGATTTATCTCTCATTTGAAAATGTATTAATTGGTTGATGTACATTATAGAATATAAAATTAAGATGTTTTGTGAATAAAGTCAGAAGTCTGACATGGGCTTAATTGGTACTTTGACAACATTTAAGCCCGCATGTGTACCCCATAAGCCCACATCATGATTGATTCACTATCTATAAAAATGTATTGATTTTAAATAAGTATAACATCAATATATATATCTAAACTACGACATATGCTCTCAATAGCAAATGTGGAACAGTTACTTCATGTGTTCATGACTTCAAGGCTAGACTACTGTAACGCTCTTCTGGGTGGTTGTTCTGTTCACCTGTTAAACAAACTACAGCTGGTCCAAAACACAGAAGCTAGAGTTCTTGCTAGAACCAGAAAGTATGACCATATTAGCCCGGTTCTGTCAACACTGCATTGTCTCCCTATTAAACATCGTATAGATTTTAAAATCTTGCTACTTACTTATAAAGCTCTAAATGGTTTAGCTCCCAAGTACCTGAGCGAGCTCTTGATGCATTATAGTCATTCACATCTATTGCGATCTCAGAATTCAGGCCAGTTGATAATACCCAGAATATCAAAATCAACTGCAGGGGATAGATCCTTTTCCTATTTAGCACCTAAACTCTGTAACAGTCTTCCTATCGCTGTTCGTGAAGCAGACACACTCTGTCAGTTTAAATCTAGACTAAAAACACATGTGTTTAAACTTGCATACACATAACACATTATCTACTTCTATAATTCAAATCATGTAAATTGTTAGGCTGCATAGATTAGGTGACTAGAACACTTCCTATAACACCTGATGCATTAGCTACATCATAAGAAGAATGTCGTCTATGCTAAGATTAGTCTCTCTGTGTTTATCCCGAGGTTTGCCGCAGCCTGCCAGATCCAGGCTGTATCTAGATGAGTTGAAGGACCTGCATCTAGACACAACGAAAATGCAGCCCTGAAGTGTCAAGTAAACTATCCCCTGTGAAGGCCTTCCCTTTCCTTTCCCTATGTATAGATAAAATGTTATCAAATTATTCCAATTCACATAGATCAAACACGCAAACCTATAGATGTAAATGAACGGCAAGAATGCATTAAAGGTCGGTGGTCTGGAAGCCAGTGGTCTGGCCTGCGGTCTGGAGCCTTAAGTCGGCTTGACACTGGAGTTGTGGCAGGAGTCAATCTGGAAGTTTGACCCGATGTATCTCAGGAGAGACACCCTACGCCAGGATTATGGAGCCTTAAGTCAGCTTGACTATGGAGTTATGCCTGGTCAAATGTGGAACATTGACCGGGTGTATCTCAAGAAGGAAGCCAAGCTGGCGCTCCAGACTCTGGAGTTAGGGGGGTCTCCTAGTGGGTTGGCTTGGTTCCCGAGTTATGAAAAATTCCTGAGGAAGTGAAAATTCCAAAATTCTACTCCTGGCATAGGGTACCCACTGTGAGACCTCTGGACCCCCAACTGGGATTGGGTCCTGAGTTATGCCCAATCGAAGCTGGACAGGAAGTGGTAATATCTTGGAACCAGATGGTTCCAGGGGGTTGGGACTTTTGGGAAAGTTAGGGTCCCTCTGGGACCTCTCCATGCCCAGAGTTTCGAGCCTTAACTCGGCTTGGATCTCAAGTTATGCCTAGTTATACATAAGAAACTTTAGGACAAAATGGGTTCTATCTCAACTGAATTAATGTGTGTAATTTGTAGGCCTATCTAAATATAGTTAAGGTAGATTGAGTAAATTAAGATCGGTTTATTTAGGTAAATTAAGGTAGTAAGTAAGGTAAGGTAGGGTAAAAGGTTAGTAATGTAAAAGCATGCAAAGAAATGTTTATGATTTAACATTTTCACTCAGAAAATTGATCGAGCTTAAATGGTTCCACAGTGACTAATGGTGAAAAAAATGTAAAAATGGAAGATTTACAAAGACACATATAATGAGGACTAAGTATCATAGTAATTTTCATTGTGCCCACATTGAGAAATGTTAATATTTATTCATTCAAGGTTAGCTTGTTGGCTATAGTATGCATGTGTTTTGTGGTGCTGTACCATTTAAGCCCATCTTTTTATTTTCTCCAAAAAAAATAAATGAAATAAAAAAATTTAAAATTTAATTTATGAAAATAATTTGCTCTACAAAACAATTTATGATGTATTTATTTGTAAATTAATGTAAAATTAATCAAAAAGCATTTATTTTTTGTAGTTCACATGCTTAATTTTTTGGCAGTATCTTTCAGTAATGGTTTGACCTTGAGATTAGCTTTGTGTGCAAGCTAATAAAAATTATCTTTCCATTTAAAGGAATATTATATGAAAATGATAAGGTAGGCTACTATTTGTTCATATACAAAAAAACAAAACAATACATTTATCTCTTAGTTTACATAATATCAATGTACTTTCCAAAGAAATGGCTGAAAATTGCAGAAATGTGTTGATATCTAAAGGGTCCTGAAACCAATGGTTTTGGGTGTCTTTTGGGTGTCTCAGCATGCACATGAAAGGGGCTAACTCAACATTGCCAAATGTGATTGGTATGCAATAAAAATGTCAGGGAAGTAACAATCACTAGATTGGTTCAAACAATGAGCTTTTTTTAATATAATAATAAAATATGATCTGATCTTTTTTTAAATTTTATTTTACATTTATAAAAAAGTGCACTTTGTAATAATGTACAATTAAAAGTAGCCTATTACTTTTAAAATAATAGTGACATAGTTCAAAGAAGTAAATTTATGTGTTGACTAACATAGGCCTACTAAAGCTGTTGATATGTAAGGGATAATTGACGATGGACCGTTGAATTATTACAAAAATAATGCACCTCGGGTCGGGTGTCAATTATTATGCTTATACTACGGTTACCACACCTCAAAATATTGTTCAGATGTTTTATTTCAAGACATTTGTCAGGTTTTTACCCCTAAATGCTCTAGTGTGTAATTTCTTGCGCATCTAATCCCAAACCTTCATTGCTAATTTAAAACGTAATTTTAGAGCTAGTAACAAGGTGCAGCCATTGATAGCTGAATAATGCAGTTATTAATACAGTTTTAGAGAGAGAGAAAGAGAGAGAGAGAGAGCAATCACACGCTGACTGTAGAGACGGGCAGATACAGACATAACTGGCTGCCCAGAGAGAGACGCATCTGCCCCTACTGTGACCTTGGAGAACTGGAGACAGAGCAACACTTCCTCACCAGCTGCCCTAACTATGAGGAAATCAGAAAGACATTTTATCCAAAATTTTAAATACTTTGCCCTAACTTCATAGAAGTAAACAATAAAACACAACTTCAACATTTATTAGGTGAAAAAAGAGATTGTATCCTACTAGCAGCAAGATACATTGATACCTGTCACACACACACACACACACACACACACACAGAATTCTAAATTGTTCATAGAATTCTAAATGTTGATTGATTAATTGTTCTGCTTTTTATGTTTCTATATGTACATGTGATTCACTGTATGTTGATGATAGAAATGCTTCGGCAATACAAAGCGAGATTAAGTGTATGCGATTACCTGAGTCTGTTGTGCGTTCAAGATAGGTCGAAAAGATCGGGGGCATGGGTGCATGTGGGCATGTCAGTGAATAAAGTGTCGGAATACCACAATATTTAGCAGTGACATTTGTCAGGCTTTTTCTCTGTACTAGGCCTATGTGTGTGCGTTGGAGTGGGAATGCGAGTGGGAGAGAGTAGTGCTTTTCCAACATAATTTAGTGGCAACAAAGCATGGAAATAATTTGTTGTTTTTATCCTTTACCATATTTATTTGATTGTTATTATATTTGATTTATCTAATCAGTATCATTGTGGGTTTTGTTTATTTTGCTGTTGTAGGCTGTAAGGACCTTTTGAAATAATTGAAATCATATTGGCGAAGTAATACATGTAATAATACGGTCAATACCTGCCTGGAACTACTTCGCCGGGAGTTTGATTGACAGACGATCTAACCAATCATAACGCAGAATCCATAGATGTTCGTCAAAGCACTTGCAGTCAGGGTAGAGGAGTAAGTCAAATGTCGGTGGTCTTGAACTTGAAAATTGTGTGTACTGACCTCTTTCCGTGGTTCAAACAACATTTCTGATGTTCATTCGTGTTTATTTGATATTATAAATGAACTAGTAGGAAGAGATGATCGGTTCATGAGCCACTTGAACTTTGTCAAGCTATAAGCTTCTTATGATATAGAGTAGCCTGGTTACATACTCTGTTAAACTCCTCTTTTGAAAAGAAAGAAAGAAAGAAAAAAAAACTGCTATATGTTAGTAACAAAAAGTAGATAACTACACATAAGATACATAAGGGGACAAAATATTTTAAAAATTGTATGTGTATGTAATTTGTAATTTCATCATAGCCATGCATTATTTCTCTGTCTTAACAACAATAAGGGAATTTTAATTAATTTCTTTTAATTTACACCAGAACAGATGTACTAACAGAATACTGAATAACAGCAGCATATGTAAAAAGGAGCATAAAATGCTGCTAAAGACTTGATGTCCCTGATGGGACTTCTGCGCACTGGGACTCCTTTCTTGTATCTTTAGGCTCCACAGTTCAGATTTGTTTGTCTTCCTGTTGGCTCTCAGTGTAGTTAGTGGTTTGATTCTAATTTATCTAGTTAGGGTTATTTCCAGCCTGACTCAGCAGTGCTGCCAGACTCTACTGATAACAGCCTCTGAACAGCCTCATGTTGTACCTCTGAATGTTAAAAAATAAAAAAAAATCTTTACACAGCTCTTTGCACATTGATGATTGTCATTTGGACTTTTCTGAATTACAATCCACCATCAAAATTATAAATTTAATTATTTTTTTTATTTTAATTATTATTATTGTTATTATTATTATTATTATTATTATTTTAAATAGACTGAATCACTGAACATTTTGTCAGAACCTTTAGGTTCATGATCAAATGTAAACATAAGCCACAGCTGATAGTTTAGCTGCATTTTGCAATTTCTTTCTTTCTTTCTTTCTTTCTTTCTTTCTTTTCTTTTTTTTTCTTTTTTTTTTTTAAAGCTGCAGCTACATTGAACCAACCCACTCTTCCTAATTCCCCTGGTCCAAGTCAAAGACAAGTCCAAAGCCCCTTCACACTTATGGCTAGTGGGAGGATCCCTGAGGAGAGGGTGAATGAGTGCCACTAAGCCTTGACCAAGTTCATAGTGTAAGGCCTACACCCCTTTGCAACAGTGGAGTCCAACTGTTTTAGGTAACACTGTCAGTATACACAGTATATAGTTGTATTATTTTTTAGAATATAGTAGTATTATAAAAGGGTTGTATATTAGTCCCATCACTCAACAATACAATAAACAGCAACACAATAATTTAATAATGATACTATAACAAATTAAAACTATCATTGTTTATTTACCATAGGAATATGTGCAAGGCACTCAACCCAAAATATACCCAATGACATGTTAATTCCTTCTTGGTATGGTGTTGAAAAGGCCAATGTGATCAGTGAGCTGTAGGACAAGCCAAAGCTGGCCATTACAACAGATGGGTGGACCAGCCTCCATCAGGATCACTATCTCACTGTTACAGTGCACTACACAAGCGAGGGCAGTGTAAAACAGAAGGTCCTCAACACCAGGGATTTGTACACCAGTGTACAAATCACAAACTGGCGAAGTATTGGCAGAGGAGATCTCTGACATTCTGGTAGAGTTTGCGATTGAGCCAAGCAAGATTGTAGCTGTAACCACTGATAATGCTGGAAATATGGATGTTGCCATCAAGAAGCTACAGATCCTAAAAATAGGATGCTCGTACATTGAATCTGGCAGCACAGAAAATGTACCTAATTGCATCCATTGATAAATGGGCAGCCCGATTCAGAGCAGTGGTCGTGTGGTTCAAGAGATCCTCTGTCAAAACAGTGTTGACGTAAAAGCAGCAGCTCCTTGGTTAGGCAGTTCAATCTATTATTATAAGTGTTATTTTTGAAATTCACACATCTAACAATTTAATTCAATATTCAAGTGATAGAAATAGAGAGATTCTATCTAATGATAGAGAGATTCATGGAGCAGTATTCAGCGATCCAAGCTGCGAAAAGCATTGTCCAAAGAAAACAACCTGGACTGTCTGAAAGATGAGGACTTCCATAAGGCTGAGGCGTTTGTCCAGCTCATTAGCATCCTCTATACATCCACACTGTGTGTGTCATGTGAGAAGAATGCCACCTGTGGACAGATCTTACCCATCCTTCAAAACATGGAAGATCATTTTACTGTGAAGGATGAGGATACAATGTTTGTGGCATCTATCAAAGAGAAGGTGTGGGAGAACCTCTCCCAGCGATATTAGAATGATGACATGCAAGCCTTCCGGCATGAAGCCCCAGCACTGGACCCCAGATTTAAAGGGAGGTCAGTCAGTGATGCAACTTGGGACAAATTGAGGAAGAATGTGACAGGACCAATAACAGGGCTGGAACAGACAGAGCACCAGCAAAAGGAGGAGAAGTCTGAAGGAGAAGGTGAGGAAATGGAGGAAACAGTTCCACCATTGTACAAAACAAGGAGTGCCTTGGAGGAGCTGTTCGCAGAGGAGGACAGGAAATTGAGGTTTACGATCCAACAGGATACCCTCGGCCCTCACCCTTAGTGAATGAGTTGACCTGGAGGTTAAGCTCTACAAAAGCCTGTCTCCCATTCCTATGGCTGAAGATCCTGCGATGTGATGGTGGGAGAAGAGAGATATTTTACTTCTCACAAAAATGGCAACAGGCTACCTCTGTGCTCAAGCCTCTTCCACCCCTAGTGAGAGGGTGTTTTCAACTGCTGGGAACACATTAAGCCAGGAGAGGTCCCGTCATCTGCCAAAAAAGACAAATATGTTAATCTTTCTCCAAAACAATGGTTTACAGTTACATTTATTTTGTAATTAAATTACGTAATGCCGCTACATGTAACTAGTTACTCCAAAGCGCTATATAAACAAAGATGACTTGTCTTGACTTTTAAAACAAAGCAAATAGATGTGATGACTTGATGACTTCTTTCCAGTCTTGTCATCTCTCATGTTCTTGCTCAGACGTGGACAGGCTCTGACTCTGGGGAGTACCTGTCAGGTTGGGGTTGGACTTCAGGCTTCAGTCAAGTCTCGAGTTCAAGTCCTCCACTGAGGACAGCAAGTCTGTTATTTCCTATCCAATACAAAGATTAAATGAACAAGTCAACTCACGAATGATTTAGAACTGATTTACAACAGAACTGAATTCTGTTTGCATCACTGACTCTGTTATTTTCCTGTTTATTAATGTGAAGAACATTACAATGAAGACAAATTTGAAAATCCCACTAGAAACAATCCAGAATTGAAGGCAAATGATAATAATCTACTCTGTCTGTTACACTTCCTCACACCTGTAATCACTGATCGAGTGAATCTCCTGAACCTCTCCAATCTACATCATTTCTAATCCACTGGTGTTGTAACATCTGCTCTAACGTCGGCCGTCTAGTCGGATCCCGAGTCAGGCACTGGCTAATCAGATCTCTGCATTCTGTGCACATTTTAATAAGGAGAGAGCTGGTTAGTCATGACCATGTGACTTGGCAGCTACAAAAACAGCACCTAAAACATGATTAATATAATGTAAAATGTTCCTTATCTTTACTTGAAAAGTGAAGCATGTGGTTTCTGTGAGACTAGTGGCACCTATAGCGGAATTTTAAAATAAAGCATATTTTCAAAAAACCTTGCAAACGTCCTTTTCATGCATCGTGTCTGTCTTCCCCAAATCATACATCACAAATGCAGCTCTTACTGGTTTTTGTGAAGGCATGTTTCTGGTCCAACATATTAGGAATACTTTCAGCTGTGTTGTATTTGTCTTTATGAAAATGCGTCTTTCTGAACGGGAGCATGATGATGGTATTGAAGAATGCTTTGTAGTGCGTAGCATCAATGTTTTCAATATTATTCACTCACCTTTGGATAAGCTGGAGTTCTGAAATGTGACTTTGGCTCGTGTGATTTCCACTCTGTCCTGAAAAGGAGAACATGCATTCACCATCTCATACAGCAACACTCCTAGAGACCGGACATTCGCTGGGACGGCGTGGAATCGAGGGTCTGTCAAGGCTTCAGGTGGGCAGTAATACAGCACTCCTGTAAGAAAGACATTTGGACATTGTTGAGCTTTTTTTAAAGCATCAAGTAATCAGTAAGTTCACTACATTCACTCCCAAAACGCTCACCACGGTATAGGTCCCTCTCGTAGCCATCGCTGCTAAACAGCTGACCGCAGCCAAAGTCTATCAGCTTGAGCTCTAACGTGTTTTTCTTCAACAGGAAGTTCTGCGCATGGACGTCATTGTGAAAAACGGCGTGCTCAATGCAGTGTTGTACTGCCAGCACAGCCTGTGGCATGATGACCCGCGCTGTTGTTTCGTCCAGTTGAGGATGACGAATGATGAAGTCCAGCAAGCTCTCGCAGGGTTCAGGGAACTCCATGACCAGAGTGAATTTTCAAGGATGTTCAAACCACTCGTATAGTTGTATGATGTAGGGGCTGATGGGTTCTCGCCTCATCATCAGCAGCAGCGCCACTTCTGTAACGAGAGGTTCGGGATGCCCAGGCTAGAGAAAAGCAGTAGACAGAAGGTTAGCTGGGTAAAAATCGGAAGAAAACGTATCATTTTTAAATGGACTTTTCTTTGATGTTTTCAGATGTGTTCAACAGAGTCTTTTTGGTCATTTGGTGTTTCTGGGCTTATTTGTCTGTTACTGTTACAAGCCCCGTGCAGAAGGCCGTGTTTGCAGATTAGAAAATACCTGTAAAAACAGGAAAGAATGAGGAGACCAGAGCCACCGTGTGTGTGTCGCCAAAATCCCCAGCAATTGTTTATTCAATGTTTTCACATTGTAAAACCAATAAAGCATTCTTAATAAAATATATTTTTTTTCCTTATTGATGCACAAATGTCACTTTCCTTTTCTTGTTTTTTTTTACTGTCAAACAATGCACATTTCAGATTTACATTTCTCCTTTTTTTTTCTCTACACACATCCATTTGAGCTTTTCTCTTTGTTTCTTTAAATTAAAAAACTCAAAAGTTGTCTTATGCATATAATGCAATATAATACCATCACATGAATGAACATGAAAGAAGATGTATATAAACATTACACATTTAACGAGTTACTGATTCTACAATCAGATCACTTCAGCATAAATCTCCCCTCTGTATTAGCAGGATGTATATTCTCATTAACATTACATACACATTAACAATACATCCATTTGCATTGAGATGTCTGTTTACAGAAACTCAGCTGGAGAAGTGCATTGTAATTTGACACACATAAACTCTAGATAACCCAACAAATATAATAAAAAATAAACAAATAATGAAAGTAATGAACCTAGTAACTGGAGCCTGAACAAATCACATAAAATGCACTTTGCGAGCACATGCGAGCATCACAGCATCCACAAAATGGCGGATCACATACGCATTTTCACTATCTTTATCAACTGGAACATTTGTATACAATTTTTACAAAATAAACATACACATAGTTAACACAAATGACTCGTGTGCATATTGCTTGGATGTTGTAAAAGCATTACCTGTAAAAACAGGAAAGAATGAGGAGACCAGAGCCACCGTGTGTGTGTCGCCAAAATCCCCAGCAATTGTGAGGGCGCCGGCGCACAATGCTCCTCTTCACGAGTCCACAGTATCAAAATAAGAGTCCCGCTCTCAACCAACAAAAGATGATAACTTATACATCACCATTTTCAACTTATCACATTTTACATGTACTTAAACCGAAATTAATATATTATATATTATATATATATAGAAAACTTCTTCCTCCAAAATTACAATACACAACATGTGTACATACATTAGTGTGTCACATCCTCCCTGACAAAATGAAATAGGCTCCAGTTACAAAACACAACCATAATATTTTTACTTTTTACCCTTTTTTTTTTTTAAAAACATCATGTCTATTGTTCAATACACTGGCATTATAGATGTGAAGGGCCTAAATGTGCTGGTGTCAGTGTAAGGTGTAATCTGAAAAGTATGTGGTACAGGATAAGGTGTTGTCCACACAGGTAAGTATGGTAGTGTATAAGCTGCTACACTATTGAGTGCAGTCTGGGGTTGTATTGAGGGTTGACCCAGTGTCTCATATGTGAACATTCTCTTTGGTTTTCTTTCTCGTGCGGATCGTCTTAGAATAACTGGATCTTCTTCCACTGGATCTTCCCTTGCATCCATCATCCGAAGACTATCGATTTCTCCGTCGTCTTCACTCCTTGATGAGGATATGGGGCAGTGAACAGGTTCATATACTGACTGACTACTGCTTTGAGTATCTCTCCCTTGTAGTGACATGTGTATTTGATCTTGCTCTCCACTTGCAGGTGCTAGTGGTGCCACCTCTACCAGAGGATTCTCCTGACTTGGTTCTGGACTTGGCAGGTAAGTGTTCTCTCTTCTAGGTTCAGTCCAACTTGAAGGAATCCTCAGCCAATACTCTCCGGTGTCATCCTCATCCGAATCAGTCCCTTCTCCTCCGTGGTAACTAAGCTCCTTGCTCTGTCTCTCTCTGTCCTTCTGTCTGTTTCGCTTCTGTTTTCCAGGTTTCCCAGGATCTGATGGAGTTTCCACAGGTAAGTCATTTACCAACAACAGCAGGTTTCGATGGAGAGTGCGTGTTCCCTTCTTACTTCCATTCTCAGGGCTCACCTTATACACTGGGTTGTCAGCCACTTGTTCTTCGACCACATAGATGCTTTTCTCCCAGTATGGTCTGAGTTTCCCTGGACCTCCACGCTCACTGAGATTTCTGACTAATACTCTGTCTCCGGGTCTTAGCACCACACCTCTGACCTTAAGGTCATACTGGGCTTTACCTCTTGCACTTGCCTGCTTGCTGTTCTCACTTGCTATTTGGTATGCCTCACCCATTCTTCTTGCCCACTGTTCAGCAAATCCTTTGGGCGTTTGCCCCTCGTCTTCTTCAACCAGCCCAAATATCAAGTCAATAGGAAGGCGAGGATGTCTCCCATAGAGTAGGTAGAATGGGGAATACCCAGTTGACTCATGACGGGTGCAATTGTAAGCGTGTACAATCTGGGGCAGATGATCTTTCCACTTAGTTTTTTCCTTCTCAGCCATCGTTCGAAGCATCTGCAGGAGAGTCCGGTTAAATCTCTCAGCTGGGTTCCCCTGGGGGTGATATGGGGATGTTCTTGAGTGACGCACTCCAGCCAGTTGTCGGAGGTTTCGGAAAAGCTCATTCTCGAACTCTCTGCCTTGGTCGTGATGTAGCTTTCCTGGGTAGCCAAAGCGAGGAATGTAGTCGTTGAACAACCGCTCAGCCGCTGTCCGTCCAGACTTATTTTTCGTAGGGTAAGCTTGAGCGAATCGAGTGAAATGGTCAACGACAACTAATATATATTCATATCCTCCCTGACTCCGCTCCAGGTGCAGATAATCGATGCAGACAAGTTCCAATGGTGAGCTGGAAGTTATACTCCCCATGGGTGCTCGGACATGAGTCACTGGTTTTTTTGCTTTGATGCATGGGCACCTTTTGGTGATGTACTCCTCTACTTCTCTCTTCATATGCGGCCAGTAGAACCTCTCCCTCATTAAGTGAATTACTCTTTCTTGGCCTACATGTCCCATCCTATCATGCAGTTGCTCCAGAGCAAGTTGTCTATACTTGGTTGGCAGAACAAGCTGTTTCCTCCCAGCTACGCGCCTATACAGACATCCATCTTCCAAAGATAGCTTGCTCCACTCTCTTAAGAGTTTCCTGGCTGGGCCTGTCACCCTTCTCCTACTGTCTTCATCCGGCACCTCATCTGTCTCTTTCATCTCCATTATCCTACAGATCACTGGATCATCCCTTTGAGCTTTGGAGAGTTCAACCTTGCTTACAGGTGGCAGCAAGGGAGCAGAGGAGGACTGGTCTATGTCTACATGGGCCATACTGAGTGCTGCAATCCAAGCCACATCCTTCTTCCTGGCGGCATGACTCCCATCCCAGACCGCTCGTATCACCTCTGGTGACAGGTCCTCCGTGCACTCTGCAACATATTTCTCCATATCAAGAGGAAGGCGTGATAGCGTGTCAGCATCGATGTTCGCTTTACCAGGTCGATGTTTGATATCAAAGCGAAAATCTGACAGTTCTCCCACCCAACGATGGCCTACTGCATTCAGTTTTGCAGTGCTCATAACATAGGTCAAGGGATTATTATCGGTGTAAATGGTAAAGTGGGGGGCGTAAAACAAATAATCCCTAAACTTCTCGCATACCGCCCATTTTAATGCAAGAAACTCCAGCTTCCCACTATGCAGTCGGTAGTTCTTTTCAGCTGGAGAAAGGGTCCTGGAGCCATATGCGATGACCCGCAACCCTCCATCCTGGTGCTGATAAAGGATAGCCCCGAGGCCCTTTTCTGATGCATCAGTGTGTAGCACGAATGGGAGGTTGAAATCCGGGTAAGCCAAGACCGGTGGATTTACCAGCATGCCAATCAGCAGGTAAAGGGTTTTCTGGTGCTCAATGGTCCATTTCACTGGCGCTCGGGAGGGCATCTGGGGCCCCTTTCTCTTCCTTTGACTGTACTGATGCATTGCTGCCCCTGGCTGAGTCTGGAGTAATTCGTAGATTGGTTTGGCCACACGAGAAAAATCTTGTATGAATGGGCGATAATATCCAAGGAATCCAAGGAGTCTTCGCACCTCTCCCACTGTTTGGGGTCTGTGACTCTTGAGTGCTATCACTGCGTCAAGATCGTGAGGATCTATTCTCACTCCTTTGGCCGACACTAAGCGACCCACATACCGGACTTCCTTGCGGAAGAGTTCACACTTCTCAGGCCTAAGTTTTACTCCGTGGCGCCTAAGAGTCTGAAGAACTTTTCGGATCACTCCTACATGTTCCTCAAATGACCGGGCGTAACACAACACATCATCAAGATATGGAGCACAGCACTCATCCCTGAGATCATCCAGCATCTCCTCCATGCTGCGCTGGAATGCCGCAGGCGCATTGGACAGGCCGAACGGAATTCTCACCCACTCATATAGCCCCCACGGAGTGATAAAGGCGGTCATGTGTCTCGAACCCTCGGCTATGAAGCCCTGGTGGTAGGCTTTTCCCTGGTCAAGGATGCTAAACCAAGAATACCCTCCCAGGGTGTCAATCAGGTCTTGAATTCTCGGCAAAGGGTGTCTGTCTGGTACAGTCTTCCTATTGAGGAGCCGATAGTCCACACATAAACGCAGTGAACCATCCTTTTTTCGAACACAGACTACAGGGGCGGAGTAGGGGGACTTAGATTTTACAATCCACCCTTTTGCCAGAAGGTCTTGGATATAGTCCTTTACTTCTTTGAACAAAGGCTTGGGTATTGAGGAATAAGCACGTTGTACTGGTATGTCGTCTTTGAGATTGATGGACATTTGGAGACTCGGGATGCAGCCCACATCATTTCCATCCCGGGCAAAGGATGCAGACTCCTCATGCAGCATTTGCCTAACCACTGCTTGCTGATCCTCATTCAGATGGCTGAGACTGACAGGTGGGTTCCACAAGGTTGAGTTTTCCTCCATCACTGCCACAGATGCACCATGAACCTTCAGACTGGCCGTTGTTTCCTTCGACCTGTCCGCTTCCAACACCGTCTCAACAGGATGGATGTACCCTAGGATTGTGTTGCGAGGCAGGGTAATGTTGCATGTAGAGTGGTTGCCGATAGGGACTGCAACGTATGAGCTTTGGAATTCCAAAAGTCCTTCGCCTATATCCAGCTGCTCCAACTGCACATTGTCCTCATCTGGCTCAAACAGAGCTACTTTGCAAGACTGATCAATCTTGGGTGGTACTTTGCACTTTACCCATGCTACCTGACCTGCCGGTATCAAAACGCTGTCTCGGTTTACTCTCAACCGCCCCCACTGTCCGCTGTGCTCAGGAGCCTGCACAAAACTAACCAGGGTCTGGGCTTCCTCACTTGATACTGCTATTGCGCTGGAGAGCAATGAGACCAAGGTAGGAACTAAACGGTCTGGTTGGCCCTGAATTAGCTCTTCCACCACGTTAAAGCCAAGCAACGGCCTCTCGATTGGGATGTGGCTTACCAGAAAAGGAACATTAATTGAGAGGTCAGGGTTGTCGTTTCCTTGTAAGTTGACTGTAATGACAGCCCACCCGTCAAAGGGTATTAGATCTCCATTGATGGCATAAACTTCTAACTTTTCTGTCATTCCCATTAGCTCCACAAGGGGTCTTACCTCTACAGTGGGTAAGTATTTGTCTTTCCATATTCGATCGATCATGCTGACTTGAGCCCCGGTATCAAGCAAAGCGGTCACCGCGAGGCCATTGAGATTACACTGGGCCAATGCTTTCTTCCCTATCAATTTGACAATGGTTTCTTTTTTAGTTCCAGGCGGCGATGGACTGTCAACTCTCTGATACCTTCCTTTGTCATTGAGGGTTTGGGCTTCACAGCAGGGAGATGTTTGTGTGGATTTACGTTTTACAGAGTCAGATTTGTTTGCTGAAATGGAGTCCTCAGGGCTTTGGGACATAGGAGACTCGGTCACTGGTCGTCCCTTGGCAGTGGCCGTTTCCCGTTTCCCTGCGGTTTTTGCTTTCGAAGACATCCTCGAGCCCGGTGCCCCTCTTCGCCACAGAGAAAACAATGAGTGCAGTTCTGTTGTCCGGCTTCAACACATCTGGGGCAACCCCGGAGTTTTGCTCCTCGCTGTGGAGGATGACCTCTTACAAAACATTGACAGGTATGTTCAGGTTGTGGCCTCAGTGTTGACTGGCGTATGGAATCTACCATACTGGTAAGGGCGTCAATGCGAGCAGTAAGTTGTGTTATTGGATCGTTTTTAATTTTCTGAGCAGGCGCCTCCCTTGCCCCTCTGTCAGGTTCACTCTCAAGTTGGGCAGAGCTTGCATTACTTTGCTTGGGACGAGTTATTGGACCCAACCTTCGCGCTCGCTCATTTTCATCATTGGTGATTTTCATCACATTTCTCACAATAGCCTCATCTGTGATACTATGGTCAGCCAGCAGAGGTTTAAGCTCACTCCTGACATCCTTATACTTGTGCCCCAGGCCCTGATATACGGTATGGAGGAAAACATCTTGGATTGTGGCAGGGCTGTACCTCACATCCGTGTTAGACTGTTTGATAGAAAAGAGTATTTTCTGCTTAAGGCCTATTACCCTGTACAGGAACTGTTGAGGGGTTTCGGTCTCCATCTGTTTTGCACACATTAGTTCCTGAAATAACTCTGTGCTGCTTTTGTCCCCTAGGTGTGACTGCAGGAACCTCTTAAGCTCTTCTACTGTCATATCTTCCTTATTCATAATCATTTCTTTGAAGTTACCGGGTTTGATTGCACGTAATATTCCCCTGACCAGTTCAGCTTCACTGAAATTCTCTTTGACTCCATCTATCTGTCGGCACACATTGGCGTATGTGATGTCGGATGCATAGTCACCAATTTGCCCCCCTTGTATCTTAAATTCACGTCGTTGCAGACAGGAGAGGTCTCGTAATGAGACTACTCTTTCAGTGATCCCCTGTGAGGTACGTTCAACATTATTACTATTCACAGGTGTGTCACTGTGTATCACTGGTGGGCTAGGGGTGGAGTACTGTATGTGTGGTGTAAGATACTGAATGAGTTTTCTGCTCAACTCTTCAAAATCTGAATGTCTGACAGTAGGATTGGTGCTAGGATTTGTATCTAACCCTCTAACTTTCCCTAAATCAGATGCAGTTTCAGGCGATTTTACATGCACAGTGTCTGTAGTGATCATGTGACCTGTAGAGGTGTGTGTATGTGAAGTGGGTGCAGGACATACATCAACTTCAACATCAACATTACTCTCAACCTCACCATGATGATGACAAGGTGCTGTAGCACCACGCTCTTGTACAACACCCTCTACAGTCCCTTGTAAAACCAAAAGTTCAGTCATACCTCTGTCCTCTGATTCTAGCAGGTGAGTGCTGTACATAAAGGCATTGATGTATTCAAGACAGCCCTCTTGATCTTCAGCGTCAAGTTCAGAGAAGTCCCTTTCTGGTATTGGACCAATGCTTTTGGCGACTTGGAACAGTTCAACAGCTGACAGGTTGAGTAGCCTTTTCCTGATGTCCCAAACCAGGTCCTTGCGTACTCGATCAGCCATGATGACCTCTTTTCCACAGTCCCTCGAGCCACTTGCGCAGTCACCAGCTTTCTGGACCCCTCTTCTCACTGACGTCCTCGCCTAATGGATCGCTGCATCAACGTCCACACTCTGTTGGTCCTCAGGATCAGGTTTTATGGATCGACTTCCGTGGACATCAGGAGCCGATCCCGGACGAGCCCCCACAAATCTGTTACAAGCCCCGTGCAGAAGGCCGTGTTTGCAGATTAGAAAATACCTGTAAAAACAGGAAAGAATGAGGAGACCAGAGCCACCGTGTGTGTGTCGCCAAAATCCCCAGCAATTGTTTATTCAATGTTTTCACATTGTAAAACCAATAAAGCATTCTTAATAAAATATTTTTTTTCCTTATTGATGCACAAATGTCACTTTCCTTTTCTTGTTTTTTTTTACTGTCAAACAATGCACATTTCAGATTTACATTTCTCCTTTTTTTTTCTCTACACACATCCATTTGAGCTTTTCTCTTTGTTTCTTTAAATTAAAAAACTCAAAAGTTGTCTTATGCATATAATGCAATATAATACCATCACATGAATGAACATGAAAGAAGATGTATATAAACATTACACATTTAACGAGTTACTGATTCTACAATCAGATCACTTCAGCATAAATCTCCCCTCTGTATTAGCAGGATGTATATTCTCATTAACATTACATACACATTAACAATACATCCATTTGCATTGAGATGTCTGTTTACAGAAACTCAGCTGGAGAAGTGCATTGTAATTTGACACACATAAACTCTAGATAACCCAACAAATATAATAAAAAATAAACAAATAATGAAAGTAATGAACCTAGTAACTGGAGCCTGAACAAATCACATAAAATGCACTTTGCGAGCACATGCGAGCATCACAGCATCCACAAAATGGCGGATCACATACGCATTTTCACTATCTTTATCAACTGGAACATTTGTATACAATTTTTACAAAATAAACATACACATAGTTAACACAAATGACTCGTGTGCATATTGCTTGGATGTTGTAAAAGCATTACCTGTAAAAACAGGAAAGAATGAGGAGACCAGAGCCACCGTGTGTGTGTCGCCAAAATCCCCAGCAATTGTGAGGGCGCCGGCGCACAATGCTCCTCTTCACGAGTCCACAGTATCAAAATAAGAGTCCCGCTCTCAACCAACAAAGGATGATAACTTATACATCACCATTTTCAACTTATCACATTTTACATGTACTTAAACCGAAATTAATATATTATATATTATATATATATAGAAAACTTCTTCCTCCAAAATTACAATACACAACATGTGTACATACATTAGTGTGTCACATTACATTTACACCTAATGCTTCCTACAGGTGTATTAACTACAGTAATCTGCACTTAAACAACTAAATACACATTCAGGTTTTGGCCAACTTACAATATCAAGGTAATGATTGTTGTCAGTCTTGCGAATCCGCTTGATGGCAACCTGAAAGAAAAATCAATAAGAGTAAAAGTATTCAAGCAGCTGACCTTGATCCAAGTATTAAACCATCTGTTAAATGTTTTAAATATGTTTTGAATTTCGAACACCCTACCAAATCCTCCAGATCCAATCATCTCTCCAACATTATAGACTCAAATGACTCTGAAAACAAACAGAAAAATATGAGCTTGATAGATTCTTTGTTTCATTTTAAAAGTATCAGTGCCGGTTGTGTCGGGAAAATAATACTAATAAGGGGAAAATAACATTAATATTCCCTGAAAACAAACCTTACAATATTTTTAGTGGAAAACAAGATGACAAAAGTGTTTAAAATAACATTGGAGAAATAACGCCTGGCGATTTACCGTTTTTTGTCTTGACAGCGGAGTGATCTCGAGCAGGTGACGGTTCAGGATCAGGCTCTGACTCCAGATCTGCTGGAAGGACAAAAGGCTCCACCACATCCACAGCACTACTGTGGAAACAGCAGCCAAAAGGACTCTTCATAGCCTTCCACAGCCTCCGGAAGAAAGAACCAAATCCTTTTCTCTTCCGACATTTTGTAGGTTTTTCTGAAATGAAGAAAAACAATTGAAAACGACTATTAGAAACAACTCTGACCTCAAATTAAACAATGATATAATGACATAACTTACATTTTACTGTTAAATTCTTATATCTGTAATGTTACAAATCAAAAGTAGGTCCATTTTGCTGAGCAACAGTAAATGTGACCGAACATTAACGTGTTAAAAACTTGAAGCAGTCTTATGCATGAAACAGCAGAATCTCTATCTGTACACTTTACAGCGCCAGGCCTTATTTCAGTCTCACCTGTTGAGCTCTTGTTCACAGGTGAAGCTTCCTCCATGGCACCCCGAGCAGTTCGGCCATTTGAAGTCTCTGGCGGCCCGACAGGAACTTGACCCGGCAGCGGAGGGCACAGCCACTCCTCGAGGCTGTCGGACCTGGACAAACGCCGGTTGCCCTGTTGGTTTGGGCGATCTGATCCATCTCCACTCCACCTCCATATGACGCTGTACGAGCCTCTGCTGCTGAGGCTCAACAACTCTCTGCATGACCGCCGCCTCTCTACATTGTCCTCAGAGAGGGACAGACATGATGCAGACATGACGGAGTGGATCTGGAGCGGCCGGAGGCTGAAATATTTCAAACATCAAAAGCTGTTTTTTAATAATATCAATGATCAATGTCAGTGGTCACAACAATTTTTTTTTTTTCAACTTTCAAAGATAAATCATTTATTAACTGAGCCATAACTCGTTTAATAAAAGCCTGTTCTGACCTCTGTGAGAGCGTTTATCAAGTCTTTTAAATGGAGTAGACGGACGTCCATCATCTGGGCTCTGCTGGCTGCCGCTCTGCCGCTTCCTCCTCCACTGATCCTGACCTGTGGACACAAAAACAGAAAACTCTGACGGCAGAGGTGTTAAATATCCAGATATCTCCTGGCTCAGTGTCTGGGTCGGGTCTGGCAGCGGATCCTGATCGCGGTCATCAGAACCGGGTCTCCAAACCTCCTGACCAGCCGTCTGATAGGAAACAGCTCTCCTGGATCTGGAGCGGCCTGAGGCTGGAATATTTCAGACATCACATAGTTAGGCATGTTTTATTAATAATCAATAATCAATGTCAGTGTCAATTACAAAATGGTACTATAGTTACTCAAATTGAAAAGTTTACTTCATATGCAAGGAATCACCTACACTTTCACCCCTGTGAGCCATCGACAAACTGCAATAAAAACAATACAAAATACAATATATTATATATATATATATATATATATATATATATATATATATATATATATATATATATATATATATTAGTGGTGGGCCGTTAACGGCGTTAACGTGCTGCGTTACTCTTATCGGGCGATAAAAAAAATATCGTCGTTAATCTATTCTCAAAGTTGGGTTGGGAGCTGGGTCTATTCTACACAAGTTATGATGACTTTCACCTTGATATTTTAGCGCGGATGTATACCTAGCCGAACTGACCCTTCGCAAAGAACCACCAGCCCCCCCCCTAGTTACTGTTGCTTTGGTCGACAAGCCGTGGTGCTGTCAGGCCCGTCACGTCACACAGTGATAAATGCATCATGGAGCAGAGGACACTGACAAGACAAAGCAGGTAACTTATGATATTTAACAAAGTCCCAGCTTTAAAACTGTGTAGTTTTTTAAGAAATTCAAACAATAAAACCCGTTTTCTTTAATGTGTTGTGACCATGGTCGTGACAGATTGCTGTAGCGCCTCAGCTCAAGAGGCTCGTAAACTGATCATCTCTTATCAGGCCATTTATAGCATCAGATAAACATGAATGAACATCAGAATCAGTGTTGTTTCAAACGCGGTAAGATGTCAATATACAAAATATAACCTATACAAAAGTTTAACTCCACTGAGGTTAATCTTCTCTAGTCATTTGCTGCGTTCCAATTCGCCTACTTATACTACGCCCTAAAATATGTACTCTTTCTGTGAACAAAAAGTACTTAGGCTACTTTTGAGTGTGTAGCAAAAGAGTAGACAAGCTTTGGGACATACTATCACGTCATACAGTTGCGTCTTTGCTCTCTGTCGCATCCTGTCACCGTAAACTGGCCTGTCAATCATCTTACATCCTCCACATTTCATTTAGCTAATTTCCTGCCGTATCGGAGAGAAATGCAGCACGTTGATCTGCAGTCGCGAGTCTTTCATGTGGAGAACTCTCCTCATATTAATGCATAAAGATGCATTTAAAAGTTAATGGCCAATCCGATCTTTATAAAAGTCCACATTGGTATTTGCAGATGGAAAATAACACATATAACATTAAATAAATATTTTCTATCAGTTTGAACTGATTATTAGTCACTCAAACAACCTCTCAGCGTCCATCGTGCATATTCGTCATGTTTTGTAGTTTTTAACACTTTTTACTTGTGTTTGTAGTTCTGAACTGAATCCTCGTACAACGTGCAATGGGTTGTGGGCAATATTAGCCTTTATAGTGTGCACGGATCCACACTTCGAAAATCTACCGGAAATAGTAGACCATCCGGGGTCTTTTGGCATACTCTTTTCAACATACTATGCTTTGGCACACACTTATTTTAATCTCACATACTATTTAGGATGGATAGTATGGACATTGGGACGCAGGGACAATTTGGGTATCTCACATATTCTGAATGTCTTCGGCAGAATTCAAATGAGCCATTTTAATCTAGATTAATCTAGATTAAAAAAATTAATCTATGCCCACCTCTAATATATATATATATATATATATATATATATATATATATATATATATATATATATATATATATATATATATTGTATTTTGAAAGACTTCATATATTAATAAAATATAATAAAAATAAAACTCCTTCTAAAAAAAAAAAAAACGAAAAATAAAATAAAACTGTCCTCAGAAATAATATGAAGTCTTTCAAAAAAAAAAAAAAACATCAATGTAAAGTAAATATTGTCATGATCACCAGTGAGAGTGCCCTTTCAGCCACTAGAGGGCACTCCATTCCGGACTCTCGTTTCCACCCTTTGCATTCACTACATTACCCATAACGCACTCCCCGGACTCATTATCCCATGTTCATTGCACCAGCTGTTTTGTATCACATCATTAGTGTCTGTCTATTTATACCTGGTTTGTTTCTGCCTTTGTTTGTGGTTCTTTGTTTAATGTTACATGCACTTCTGTTTTTGTTTGGACTGACTTCTGGATTTTTGACCTTTTTGCCTGTTCTTGGATTACGATTTGGATTACCCATTAAACTTCTGCTGCTATTGGATCCTATCTTCTTGTTTTTGTGTGCACCGTGACAGAAAGAACCCCCATGCAAGGATCCAGCAGTGTGGGGTTCCGAATCCTTCCTCCAGCCACTACCAGGGAGCGTTTGGATCAACTGCGAGCGTTGAGGGCTCTACGCCAAGAGGGATGGGAGGTAGGATGCTTCGCCAAGGTCTTTTGGACGATGGCGGTGGGGCTGGGTTACAATGACGCGGCTTTGAAGGATATGTTTAATTGCTGCCTTGACGATCCTCTGCCTCAATGTGAGATGGAAGGGCTACGGATTTTAGATTTCTGGAGATTCGCCGCATATCTCCGCCGTCGGAGAGAATGGACCTCACCGAGTCAACCAGGCAGTGTGCATGCTCCAGCCCATGAATCCGTTTCAGAAGGCATTGAGGAGGTGGACACTGAGCCTCAGCTTCACCCCGGTAAAGGGAGGAGGAGGAGAAGGAAGAAGTCTCCAGTCAGTGAGTCCGCTCCAGTCAGTGAGTCCACTCCAGAGCCCGCTCCAGTCAGTGAATCCACTCCAGAGCCCGCTTCAGTCAATGAGTCCACTCCAGAGCCCGTTCCAGTCAGTGAGTCCGCTACAGAGCCCGCTCCAGTCAGTGAATCCACTCCAGAGCCCGCTCCAGTCAGTGAGTCCGCTCCAGAGCCCGCTCCAGTCAGTGAGTCCACTCCAGAGCCCGCTTCAGTCAGTGAGTCCACTCCAGAGCCCGCTTCAGTCAGTGAGTCCACTCCAGAGCCCGCTCCAGTCAGTGAATCCACTCCAGAGCCCGCTTCAGTCAGTGAGTCCACTCCAGTCAGTGAGTCCACTCCAGTCAGTGAGTCCACTCCAGTCAGTGAGTCCACTCCAGTCAGTGAGTCCACTCCAGAGCCCGCTCCAGTCAGTGAATCCACTCCAGAGCCCGCTTCAGTCAGTGAGTCCACTCCAGAGTCCGCTCCAGTCAGTGAGTCCACTCCAGTCAGAGAGTTCGCTCCAGAGCCCGTTCCAGTCAGTGAGTCCGCTCCAGTCAGTGAATCCACTCCAGAGCCCGCTTCAGTCAATGAGTCCACTCCAGAGCCCGTTCCAGTCAGTGAGTCCGCTACAGAGCCCGCTCCAGTCAGTGAATCCACTCCAGAGCCCGCTCCAGTCAGTGAGTCCGCTCCAGAGCCCGCTCCAGTCAGTGAGTCCACTCCAGAGCCCGCTTCAGTCAGTGAGTCCACTCCAGAGCCCGCTTCAGTCAGTGAGTCCACTCCAGAGCCCGCTCCAGTCAGTGAATCCACTCCAGAGCCCGCTTCAGTCAGTGAGTCCACTCCAGTCAGTGAGTCCACTCCAGTCAGTGAGTCCACTCCAGTCAGTGAGTCCACTCCAGTCAGTGAGTCCACTCCAGTCAGTGAGTCCACTCCAGAGCCCGCTCCAGTCAGTGAATCCACTCCAGAGCCCGCTTCAGTCAGTGAGTCCACTCCAGAGTCCGCTCCAGTCAGTGAGTCCACTCCAGTCAGAGAGTTCGCTCCAGAGCCCGCTTCAGTCAGTGAGTCCACTCCAGAGCCCGCTTCAGTCAGTGAGTCCACTCCAGAGCCCGCTCCAGTCAGTGAGTCCACTCCAGTCAGTGAGTCCACTCCAGTCAGTGAGTCCACTCCAGTCAGTGAGTCCACTCCAGTCAGTGAGTCCACTCCAGAGCCCGCTCCAGTCAGTGAGTCCACTCCAGTCAGAGAGTTCGCTCCAGAGCCCGCTCCAGTCAGTGAATCCACTCCAGAGCCCGCTTCAGTCAGTGAGTCCACTCCAGAGCCCGCTCCAGTCAGTGAATCCACTCCAGAGCCCGCTTCAGTCAGTGAGTCCACTCCAGAGCCCGCTTCAGTCAGTGAGTCCACTCCAGAGCCCGCTTCAGTCAGTGAGTCCACTCCAGTCAGTGAGTCCGCTCCAGAGCCCGTTCCAGTCAGTGAGTCCGCTCCATTCAGTGAGTCCGCTCCAGAGCCCGCTCCAGTCAGTGAGTCCGCTCCAGAGCCCGCTCCAGTCAGCGAGTCCGCTCCAGAGCCCGCTCCAGTCAGCGAGTCCGCTCCAGAGCCCGCTCCAGTCAGCGAGTCCGCTCCAGAGCCCGCTCCAGCTAGCGAGTCCGCTCCAGAGCCCGCTCCAGCTAGCGAGTCCGCTCCAGAGCCCGCTCCAGCTAGCGAGTCCGCTCCAGAGCCCGCTCCAGCTAGCGAGTCCGCTCCAGAGCCCGCTCCAGCTAGCGAGTCCGCTCCAGAGCCCGCTCCAGCTAGCGAGTCCGCTCCAGAGCCCGCTCCAGCTAGCGAGTCCGCTCCAGAGCCCGCTCCAGCTAGCGAGTCCGCTCCAGAGCCCGCTCCAGCTAGCGAGTCCGCTCCAGAGCCCGCTCCAGCTAGCGAGTCCGCTCCAGAGCC
This sequence comes from Chanodichthys erythropterus, assembly GCF_024489055.1. Classification (NCBI taxonomy): domain Eukaryota; kingdom Metazoa; phylum Chordata; class Actinopteri; order Cypriniformes; family Xenocyprididae; genus Chanodichthys; species Chanodichthys erythropterus. The sequence goes on along the minus strand of NC_090234.1, from coordinate 45,418,186 downwards.
CGCTCCAGCTAGCGAGTCCGCTCCAGAGCCCGCTCCAGCTAGCGAGTCCGCTCCAGAGCCCGCTCCAGCTAGCGAGTCCGCTCCAGAGCCCGCTCCAGCTAGCGAGTCCGCTCCAGAGCCCGCTCCAGCTAGCGAGTCCGCTCCAGAGCCCGCTCCAGCTAGCGAGTCCGCTCCAGAGCCCGCTCCAGCTAGCGAGTCCGCTCCAGAGCCCGCTCCAGCTAGCGAGTCCGCTCCAGAGCCCGCTCCAGCTAGCGAGTCCGCTCCAGAGCCCGCTCCAGCTAGCGAGTCCGCTCCAGAGCCCGCTCCAGCTAGCGAGTCCGCTCCAGAGCCCGCTCCAGCTAGCGAGTCCGCTCCAGAGCCCGCTCCAGCCAGCGAGTCCGCTCCAGAGCCCGCTCCAGCCAGCGAGTCCGCTCCAGAGCCCGCTCCAGCCAGTGAGTCCATTTTGGGTGAGCCACCGCCTCACCCTCATAAGCGGAGGAGAAGGAGGAAGAGGGCTTCCTCCGTCCTACAAGGCCTGGAGACCACTCTAGGGGTTGTTTGTGGGTTCTCCAAGCGCCTTGCCCTGCCGGCGCCAACGAAGCGCCTTGCCCTGCCGGCGCCAACGAAGCGCCTTGCCCTGCCGGCGCCAACGAAGCGCCTTGCCCTGCCGGCGCCAACGAAGCGCCTTGCCCTGCCGGCGCCAACGAAGCGCCTTGCCCTGCCGGCGCCAACGAAGCGCCTTGCCCTGCCGGCGCCAACGAAGCGCCTTGCCCTGCCGCTGCCCCCCAGGCCGCCAGCCCTGCCGCCGCCGACCAGACCGCCGGCCCTGCCGCCAGTCCTACCACCGTCGTCCAAGCCCTCTGCTCTGCCACCACTGCCCAAGCCTTCTGCCCTGCTACCTCTGCCCAGGTCGCCTGAACCATTGAAATCTGCCTGGTCAGTTTCTCCAGCACCACCCTGGCCATTAGCCAGAACTCCTGACCTGCCAGTGCCCGCCTGGTCAGTTCCTCCAGCGGCGCCTTTGCAAACAGCCAGGACTCCAAACCTGCCAGTGCCCACCTGGTTAATTCCTCCAGCGCCGCCCTGGCAAACAGCCAGGACTCCAAACCTGCCAGTGCCCGCCTGGTTAATTCCTCCAGCACCGCCCTGGCTTTCAGTGGGGGCACCCTGGATCTGGCCCGCCATCCCTCCCCCTGATCCTCCTCCGGTCCACCTCCCTCCTGAGTTTTTTGTTTTTGTGTTTTGTCTGGTGGAGCGTCTGGTAGCCGCTCCTTTGAGGGGGGGTAATGTCATGATCACCAGTGAGAGTGCCCTTTCAGCCACTAGAGGGCACTCCATTCCGGACTCTCGTTTCCACCCTTTGCATTCACTACATTACCCATAACGCACTCCCCGGACTCATTATCCCATGTTCATTGCACCAGCTGTTTTGTATCACATCATTAGTGTCTGTCTATTTATACCTGGTTTGTTTCTGCCTTTGTTTGTGGTTCTTTGTTTAATGTTACATGCACTTCTGTTTTTGTTTGGACTGACTTCTGGATTTTTGACCTTTTTGCCTGTTCTTGGATTACGATTTGGATTACCCATTAAACTTCTGCTGCTATTGGATCCTATCTTCTTGTTTTTGTGTGCACCGTGACAAATATCCTCCGATCTCCTTCTAGAATAAAAGTCTCCTCTCAGAAATCCTCAGGACAGCTTCACAATCACAAGATCCACACAGTCACATGCAGTCTTAATTTTGACATTTTCTTTAATACATATGAGATTTATTCTTTCTGATCAGTTATTCTTAATATTATAATCTGTGGAATTATTCATGTCCAAAATCTTCATTATTCATAATTGAGCAGAAGCGTCTACTGAGTAAAGCACTTAGTCTAATCCCATAGTCATGCTTCTTTCAAAAATGCGTGCAAAAAGGCACAATGGAGGACAAAGCATACATAATTTTATTATAAACTCTAGTGTAGATTATTTAAATTAGCCCTTTTCCCACATATACAACCATCAAGGCCAGCTTTCAGTATCACTAATGCATCATCAAACCGGCTAGTAGTAGAGTGGCGAAGAAATCCAAATTGATAAAGGATCCCAAAACAAGACCAAACGAAAAAGCCCAGTTATGATTTTAATAATGAAGGAGTGAAGGATGACGTTCATCATGTATTTCACAATGATCATAAGCACTATCTTTCTCAAACAATGTTTAATAGTAGGCTACTTATTCAAATAACCAGTTATTTGTTCAAATGGTACTCACTGCAGAGTCTATGATGGCCAGCTCCTCCTCTCTGGATGTCCAGTGGGGTGGAGAGATAGAGTTGTGGGTAGGCTGTGGTTGTACATTTGCTCCTCCTGACTGGACGTCCTAGGGGGAGCTAACGTAAGCTCCACCCATTTTCTCTGCAGTGAGCACCTTCTCTCTTTCTTACCCTTGAAGACAAGCAGAGACAGTCCAAACTGTGTGCGGCAATTCAAGTTATGAGGTTTGGCCAACAATTTGAGGATCCAATATAGTTAAGAGGTTTAGTCACAAGCTCTTAACACGTTTATTTGCAAACCCCACAGACAGACGAAATGGATACGAGTTTTCTGGATATTTTATATTTTGTTAATTGTAGCAATTGTCCTACATTGTTTTACCATTAGAATAAATAATAATTTTAAAAATATTACTTCTCCTCATTCTAATTGAGCATGCCTATCAGGTGCCTACACATAAATCCAGCCCTGCACTAGGTGCCACTAGAGTTGCAGAAACATACTTCAACTTTAAATTCTTGTTTTTATAATTTGTGGAATTATTAATTTTCAAAGTCTTAATTATTCATTATAGAAACTGAGTTACAATCATTTAATGAATTCACAGTTTATTGCAACTGACAGCCTTTCATTTAAAAATATAGACTAATTCAGATATATTTTTATTGGGATTCTGTTATTTGATTTTAATGAAATTTAAGAATTAAAGGGTAACGCTTTCGATTACAGCCCGGAAAGTACTGCGTAATTACAATGAATTTACAGCATAACTTTCAATAATTATAGTGTAACTATACAGTAAGTATGTGTAAGTATAGGGGAACAAAATGTAAAGTATTGGGAATAAAGGGGTAACAACCAGGAAAATAACAAATTATTTATACTGTAAATATTTTATATCTAAGGGGTACTTATGACATATAACTAAGGGGTAAGTATGACATAACGGGCTGTAAATTAAAGTGGAGCTTGTTACCCTCTTATTTCATGTAGTTACAGGGTAAGAAATTAATAAAATGCAAACAATCTGATATCACTGACTCCGAAACCTTTATTTGAAAAACAACTTTATTAAAAACAGGTCTACAACACTTATTATTCATTTTTTTTAAATCAACTTTTCATTTCAAACTCTAAAGTCCTGACAGAAAGTAACAAGTTTTGTCAGTTTTTTGGTTGTTGTTTCTCGCTTGGCTTCCACCTGCTGTTGTTTCTCAGCTGATGAATCTTAAGAAGGAATCCCGTTGCTATTCTGTATTATAAGAAAATACAGTACACCCCGAAATTTTCTCATGGTTTAGGCTATTCATCTTTTCGCTTCCGACCAACTGTCTGCATGAGAGTCGACTTCGCGTTCGATGAAGCACATTGAAATGAGCAACGTGAAGCTTTCATGCTTTCATGTTCTCGCGGGAGATTCGTGTGAAATTCGCGCGAGAACTGCCGTCTCTGTTATTCTGTCTTGTTTGTTTCTCATTTTTATTATCTGTTATTCTGTGTATTTTGTTGTGAGCATTACTAAAAAAAAAAATAAAAAATAAAAAACTGACGGCATCCAACATCTGCGTGAGTTTCTCGGCACGCCTACGTCACGCTTCAAGTTACGCCAGGCAGGAACTCTCAACCCTCGCATGCACGCGCAGAAGACAGCTGGTCGAAAGTTTTAAAAATATTCAAATATTTGGTATTTTTCTTACAAATACGTATCATTTCACTTCAGAAGACATCGATTCATCCATTAGGGTCGTATGGATTACTGTAGTTATTGCTGTTTGATGCTTCGACTTTTAGTAACATGTGAGCTTGCATTATAAAGCGTTCCCAGATGATTTTTTTTTTTCCAAAAATCCTTTTTCTGTTCATCTTAAGAAGGAAAGTCGTATACATCTCAGATGGCTTGAGGGTAAAAGATGAGTAAACGGTGAGCACATTTCCGGGTGTTCTACATTTTTTAAATACAGAATAGCAAATGGGATTCCCTCTTAGGATTCATCGGAAAGAAAGAAAAAGAGGAACAAGAGGAGGAGGAAGCCAAGCAAGAGAAACAAATAAGAAGTGTTGTAACTTAAATCTGTTTTGAAATAAGTTGTTTTTCAAATAAAGTTCTCCAAGTGATATGACTGTTTGCGTTTTTATTTATTTATTTATTTATTTTATTAATTACTTACCCTGTAACTACATGAAATAAGAGGGTAACAAGCTCCACTTTAATTTACGGCCCGTAATGTCATACTTACCCCTTAGTTATGTCATACGTACCCCGTAGTTATAAAATATTAAAAGTATGAATAATTTGTTATTTTTCCTGGTTGTTACCCCTTTATTCCCAATACTTTACATATTGTTCCCCTATACTTACACATACTTACTGTATAGTTACACTATAATTATTGAAAGTTACGCTGTAAATTTGTTGTAATTACGCAGTACTTTCCGGGCTGTAATCTAAAGTGTTACCAATTAATGTAATTAAAATAGCAGGGCAAATTACCTACTGTCATTTGCCGTCCATCGTAAAAGGGAAGTCAATCACGGAAAGTTTTGAAGTTGTATTTTATTCATATAAAGTTAAATTTATTTCAATGTATGATTTTGTGTGTGTGTGTGTGTGTGTGTGTATGTGTGTGTGTGTGTGTGTGTGTGTTTTAAAGTTTAAACCATACATTATTCCTAAAGCTTCTCTGTAATATTTCCGAATCGGCACATGATAGCACAGATAAATTAAACCGTTAATAACTTCTTTAATCCAGAAACTCTATAGGCTTTATAAAGGCTAATGTTTTATGAATTTGAGGAGCAGATAAGTCTGTTTTAGTCTAGCATTTGTTGTCAAGTCAGTCAATACTGTCTGTTCTTCCTCCCCCTTCCGGGAGGGAACCCTCACCGGAATACTGCCTCTTTACCATTCGGACTACATTTCCCATAGGCCCTCATTCCTGGGACTGACTGTGCACACACCTGCACCACATCACACTCACATGCTATTTAAGCAGCACACACACACACACACACACACACACACACACACACACACACACACACACACACACACACACACACACACACACACACACACACACACACACACACACACACACACACACACACACACATCGTGAAGTCTTGATTTGCCCTGGTGATCTTTTCTGAGCGTTTTTGTGGATTGTTATTGCTGTGCCGATTGGACTGTTTACCCCTGTGTGATTATCTGCTGCCTGCCCTGACCCTCGCCTGTTTATTGGACTGTGTTTGTTTGCTACCTGCCCTGATCCTTGCCTGTATACTGAACTCTGTCTGCCTGCCGCCTGCCTCGACCCCTGCCTGTCCCTGTTTACGTCTCTGCCTCTGCCCTTGCCTTGTTCTGGTTGCTCTTAATAAAAGCTGCAAATGGATCCCCGCTCTGTTGACCCTTCATTACACTGTCCTAAATAGCTTGTGCGTAGCACTTCATCTTTTATACTATGAGATTTTGGACAAACTACAGAAAAACTGAGCGGCCACATAGTTAAAATAAATGTTGATGAAAACATAATGCGGTGAAGCAGTTTCAATGGCAGGCAAAACACTTGCCGACATTCACTGATCAAAAACTCCAGTTGAGCTTGATTTTGTTGGAATGTTAATAATATATTGACTCATGCAAGTGTCTGACCATATATAAAGCCACAATATCAACTTTGACAAAAAACTGTTTAATTATTTAAAAAATACAGTGACTAGTGTCACAATATGAAGTAACACCTGCCCTGGCACTAATACTGCCTTCACGTGTTTTTTTGGAATTATCGTAAATACGAGTTTCCTAGGTAAAAATTGCACATGAATGCCCTCCCATTTTGAAACTTGAACGCGACTTCAGAAATGGGAATTATCAGATTTCCGATAGCACGTGAGCATAACTGTTGCGGCAGCGTGGGAGTGGCACTACTAGCTATGAAGGGAGTTATTTTAGATTCAGAATAATGGGGTGATAACTTGATATAGACCTAAAAGTGCAGTAATTCCAAATGATTGTCCAAAAACTTAAGTAAAAAATTAAATCTCTCTTTCTTGCCGCCCTGACTGTTGTCACTTTTAAACAGTAACTGAAGAACTTGGCATACTTGCGGTCAAATTGCCGGACCAGCGGCTCGAGAGCATCGATACTTCGGCAAGCGCATTGTGCCGTCAACTCATTTTTTATGCACATAAAATTTGAGTAAAATATTACATTTTAACTTCATGAATGGTAGTTTATTTAACATGGTTTAACATGTTACTGTAATGCCCTTTTTTGGCCTTTTTGAGCTTAACAGACATGGTGACAATGAAAAGTCATTGTATGGAAAAGAGCTACGTAAAGATTCTTCAAAATTGTTGACTTTGGACCGACATGGGGGTAAGTAAACAATGATATATTTTTTTTAGATGACAGAATTTCTGTCATGACAACTCTCAGAGTGTTTGGCATGGTAATGAATATAATATTGTTGATATGTTTGGTCTTGGCGGAATAGATCTGCTACACTTCTGCTGTCATTGCTGCTGCAGAGCAAGTACGGGACTTGCTACTTTAAATACATAAACAGGCATGCAGCTGCTGGACAGTATTGCATACATGAATTATCCATAGATAGAGATGGAGCTGGGGAAGGTGGAGGGTTTCTGAAAGCGTGCTGTAACAAAAACAAATGCCAACAAAGTATTTGAATGGTTGAGTATGCAGGCTCATTGGCTACTGATACAGCAGGAAACAATCAGCTGTTTCAACTCAGATTGAGTTAAGGACCTATAAGCTAGCACCATCTAGAGTTTCATGACAGAACTTTGTATTAACTTTGCAACTATAAGTCAACTATCTCTTATCAGAGTATTAGTAGACTGTTAGGTTAGAGATAGTAGAATAAGTTGACATGTACTTGAAAAGGTGCTTATTGTCAGTAGAATGTCTGTTGAGGGACCATCAAAAATAAAGTGTTAGCAAATATTAATCAGACAGTCTACTAATACTCTAATGAGAGTTAGTTGACATATTTGCAAAGTTACTTATAGCTAGAATGTCTAAAGTTGAGCCATCAAAATAAAAATGTTACTATATATTATGTGCAAATACAGTTTGCACATAATATATAGTAAAAATAAAAAAATCTAATTAAAATATTAAGCTAAAGCAGTGGGTGGCACTGTATCTATATGTACCATAATGAAAGACCTGTTTCTATTGGTCACTCTATTGGAGCATTAGTTGATGCAAAAGTTAACATACTTTAAATGTTCAACCTCTTTAAAGTCGGGTGTTTTCTGATTGGCTGTCAAAGTTTTTATCATTCATCACATGGGGAAAAAAAAGTGATTTAAACTATATATTTTTTCCAAATGCCGAGAGTTGAAAATGTTCAACTTTGGGTAAAACGCAGCACTCATCATTGTCACTTTTTACTCGGCTGGTCCAATCACAGTGGAGGAGGGGCACAACAAATACCACATCGACCAATTGCCACATCCTGCTTGTACAACAGACGACCACAACAAACACAACAACAGAACAAAATAATTAAAAACAAGCCAGAACAAATTCTTTACATTGTATTGACATTTTTATATAGTTGGCTAAAACACTTTTATGGACACAATTGTGAACCTTAATGTAAAGTGAACACACGTGAACCATTTATTCATGAGTTACAACCATTAACAAACTGTGAATGTGAACCTTAATGTAAAGTGGACACTTGTAAACCATTTTATTCATGAGTTACATTATTTTTAGTTTCCTACTAAAGCAAGGAGTATTTGACTCTGGTAAGCGTATCCATAGCAGACTGGTGGGAAAGGCCTTGGATGGCAACACACCCAGTGCATTATGGGTGTTTAAGTTTTCCAACCTATTTGGCAAAAGGGAAGACAGCAGTCTTTTTTTCTGCATTTTATCTAGAGGTAGTGCCGATTTCATTTTTTAAATTTTTTTTTATATATATTTCTACTAGGCAGTCAAATTTTATTGAAGGCCCATTTTGCCAGCAGTAAAATCGCTTCCTATTGGGACAAAACTCATTGTAAGCTAATGCCTGAAAGTTGATGTGTTGAGAACTGGTTGTCAGACATGAACTAAATGAACACTTTGAAATTCCCTTTGGCATGCCATACATTATTCAAGTTTGGGTTAATAAAGATTTCTTTATAGATTTTTATTAAAAAATATATTTTTATGCCATGTTTTTATTCAGCAAAGATGTGTTAAATGGTTCAAAAATGACAGCAAACACATGTATAATGTTAGAAAATATTTCTATTTCAAACAAGTTTTTGTTAACTGTCTTGGGATAAGAAATGGTTCAAAGAATGAAAAATATTATTTATTTTATTTTATTTTTGAGTAATAAATGCATGGCAGAGCTGGTCATGTGACCAACATTAAGGTACAAACCTTGATGAACTGACTGCGACTTCTGATCCAAAGACCCATGCAGACTGGGAGGAGTGTGTCCCTCAATAAAAGTTGATATTGCTCACCCCAGAACTGAAAAACAAAATACACTGCTATCAGTCCACTAAATAATGTTCAAAATTAATTTTGTAAATTTGTTCATTTTATTAGAAAGTCTTGAAGTCATCCTAAAGAGTACTACAAAGAGCAAGACTTTTTGATTCTGTAAATGACAATGTAGAATATCTTAAAATCTGGGGCAAGACAGACATTTGATTGTTCACTGAGTCTTAGGTCCTAATTTCCTTTGACTATGCCAGCAAAATATAAAAATACCAAAATAGCCCATCATAGTTCTATTGAAACACTTCTGAAATTGCAAAATATTTCAGTTCAGCAATACAGTTTTGATGTCATAAAGTGTTTCTGACTACATTTCACATTAAAAAGGAGATCAGTGTGGTGACTTACCATATATTTCATGTTTGTGGCTGAGACCTGAGAGGGAACACTTCACCAGACAAATCAGGTTGCAGATACTGGATTCAGCCTTCAAAAGACAAGATCATCTATATTTGACCACAAACAGAGAGAAAAACAACACACAGCAGACAACAATGAATAACACAGCTAAAGGATAATTAACAGTGGCCAACAATAAAAATGTCTTATCATTTTTGAGCAACTTTCTTCAGGACTCGAACAACAAACAATTTTATTTTTAAACTGACCAACAAAAAAAAATGTCACCAGAGAGTGAAGCTGCCATGGAGACTGGAGTGCGGGGGTCATTGCCTAAATAGCGGGGGAAATACGGTTTAAAATACATTTGAAAAAATGTATATAATAGTTTTACAAAAAAAAAAAATAAATAAATAAATTTAAAAAAAAATTAAAGTTTACTTTAGCAGGTATACACAGGCCGGTTTTAGGTTGCTGCTTAATATATATCTACTAATACTTTCAAATTTTTTTAATGCATGAAGCTGGAAGATTCCTTACTCTGCCTCAAACATCTGTTTGTTTTTGATTATCATCTCTATGGCATTGCTGTGGCGAATTGGCACTCATGAAAGTTTGTATTATTTGCATGCTTTTTAAAGCAATATTAGTTTAAACTAATAGAGCTTGGCAAACCACGTCACTGCGCGTTGCATTCTGGGTAGTCGCCGCCATGTTTTATGTCACGCTCAAGAGCGTACAATGACAATAAATACAAATCACCAGATGAAAAAACAACTTTATTTACGTTAAATTTTTAAAGAGCTGCTTGTACTTACTGAAAATAAATGGACTAATATTTGAATCTCTTGTGTTCATTCGATCGCTCAGTCGTGTGGCCAGGACACGATATACACACACATAGAAATCATACTGACGCCTTCTATCGGACCACACACAGGACAAAAGAGATTTCTCTATTTCAGTTTTTAATAACTAAGTGGCACCGATATATCTGCCAGATAAAATAGATTGATCTCAGCCAGCATATCATCATATCGCCCTGATTTCTTCATGTTAAAGCATTAAGGGATAACATAACAGCATGACCATCTGTAATGCAGCTCTGAAATTAATTATATTGTGGAGTCGCTACACCTAAATGGATGATTTCTTACCGAGACAAGCTGAACAATGAATCAGAGGTGTTGCTTTATCAACAAGGAGAGTGATCGCATAGGCCTATATCACAAACGACATTTCTAAACGCGTTTTCGTACATCATTCATGGCGTGAGCACGTACACATTCAAACGGATCAGAAGTTATTAATCTGTGACAAAGCCAAATTTTGGTCTAAATTATTTTGAGTTTCACTTTCACCATTGTGTTTCTAAGCCGGAAGGCAGAAAATGAGGGACATTATAACATGCTTAAAGTGGCTTAATTTACTAATGCTAATGCTTTATTAGTTTGGTGTTTACTACAGAAAAGCAGATGAGCCCAGAATATGAACGCACATTTAACACAAGCATTTTCCTCCCATAAAGAAAACACTTAATGGACAGTGACTTAACGTGTAATAAGACGGGTTCTGTTCATATTCTAGGCTCATATCTGCTTTGCTGTAACTGTTACTTACAGTTTCTATGGGAGGAGAACGTTTAACGTGAAATTAAACGCGTTGCGTTCAAATTACATTACGCCACATTAAGCTTTTTAGAATGTCCCGAAAATGGGACAAAATGGCTCTCCATTTCACATTCGTTTTCCACGCTGGTCAGTATAGGCATATAGAGAATACCACAGCCAGCGTTCACCATTCTAATATGTTTTTAACTGTATAATATAAATTTTAACATCTTCCTCCACTATTTCCCAGTCTCTACTGTACTGTCCGTGACCGAATGTCCCAGAATGCAATGCGCTGCTGACATCACGTTCCCAGACTATAGTTTTCAAAGCGCACACAGAAAAAAAACCAAAACAAAACATGCAAATGTAGTGTTGTAGCATATCCTTGGCTACGATTCTCAAAAGCATTGCATTGTAAGCTAATGATGCCTTTTTGGGGGAAACGCAAAATAGCATGTAAGTAGCATGCTGCTGTCTATTCTGTTAGTGAGAATCAAAAACAGAAAATCACTCACTGTTCTTGCTTGAATAGCATTAGAAGTACTAATTTCTTACCCAAATATGATCTAGCGACGAGATAAACACGACAAACTAAACAGCCAGCGCACTCATGGGAGGAGCTAATGGTTTCTGTCGCCAGATGTGGGCGGGGCCTGTTTCTATGTGACGTCACAGAGGAAACCTTAGAATGTTCCGCTGTTGTTCACTTTGAAGACGGTCTCTTGACGTTATGTAGCACTTTCGCATGTGCTTATAACTTGCGTTTTGTGCACATATTTTTAATTTATTTTCTTCAAATGTTATGACATCATGGAATTTTGATTTCTTGACCACATAAATTTGCACAACGAGGACTTCAGGCAAGTGGAGAGATGCCAGAAGAGTCACTAACAAGTAAGATTTGACAAATACGTTGTCAGATAAGTTATAGTTAAAGGTACACTATATGTACAGTAAGTTGTCAGATAAGTTATAGTTAAAGGTACACTATGTAACTTTTTTGTTCAAAATTGGCAGAATTTATGTACTGAGCGAGTACATCATCCAAATCCATCTTCCACACCATGTATATGTATTAACCTGAATCACTAAGCCTTTAATAAGCTGGCCAATGCACAGACATTTTGGAGGGCAGGTGATCAAGGGAGAAAAAAATTCCACCCCTCTTATAATTACTTAATTACTAATATATATATATATATATATATATATATATATATATATATATATATATATATATATATATATATATATGCTGTAGTAGTTAAATACTGTATAACACCTTTAAATTACTTTCATACTTATTTCTTTATTTAAAATAGTCCTTTGGCGTTGTGCTGAAATTGGTAAAAGAGCAAAATCAATGTGCATTATTGACAGAAATGACTATTTCTTATTATTACTATTATTAAACTATTATTATTTAGATGCATTTACTCTGCAATTACAGTTGCAGGAATAATGTTATGAAATTAGTGTTTTAAATTTAGAATTTTAAATATAGAAATATGAAAGATATATAGAAATTAAATATAGAAATTGAATTGGCTCTATCACTCTCTCTCCTCTCCACCTACAGCTGGTGTGTGTTGCGAGCGCACTCGCGCCATCGTACTGTGACTGCCGTCGCATCATCCAAGTGGATGCTGCACACTAGTGGTGGATGAGGAGAGACCCCTGATTTGATTGTAAAGCGCTTTGGGTGTACAGTAGTACATATGAAAACGCTATATGTATAGAACATAATAACATCTATCATTTGTAATATACAACGCTATATAAATGCCTCATTCATTCATATTTTGGCAAAGCTGTCAGTTCACCCCAAGTGAGCACTTGGAGTTAGGACTAGGGTGTGTCCTGTAAGGTTGTGGTGAAAAAAACAATTATTATTTTTTAAAAAAAAGCTAAATGAAATTCGAAATATAGTTAAATTTGTAACGAAACACAGTCAAACACATTTTCAAATGACAAAGCAAAGCTAATGCCCATATATAATTATTTAAAATACAAAATCTGTAGTGAATTGGCCTTTTTGTCGTATTGGTTCCTAGCTCTGGCGCAGAACTCTGGGCGGCACTGACCAGCTACATGCCAATAGCGCAGGCTGTTGTAGTTTGCATCCTGAAAACTCTTAACCACCTGTACAACTAGAGCTGTAAAAGCTGCCCTTTCAGGTCAGGGAAGTAGGGAAGTTGTGGCACTGAACAATGTGTGGGACAAATAGCAATAGACCAAGAGCGCACTCTGAGCATTATACACCTTGGCCAGCAGCCATATCACCCTGTAGTCCAAGACTGGTTGCCCACTGAAGCTCAGCAGGGCTGAACCTGGTAAGTACAGTACCTGTATGGGAGACCTCCTGGGAAAACTAGCTTGCTGTTGGTAGAGCTGTTAGTGAGGCCAGCAGAGGGGGCTCACCCTATGGTCTGTGTGGGTCCTAATGCCCCAGTATAATGACGAGGACACTTTACTGTAACAATCAAGCACAAATGCTCGCCTTGCTCTGTTCTGGGATGCGCGTTCGTGACGTCACGAAATACGCAGTTACGTTAAAAAGGTCACGCTTGACATAGGCGGAAGTATGAGTCGGTGTTTACAACTTGAATGTGCAAATACTAACCATGCGTCTCAATCAGCTCCCTAGTTCCCTAGGTCGTGTCTATCATATATATTTCATGAAAGTGAATGTGGCTGATTCCCTGATCAGTACCGTGACTAAGTTACTGAACTAGGGAGCTGACTGAGACACACGGTAAGTCAAACGGCGTTTACAAAAAAAGGTAAAAAAACTAATGGTTCTTCCATCCTGTGTTGTCAGTGCCATCAGACTGTCATACCCTTCTCCATCAGAACAAAAACACCTCTAAAGGTGGTCGCACACCGGACGCGCACATTATATATGCGCGAGATCAATTTTGACTCGACTCCTGATAGAAGAGCTGCACAATGGGAGTGTTTTACATCAGCAGGGAAACGTTACATATGCTTTAATATTTCACACTGAAGTTAGTGTACATGGAAAATGGCACAACAGAGCAAAATGAAAGAAAAGGCTACGTTTATACATTTTTAGACTTTATTCAATGCTGTTAAAGTGAAAAACTAATGTATCTTGCAGCACAGGGTGAAGTCAGTATGTACATTAACGACGATTTGAGAGAAATATAATATACATTTAATGTAAAACAATGTACATGGCGCTATGTGGCAAAAAGGTAGGGCAGGGTGAAAAACTCATCTTCTCCTCGTCCGACATTGTTGTTTTGCCTTTTTTTGTACACGGCGTTTGACTTAGTATTTGCACGTTCAAGTTGTAAACACTGACTTGGTACTTCTGCCTATGTCATGCGTGACCTTTTCAACGTAATTGCGTATTACGTGACGTCACGAATGCGCATCCGAGAACAGAGCAAGGCGAGCATTTGTGCTTATAAAACTTAAATTATTATTATTATTTTTTTTTAATTGACCGATCGTTTCGCTAGATAAGACCCTTATTCATCGTCTGGTATCGTTTAAAGCCCTTTGAAGCTGCATTGAAACTGTCATTTGGACCTTGAACCGTCTGGTGCCCATTCAAGCCCATTATAAGGAGAAAAATCCTGGAATGTTTTCATCAAAAACATTAATTTCTTTTCGACTGAAGAAAGAAGGACATGGACATCTTGGATGACATGGGGGTGAGTAAATTATCAGCAAAAGTTTATTTAAAAGTGAACTAATCCTTTAACCACCTGTAAAGCTGCCTTTTCAGGTCAGGGAAGAAGGGAAGTTGGCACTGAACAATGTGTGGGACAACTAGCAATAGACCAAGAGCGCACTCTGAGCATTATTCACCTTGGCCAGCAGCCATATCACCCTGTAGTCCAAGACTGGTTGCCCACTGAAGCTAAGCAGGGCTGAACCTGGTTAGTACCTGGATGGGAGACCTCCTGGGAAAACTAGCTTGCTGTTGGTAGAGGTGTTAGTGAGGCCAGCAGAGGGTGCTCACCCTATGGTCTGTGTGGGTCCTAATGCCCCAGTATAATGACGGGGACACTTTAATGTAACAATCACTGTCCTTCGGATGAGACGTTAAACCGAGGTCCTGACTCTCTGTGGTCATTAAAAATCCCATGGCACTTCTCGTAAAGAATAGGGGTGTAACCCTGGTGTCCTTGCCAAATTCACTCCATTGGCCCTTACCAATCATGGCCGCCTAATAATCCTTATCCATTGAATTGGCTCTATCACTCTCTCTCCTCTCCACCTACAGCTGGTGTGTGTTGCGAGCGCACTGGCGCCGTCATATTGTGGCTGCCATCGCATCATCCAAGTGGATGCTGCACACTGGTGGTGGATGAGGAGAGATCCCTGATATGATTGTAAAGCGCTTTGGGTGTACAGTAATACATATGAAAACGCTATATAAAAGCCTCATTCATTCATATTTTGGCAAAGCTGTCAGTTCACCCCAAGTGAGCACTTGGAGTTAGGACTAGGGTGTGTCCTGTAAGGTTGTGGTGGGTGGGACACAGGCCACACCCATGTTGCTAAAAAAAAAAGAAAAAAGAAACAATTATTAAAAAAAAAAAAAAAGCTAAATGAAATTCGAAATATAGTTAAATTTGTAACGAAGCACAGTCAAACACATTTTCAAATGACAAAGCAAAGCTAATGCCCAGATATAATTATTTTAAAATACAAAATCTGTAGTGAATTTGCCTTTTTGTTGTATTGGTTCCTAGCTCTTGTGCAGCACTCTGGGTGGGACTGACCAGCTACATGCCAATAGTGCAGGCTGTTGTAGTCTGCATCCAGAAAACCCTTGACTACCTGTACAATTAGGGAAAAGCTGCCCTTTCAGGTCAGCGAAGTAGGGAAGTTGTGGCACTTAACAATGTGTGGGACAACTAGCAATAGACCAAGAGCGCACTCTGAGCATTATACACCTTGGCCAGCAGCCATATCACCCTGTAGTCCAAGACTGGTTGCTCACTGAAGCTAAGCAGGTCTGAACCTGGTTAGTACCTGGATGGGAGACCTCCTGGGAAAACTAGCTTGCTGTTGGTAGAGGTGTTAGTGAGGCCAGTAGGGGTTTCTCACCCTATGGTCTGTGTGGGTCCCAATGCCCCAGTATAATGACGCTGACATTTTACTGTAACAATAACCGTCCTTCGGATGAGACGTTAAACGGAGGTCCTGACTATATGTGGTCATTAAAAATCCCATGGCACTTCTCGTTAAGAGCAGGGGTTTAACCCTGGTGTCCTGGCCAAATTTAACCCATTGAATTGGCTCTATCACTCTCTGTCCAGTTTTTACTAAGCTACCTGCTATCGCTCAATGAACTCCCCACTGGAAGATTTTCAGGACAAGCACGGCGGATACAACTCGAGCCACGTTTTGAGCTTTTATTGTGTATACATACGCAATAATCATCCACAAGCTAGGCATATGTGACGTTTCAGCTCGTCAGTTAACTAATCAGTTAGGTTGCTAGGTTGTAAACCTGCAATGAAAACGCAAAAACAAACATCAGAATTAACTAATGAAATTACACAATCATGAGATATTAATTCTTAATCTGAATTACTAGCAATGCCAGTTTACAGACACTCACCGGCAAACGTACCAGTCCTGATCAACAACAGAACAAAAAATGAACCTAGGCAGCGCTTGCACGCTGACTAACTACGCATATACTGATACACAATCTGGTGACTAAGAATGATAATAAACATATCTGTAACCTAGTAAGATTATAACATATATGAAATATAACATAAATGTGCCTGCATTTAGAATAAGATGGAAAATAGACGCACTTATTTATTCAAATACCCCAGAACATAATAATAACATCTATCACTTGTAATATACAGAAGTAGGGGTGGGAATCGGAGTGTACCTCACAATACGATACGATCACGATAAATGGCTCACGATAACGATAATATCGCGAGTCAGCAATTCTGTGATAATCGATATATCGCTAGACAATCCTATAATGATACATCGCGATATTGGTCTTAACATGAAAACAAAATGCACGTGAAAAGGTTAAGTGCAGGTTAACGGATAAATCTGATCTTATATGTACATTTAATAGAGTTCACGTCACCAAAAGCAAGAAATATGAGGTGCATTTTATTGACCATCAGTTAATTTCAAAATCAAAGACTGCAATAGGATAGAGCGGCAACAGCACTGGTATAAGGACTCATTACTTTTAATGAAGATAATTGTGTGTTATGCGTCTGCGACTTACTTTCACTTTCATATGCGGCAGTTTGCGCGTCAGCTTGCTGAAGACATCTACGGCGATGTGTGATGCAGTAGCGTTGTCATATCTGACTCTCACATGTTTCAGTTTTAGTATTTTTGGGAGAAGTTAAATTTGCATATGTAGTTTCAACAACCAGATGCATTTAGACTGAGCATAGACAGTTTTGACAGGAATGCGTCCCAGACCATCTCCTGGAATGGTTTGAGCGATCGGATTTAAATCCGTCTCAAATGCGTTTTTAGGCATTTAGGGATTTAGACCTGGTCTTTTTAGGATCAGATAGCTATCTGATCAGAGAAAATGCATGAAGTCACCAGGTGCAAACAGACCCTTTGATGTTCTTCAAGAGCTTTGATATACACGGGAGCGTTCGAAAGCAGGCGTCTATC
Organism: Chanodichthys erythropterus; assembly: GCF_024489055.1. Classification (NCBI taxonomy): domain Eukaryota; kingdom Metazoa; phylum Chordata; class Actinopteri; order Cypriniformes; family Xenocyprididae; genus Chanodichthys; species Chanodichthys erythropterus. The sequence continues at coordinate 45,400,798 of NC_090234.1, read as the reverse complement.
AGAGGATCCCTAATATATGCCTTCAAATGCTCCCGTGTAAGCGCTCGGTGAAGAACGTCAATGATGTCTACGACTGTTACATCAATGGTATAAAAGTGCGTCAAGTCTTTGAACTTAAACGTGGCTGGGGCATCTATTTTACTCACACTGCTGTCTGCCATCCTGTTAATAACCTCTTTTTCTTAGGCTAGTTAACTTAAGTTCACGTTTCCCTCATTCATGTGTCGAGCGCCGCCTTGAAGTAGGACGTTATGAGCAAAGAAATCTATATATAGCGCTTTATTTTTTAAAATTAAAATATCGATATTTGGCGCAGCGATACGATTCTCGTATCGCACAGAGAAGGAAGACGATATATCGCCATATCGATATTTTGTCCCACCCCTATACATAAGCAAACAATAGTGACACCTGCTGGAAAGTTCTACATCTCCCACTTGGTCTACTAATTCTAAAATCCAAGTAGGCCACCATAACCAAACAATTTACTTCTAGATATGAAATTCTCTCCATGACCATGCAAATAACATTGCATACTTGGATATGAACATATTATGTTACAACATGAATAACTATATCTTCAAGGTAGATTTAAAGGTGATAAATAGGATCTTTTCGTCGACTGAGAAACCAAAGACTGTTACTGAGTTTTTGAAATGAGCGCATGCGTAAGAACAAGCCCCCCCTCCTTTCGAGGGAACGCCTCCCAAAACTCGTGCCACGAGTAATGGAACATGAGTGTTTACCACCGGAATTCGCTGTATCGTGTTAGTGGATTCATTATGTCGGACTCACCGCAGGTAACTCATAATCTGCAGTTGTTACTCCTGTCTCCAGACAAAAACATCGCATGTGGTGCCTGTGGAGTGTGAAAAGTTACTGGAGCACGCAGCCGCGCTCGTCTCTTTTTTTTTTTTTTCTTTTTTTTTTCGCTCGTCTCTCACAAGGAACGTCATGGCAGTGAATAGTCTTTTATCAGTTAGTAAAGACAGTTTCAAATAATATTGCAAAAATGTATAAAACAAAACATCCTCTTTAGCACCTTTAATGTCTAAAACAATACACATTGTCGTTGATGATATTACGACCTCCTTTTACCGAAACACACTACCAGCCTCGGGGAGGATGGTAGCGGGGAAAGTTTCGATCCTTCACCGAAACACACCATGGTGGGGATCCACTATTAACCGAAACGAACCATGGTGGGGATTCTTTATCAACGAAACACACCATGGTGAGGATTCTTTACTGCTCCTCCACTGGAAGCAGAACCACCAACCTCCTAACATCCCTGTGGAGGATGGTGGAGGCATAGTTCTCCTCACCTCGGTTTCTCTTGGACTGTCCGTCGGAAACGTCTCAGGTTACAGATGTAAACCTGGTTCACTGAGTAGGGAACGAGACACTGCGTGATAACGCATTGGGAACCTTCTGCTTGATGTCTGCATTGAAGCACTCATGTATCTAGCCAATCGCGTAGCGAGACGTCAGAGACAGGTGACGTCACGGACCAGGAAACTATAAAGCACACCCGGATGCAGAGCACACTAGCTTCTAAATAAGTCTGAAGCAAGCACTTGCAAGTGTGCAGGGGTACAGCAAGAGACGCAGCGTCTCGTTCCCTACTCAGGGAACCAGGGTTACATCTGTAACCTGAGACGTTCCCTTTCGTGGGAACTATCAACGCTGTGTGATAACGCATTGGGAACGCAATCCCAACTGAGCCGTAGCTCAAACACTTGTCAAAGTTCTCTTGACAAAACAGAGGACCCCGGAGTGGAGCTGATATCAAGGTTATAATACTTAATAAATGTGTGCTGGCATGACCATCCAGCTGCATCACATATATCACTCATGGAAACTCCAGACATCAAAGCTTTTGATGCCACCATACCCCTAGTTGAATGGGCGCAAACATTCAAAGGAGAAGGCTGTACGGCCGCTTCATAGGCAAGTGAGATGGCCTCGACCACCCACTTGCTCATTCTCTGCTTTGATGCTGGGCCCCCTTTTTTAGGGGACCCATAACAGACAAACAATTGATCTGACTTACGCCACAGGGCAGCATCCTGTTGGACATAAGCATCCAAAGCCCTTACTGGGCACAGCAGATTCAATTTTTCCTGATCCGCAGATTCAAATGGAGGAGGATAGAAGGACTGAAGCACAATGGGGCCTGGGACATTGGTAGGGACCTTTGGGACATAACCCGGTCTAGGATACAGGAATGCTTTCACCATTCCTGGAGCAAATTCAAGAAAAGAAGGAGCAACAGAAAGTGCTTGTAAGTCTCCTATCCGCTTCAGAGAAGTGATAGCCAATAAAAGAATCGTTTTAAAAATGAGGAACCTCTCAGGAACCTCCTCTAGTGGTTCAAGTGGAGCCTCAGCTAACCCCTGTAAGACCACGGCCAAGTCCCAGGCCGGAACCCTTGTGCGCACTGGAGGCCTCAACCTCAGTGTGCCACGGAGGAAGCGTGTGACGAGGGGGTCTCGACCTACCGAGATATTCCCCTCAAGAGGAGCATGATATGCTGAAATTGCTGCAACGTAAACCTTCAAGGTTGAGTGAGATAGACCCTCCGAAATTTTTTCCTGGATGAATTTTAGGACGCAGCAAATGGAAGAAGGAACAGGGTCCGTATTATTGTGTCTACACCAGGTAAACAAATTCCATTTGTAGGCATACAACTTCCTCGTGGTGGGAGCTCTGGAATTAAGAATGGTCTCCACAACCTCGGTTGTACCATAGCATCCAGACCCAGAGGTGCTGGATGTGTTAGGGAGTACCAGAGCGGACACTGGGTTGACTTTCCTGAAGCAAACAGGTCGACTTCCGCTCGACCGACATTTTTCCATAGGAGATACACAACTTCCGGGTGGAGTCTCCACTCCCCGGGCCTTGGCCCCTGCCTCGACAGGGCATCTGCTCCCACATCTTGATGTCCCGGGATGTAAGCTGCCCTCAGCGAGAGCAGCTTCCCTTGAGACCACAGGAGGATCTGATGGGCCAAGTAATATATTCGGCGAGACCGCAGACCCCCCTGATGATTTACATATGCAACCACTGCAGTGTTGTCCGTACGAACCAACACATGGTAACCTCTCAGGTCTGGGACAAAGTTTTTTAAAGCTAGGAACACTGCCATCATCTCTAGCCGATTTATGTGCCAAGAGAGCTGATGGTCTTCCCATAGACCCTGAGCTGAGCAACCACTCATGATCGCTCCCCAGCTCGTGAGGGAGGCGTCTGTCGTAAGCATTACACGACGAACAGTGGCCCCCAACACGGGCCCTGGGACAGGAACCGGGGGTCTTTCCACATGTTCAGAGAACAAAGACATCTTTTTGAAACTTTGATCATGCGGAAGGGATTTCCCTTCGGGGAGAACCCCCCTCTTCCTGAGCCACCACTGTAGGGGTCTCATGTGCAGAAGGCCAAAAGGTATTATGTTGGACGCAGCTGCCATCAGACCCAGCAGTTTCTGGAAATGTTTTACAGTGAGTGACTGGCCTAACTTCACCCCTTTCATAGCCATAAGAATGGCACTCACCCGAACGGGAGACAAATGTGCCCGCATCGTGGTGGAGTCCCACACTACACCCAGATAATTGGTGGATTGTGCTGGAACTAGCACACTCTTTTTGGCATTGAGCCTCAGCCCAAGCCTCTTCATATGGGACAGAACAACATCTCGATGTTGAACTGCTAGTTGCTCTGACTGAGCTAGAATCAACCAATTGTCGATATAATTCAGTATGCGAATGCCCTGGATCCTCAATGGAGCCAGAGCTGCGTCCAGGCATTTCGTGAATGTGCGGGGTGATAATGATAGGCCAAACGGAAGAACCCTGTATTGGTAAGCTTCGCCCCCGAAAGCAAACCTGAGGAACTTCCTGTGAGAAGGATGGATGGTGTAACGATGTAGCGGTTATTAATCAATTTATGGGTTGAATATGAATATAATAATTCATAAGGTTTTATGAATTATTATGCACATGTTGACCCAAGGGGGAATTAAACATATATTGTGAATCAATTACAACGAATTATAATTAATTACATATATGATTAGTTCAGGTTCAATAATTATTTAGAGAATCTACCAGCTCGTCCAGCAAACCGTTGCTTCTCATAGAATATTATGAACGTTATTCTCTGGCCATGAAAATAACTTGCTATTATAGCATCAAAGCATAAGCGATCGGAAAAATGTTAAAGTGACTTGGTCTTCAGTTGAAAGAACAAACAGAACAATCGAGCATGAATTAAGTGTTTAATATATGCAGCTACGACTACAGAGATTATCCGTCTAAATATATATACAATAATATACACACGAGTGGAAGTAGAGAAGGAAAGAGAGAAGGCAAGTAGCAAACTTACAAACAGTCCTAAGCCAGCACGGAAATCAGTTTCATCATCTAAGATTGAGAAACGGCAGTATACTTGCATTGGTTGTGCGTGTCGAATTTCAGTTTAGGGCTGGTGCAGTTCGTTTGCTTCTTCCGTTCCGCGGGAAGGTTTGAACTGAGGACTTGAGAGTGAGTTTCGTTGGAAGATGGCGGTTCCGAAGCTGAGCGCGATGGCAGCGCGTGGTCACCGGAGACGTCCGAGAGAGACCTGCACGAGGTGCTCATGAGACAATCGGGAGAACACACAGGAGAATCAATGGCCAATGACATTGATGTAAAGTTGGCGGGCAAGCTCTTTCTTAGTTTGGTCTCCTAGCTGAATTTGCATACTTAATGACTATCAGATCGGATTTCAAGATGGAGTACGTTCTTCACAGTATCATTAAACACATAGAAAAATGCATTTGTCAGCTATGTGACATTTCTCAGTGAATAGCTTGTGTCCGGAGCTTTACGGAGAGATCAAACTCGATACAACAGAAATGCATATAAAAGAAGTTATGGTTTACAGATAGAATTCTATCATTAAAATGCACACTGGCACAAATACACTCATTTAAACACTAGGAAACATGCATACGCTTCAAAATACAGGATGGGTATATGTTGGCATAATTGTATTTTACATATACAGTCAAAAATGTACGTTTGTGTGTTTCTGTATGTGTCTGTGTGTGTGTTTTTGTGTGTGCCTGTGTGTGTGGGTGTTGGAATGTGGATCTGGTCAGTCTGTTTGGGGGGTGGGGGGGTGAGGGGCTCCTTTTGAAGTCACCAAAGTGAGGAAGTTGGAGTTTTCTATTTACCCTCACAGGTCCACAAACCTGCTGAAAGTCACAGCCGTCCAGAGCCAATTTAGTGATTTATAAACAAAGTTCATCAGGTTAAAAGCGTTCTGAAAACTCCAAAGTTTATTGACTCTGAACGGATCCATCCAGACGTTACAATGGACAGATAAAAGTACGCATCTTTCAGGTCTACTGCCACAAACCAGTCCTCGGATCTGATCTGTGGTATAATCTGTTTGAGTGTCAGCTTTTGTATTGAGCGATTTAGCAGACATAAATCTATGATAGGTCATAGGCCTCCATCCTTCTGTAGGGAAAACACCCTAGGAAGTAAAATTAGCTCAAATGAATAAAGAGTTGTTTAGATTACGACCGAGCAACTGATTCGTCCAGCGTTCATTTGCTCGAGCCGTAATAAGCTCTTGTAACGGATATAAATATCCAACAATCGTGAAAACACTGATTAGAGCACGGTAACTTGAAATCGACAGTTTAAGACATTAAATCATAAAGCACATAATACAAGACACTTTCCTTTTAAAATCTACAAGAGATTTTATTTATTCTAACACAAACTAATCTAACACAAAGGCACGCACATACACACACACACACACACACATTCATACGCGTTGCAGTAAGAAGGAAATGAGAGAGAAAGAGTTTTGAAAGAGAGAGAGAGAGAGAGAGAGAGAGAGAGAGTGATCTGATTAACCAAATTCCTATCAATGCATTTCAAAGACCAGAACGAACCATGAATCATTCATTTAAATGCACCAGTTCAGTTTTCATCTGGAGGTACTTGCTTGCGTTGACTTAAAGGTGAATTTCCCTCGTCGTGCAGAGAGGGGTTTCCCAAGTCGATGATTGGTCCAGATCAGGTCCGTGTGGAACAATGAAGGAAGTCTCTTTGTCGCTGGAGTTGAAGTGGCAAAAGTCGTTGGTTGAACTTTGCGGCGAAACTTAGGACACAAGACTTTCAGCGGTAAAGGAAAATTAAGTAAAGAAAAGAAAAGTGAGTGAAGGTTGGATGGCTTGAATGAGCGGCTTGTCTGTTCTTCTTGTCACTCCATTGTTCTTGGTACCTGTCTTGGCTTCTTTTCCCAGAACAGAACCAACTCCCCGTTCGTTTACTAACCAACTTCTCTCGTTCACTATCTTGCAATATGATCATTTAAACTTAGTTGTTTGTCACCCCTCTGAGGAGTCCTGGCCAATCAGACATTGTCCTGTTTCAAGAGGGCCTTCCTCTGCCCCCAATAAAACATAACATCCTGTTTCTGCTTCAGCAGAGAGTGCCATTTTAACATAATTTCTATTAAATGGGATACAATACATTTTAAACAGATTTCATTCAAGTCAGGATATAGGAAAGGGGGAAAGAATCAAATTAAGTCCAAATAAGGCATACTTTCAGTCATTCAGTCAAGAGTTAACACATTTACATGAATTGTGAGTGTTCTAAAGCCTAACTGTTTACAGGTAGTACTTGTGGACACATAATGCAAAATGTATGTAGTTAAAAGATGTTTGATAAGTCCGTTACAATTGTTGGAACAATTTTGAAGCAGATTTATTTGTTCAACAGTCTCTTTGGCTTTCCTGTGAAGTAAGGAAACAAAAGGGTCTGGATTGTCTCTCTGTCTTCTTGGGTGACTCTTTGGTATGTCGCTTCTGCTATCAGGAAGCATGTGTCGTAAAAGTAATCAGCCTGGCTTTATCTGCAGACGGGCCGGAGCCGGAACCTCAATTCTGAATTAGAATTATGTTTTGAAAGAATCATCTGAATGATTCATTTGTCTGGTTCGTTCACAGTTCCTACACTTCTTTGGAACAATGAAATAATGGCTGTAAAATCCTGACTGATTGCTGGGAGGAGGGACCCTCTCTATAGCTCCTTT